>NC_045609.1:871234-1471234 GCF_009762305.2 Zalophus californianus | reverse complement strand
AAGCAACGTGGCAGGGTGAGGGTAAGGGGGCCAAACAGAGATCCCCCAGTGCTGTGTGGGAACAGGTCCTGTGACGGTTCTTCCAACATCTGCTGAAAACCTCCGGTTCCCTTTTAAGCTTGACAGGATGTGAACTGGAAACTGGCCTTTTATTCTTGACCAACCTTCCTACGTTTAAAAAGCTGAGCTGCCTGGTGAGTCTTTTCTTTTTAACATTTTTACTCTAGCACTTAATCTCTGCAAGAGACAAAATTAGGAAAGCTACTACATGTCCCGTGAGTCCTTGCTTCCTCGTTTCCATCAGAAATCTTTAAGATGAAATACCATAGTAAGTAAATCCCACTAGGGGAGAGCATTAAAAAAAAGAGTATCTTTTTTTAAAGTCTCCAGGGATCAGGCCTGATTTATACAATGACTCCTGATTGGTGTGAGACGAGCTTCTTTGCACCAGTCGATGAGTGATGGCTCTTGATCAATCAATCACTCAATTCTAAATAATGGCAGAAGGAACTCAGTTTTATTTTCAGGAATTGGGTCAAGGTTTTATTCTCTGTTTATTTCTTTTCCAAGCACCATGATCCTACTGCACATAAAATGAGTTTTATTCATGGATTAAATTTAAGAAAGACCAAAAAAAAAAAAAAAAAAAAGGAAAGGAAAAGAACTTAGAGTCTGTTAGCCAAAGTTTTCACTCTCAAATGGATCAATAAGCTCCCAAGCCTTAGGAATAACTGTCTAGGGAGCCTGGGTGGCTCAGATGGTTAAGCGTCTGCCTTTGGCTCAGGTCATGATCCCAGGGTCCTGGGATCGAGTCCCGCATCGGGCTCCCTGCTCCTTGGGAGACTGCTTCTCCCTCTGCCTCTCTCTCTCTCTCTCTCTCTGTCTCTCATGAATAAATAAATAAAATCTTAAAAAAAAAAGGAATAACTGTCTATAGTGAAGATGTGCACGTGCTTATCATCCTATAATCAATACAGTAAGTAAAAACTGGTTGAGGAATCTGTTTCTGCCTGTTTTCCCATCTTCCGACCCCTGCTCCAGCACAGGTCTCGTTTCCATGAGCTCAGTTACTGGTCTGTTTTCTCTCCTCCTATTTCCCACATTCTAGCTCAGTCTCTCGAAGGACAGAAGTTCCTGGTGAGTGTAGACATACAGCTCTCACAGGGGATGAAATAGGACTGAGGCCCCTAACCTAATAGGGGTTTTACTGGAAGAAGAGACACAACGACAGTTTGTGGGAACATTGTCTCTTTCCTCGATGGAGTCTCCAGCAGAGGCGTTTTCTGCCTTCGCTCCCCCCTGCAAGGGAGTCATGAGGAGAGAGATTTCACTTGACTCCTCAGCCCTTTGAAGTCTTGCCCAAGGCAGAGGGTAGCCCCGTTGGTTCCTGACCAGCATCTACGGCCACGTCGCTGTGCTGTGAGTCAGGCCTGACGGGGCGTTTTCTGCCCCCGCTCTTCCCGTGGCTGCTGCAGCCCCTGCCCTGGTGCTCCTCACCCTCACCCTCCTAGTGGGGTGGGTGGGCTGAGCCGGGCCCTTCCTGGCCACAGCACCCATTCTCTCCCAGGCACACCCGAGTATGTCTTCCCACAGATTTAGCACGGGAAAGAGAGAGGAGGAATAATTTAGTCTCAAATCTAAACTGTGATTTTAAGAGTTTTCACTGAAATATTAGACATTTGATCAACCACCGTCATTTCATTACTGTTTGGCTTCCCTGGAAGGAAAAAAGAACGAGTTACATTTTTAGCCCTAACAATGATGACTTCAGTTAAATTGTATTATCTTTCGAGGCGCGCCTGAGTGGCTCATTCATTAAGTGTCTGCCTTCGGCTCAGGTCATGATCTCAGGGTCCTGGGATCGAGCCCCGCATCGGGCTCCCTGCTCCACGGGGAGTCTGCTTCTCCTTCTCCCGCTCCCCCTGCTTGTGTTCCCGCTCTCGCTGTGTCTCTCTGTCAAATAAATAAAATTAAAAAAAAAATCTTTCAATTGTACTACCCTTCATTTAAAAAACATAAAATAACAATAGAATAATTTGAAAAATAACACTACAGGGTGGCTGTGTGACAGGTCGTGTAGGTAACTTTCCTAGAATGCATTCTTCTACTTCCTGATTCCCAGTAGTCCCCAGTTTATATTAGTTACTCATTTGGCCAAAAGTAGAGGGCACACCAAGAAGATCATTCCAGTATCCTGGCCAAATCTGCCCTGGCTACGTCCGGGGAAGATACGAGTCTAAATTGCTCAAACAATCCGATGAATCATCGGATCATGCCAAAGATACCGCTGACTTGTTCCTGTATGTCCTGTCTCTATTTATTTCTGTCCATATTGTATAAGCCAGTTTGGTCAACTCTTCAGAGAACAATGCTGATTCCATTTTTTAGATGAGATGAGAACAATGTCTCTGATATTGTTGACCAGCATCTGTCCATTCTCCAAAAATGACCCTCTACCACTCACATCTGTATTGCCTCACTGGGAGCCGCCCCACCTGTCGTGTTCCTACACTTGGCTGCAGATACCTGTCCTGGGAGAGCTCCAGAGCAAGGCCAATGCATCCCAGCCTTGTTGTTGTTGTTGTTTTTAAGATTTATTTATGTGCTGAGTGTGAAGCGCAATGTGGGGCTCAATCTCAAGACCCTGAGATCATGACCTGAGCCAAAATCAAGAGCTGGATGCCTAACTGACTGAGCCACCAGTTGCTCCTCTTTTTTTTTTTTTTTTTTAATAAATAAAGTTAACGGTCATGGAGGATGTGTGGTGACTCTCAAGAGCTCCTGGTAAGGGTATTCCCAGCACATAGATGAGACTGCCCAGTCTCGCAATAAAGGACGTAAACCTGGGCGTGGGAGAGGCGTGGGCAGAATCAAGCCTGTGTTTCCTCTGGTCCCTGAGGTGTAGTGTTGTCACCATTCTCCACGGTGACAGGAGGAAATGATCCTCACTCTGGAATTAAGTTTCCATTATGTGAAACCACAAATATAATTTTAAGTATTTAAAGGGTAATTTTCTTCATTGTTCCTCTTTTCAAGACACAGAATTCTAAAATTTACACTAGAAATACCTTTCCTTCCTTTTAGTGCAAATATTTAAATACCTGAATGACAAATTTTATGTATACATACAGCATTTTAATCCTTACATTTGTGGGGGACAAACAGATGTATATAGAACAAATATGGCATGCTCTAAATTTAGCTTCAGGATTTTAAAACCAGTAGGAAAGCACTCAAAAAATGTTCTTGTTATTTATAAATTCAGCAGAAAACTTTGAAGTGAATTATAGCCTTGTGGGTGCAGTAAGACCATCAAGCACTATTCTGTATATAAATATCATGTGTTTACCAAGTAGCATGTAGAAGCTTTTTTTTTAATAAAGCTGTGCATATTCAAGAATATTTTGCTGTGAGCTTTGCAGACAAAAGCATGAATAGATTGCTTGAAATCACAGAACACTAGGCTAACATTCACAAAAAAAGGAAAATTTTGGGGAGTGGATATTTATTTACTTAATTCCATTCCACTCACTCTGCCAGATTGAAAACGAATAAACATGGAAATAACATCTGTTAGCCCTGGAATATCAAGTGAGGCAAGTGATTCTTACTTGTTCTCCTCACTTGCAGATAGTAGTTCATCATAGTTTATGATCTTTCTCTCTCTTTTTTCAAGTGCATGCTTTCTGACTGAATATTTTTACCACGATTCGCTCTTTCTTTACCTACAGGTTTATCTGCCCACACCGAGTAGATGGTTCACTAGACTGATTTTCCAATAAATATTTTACCATAGAACTCATTAAACAATACAATAACAAAAGTAAAAATTGTCCTAGGATTCAGTAAATAGATATAACAGTTCATTCCTCAGGAAAAATTGTAACTTTTAAGGGAATTTGTAGGAAGAAAAATCTGAACTTAAAAGCTTGCCCTTTCTAACAGTACAGCTTGAAAACTGAAGTCAACATAATTTCCTGTCTCTGTGTTGGACGATACATGGACAGGGCACACTTTCCTATATATACGTTAAATAATATTGATTGGGCGCCTGGGTGGCTCAGTCGGTTAAGCGACTGCCTCCGGCTCAGGTCATGATCCCGGAGTCCCGGGATCGAGTCCCGCATTGGGCTCCCTGCTCGGCAGGGAGTCTGCTTCTCCCTCTGACCCTCTTCCCTCTTGTACCCTCTGTCTCTCATTCTCTCTCTCAAATAAATAAATAAAATCTTTAAAAAAAAAAAGAAAATAAGAAAAATCAAGTAAGCTACCAGACCCAGCATATACTTGCTCCTTAGAGACTGAAAACAACGGAAACAGCTTATTTACTGGGACTAATTTGTTGTTTATCAAGAATACTTGCTCGTGGTTGCCAACTAATCCAAAAGTATTATAAATGATGCAGTCCTAACCCATTCTGTCTTTTTTTAAAGACTTTATTTATTTATTTGAGAGAGAGAGAGAACAAGCAGGGGGAGTGGCAGGCAGAGGGAGAGGGAGAAGCAGACTCCCCGCTGAGCAGGGAGCCCAACACGGGGCTCGATTCCAGGACCCTGAGATCATGACCTGAGCCGAGGCAGACACTTCACTGACTGAGCCACCCAGGCGTCCCAGCCCATTCTCTGTCTTAAAACACATTCCTGAACATCACCAAGGTCTGGCTCTGCAACTTTATAAATATCCTTCCCAGATGTTTCTTTCTGGGATACTACTAAGACTCTATCGAGGTCACTTCTCCTACTGCAGTAATGCAGGAAGATTAGTAAATTTGTCTTTGCTTATTCAGAGCTTCCTTCTTCCTCATCCTCTTCACCACCCTGCTGTACTGCTTCCCATAGTTTGTGTAAATGTGCTTCGCATGGCCTGGCTGCAGCAATGTGAGGTGAGATGGCAGCTCTTCTGTGCACACGGGGCACCCGCTCGACAGCCATGTGTGCTGACGTGTGCAACTCATGATCGACTTCGAGTTGTGTCATGTAAGGGATGAAAAATATCCACTAAAAAGGGGAAGTATATACTTCCAAAAACAGAATCACTTCCTTAATGGAGAAAATTTTAAAAAAGAGAAGACTGGTTAAAGAAGTTCCTATTCCTATGGTAGGTACGTTTAGAAAATGTCCACTGAGTCCCTATTCGCAACAGTAAGTTCTGGCTGGATGGTGAGGCTGCTGCTCAGAGCTGCGTGTAGTCCTTCCAGCTTATCCAATTCATGAGAACTACACTGCAGATTCCAGACAATTTCTTCCTTGACAGAGAAATTACTCTGATTTCCTTGGTGCTTGCAAGCTGCGTAAAATTTTCCCTAAGTACAATTTTAAGTAAAGTAAATTTAAGCAAAATGTAAAGTAAAAACTTTACTTTTTTGGTAATTTTTTTTCTGTCCCAGTGGTCAGAATATAAAAGAAAGATAGTTAATAACATGAGTTTAAGTACAACCTAGCCCCCTGTGATTACTTTTTGCAAAAGACAGTATTTTAACTATAGTCAATTCTTTTTATTTGTGATAATTATATCTCATAAAGTCACCACAAACAGTGAATTAGTGAACACAACCATTCTTTTAGGAGAAATACAGGGTTAGGTTCCTGTCAGCATCTAGTTACATTTTTGTGAACTAATCAATATATAACTATGTTTTATGTCTGTTCTTGTTTAAAGACAACTTATTTAATATATGTTGTTGATTCACTGACATTGAACTCATGGCCAATGGATGATCACTTTTGCCAGAACAAAGCTTGTCCAACACACACATTTTCTCTGTAACCAACTACACAGCCTTCTTACACTTAGAAACACAGCCTGCACTACCCTCGGGGGTGATATGAAACAGCAAAATCACCTGCCAAAGGAACAAAAATGTGAAAAACACAGCACTACATAGATCATGAGAAGGACACTTGTTTACAGTATGTGTGCTAAAAGAAGGCAGAGGGTCACCTTGTTCTACACCAGCTGGGAGCAGTGGGGACTCAAATGTTTCACTGCTCTGCCTTTGTTTGCAAACAACCAAGAAAGTACCATGAGGATAATTTGGGGGTTACAAATAAATTTTAGTGAGTGGGCCATTTTGCAAATAAAGAATTTGTGAATAACAAATGTATTTTACAAATTATCATTTTAGTTCAAATAATGAAAGCAGAGGTTAACATCGACTGAAGACTTTTCTCTGGGACACTTTGTCTACATGAATTAATAATGATATATTTCATTTGTATTATAGTTAAAATAGCACTGAAAAGAGTGTTCTCAGAATGAATCTGCTATAGCCCATCTGCGTCCTTCAAGAGCCCTCAGCATCTTCAGGACGTCCTTTCAGATTTCACTATTTCACACTGACAAGGCTTCCTCGAGTCAGGTAGCTCAGTCCACTTGGTGCTTATTCATTGCCTTGTGTTATTCTTGATCTTCTTCATTTCATTGGACCTTATCTCTTCACTACTAAGCATCTTGAGATAATGTAGTGACTTGTAAAATAAATGTCTGGCTGAATTGTTCATTGATCCTGTCTATGTGGTGCAGTGTTCCCCTATATTCCCAACTTATTCTGGTTTCCTCCATCTCCAATAACCTCTGTTCCTGTTACATTGTCTCCATCTTCTGCTCTACTCATTTCAACATTTCTTTTTTTAATTTTTTAATTTTTTAAAAGGTTTTATTTACTTATTTGAGAGAGAGAGAGAGAGAGAAAGAGAGCATGCACAAGCGGGGCTGGGGGAGGGACAGAGGCAGAGAATCTGAAGTGGACTCCATGCTGAGCACAGAGCCCAATGTGGGACTCGATCTCATGACCCTGAGACCATGACCTGAGGTGAAACCAAGAGTCAGACACTTAACCAACTGTGCCACCCAGGTGCCCGTTCAACATTTCTAAAATTACATTCCTTCTTTAAGGTCCAACTGAAAGTCCAAGTGAAATGTCATTGTTCGACAGCCCTCGGGCTCAGAAATGCAGTAGACAGATTCACGGAACTCAGGAAAGCTGTTATGCTCATGGCTATGATTTCTTCTGATGAAAGAATACAGAGGAAAACCTGCAAAGGAAAGGGCACAGAGGCTGGGGTCCAGGAGAGAACAGGTACTGGTTCTTAGCTTTCTCTCCCAGTGGAGTCACATGGACAGCACCAAATCCTCTCAACAGTGCTGTGTGACCACACGGGCGCAGTATCGTCAACCACAGAAGTCTACCACGTCTTAGAGTCCAGGGGTTCAGTTGTATAGTCTTGGAGAGCCCTTGTGGCTGATGTATTTACTGAGTCTCCAGCTTCTCCTGAGGTCACACTGACGCTGCAGAGCCCAAGGCCTCCACCGTAAATCACCATTAGCATAAAGCGGGTGATCAGTCTCAATGACTCAAAGCCTCTGTCAAACAAAGACTTTCATCAGGCAGCATATTCCAAGGGCTTAGAGGTTATCTCCCAGAAGGTGGTCAAGGGTCAGACCTCTGTAGGGATGTGCAGGGTTCCTGCTGCGTTAGCCCTCTACTGCACAAATGTAATTTACTTTGTGAACCCTCCCCTCTACCACCTCTAGCTGAAGGAAATTACTCCACCTCTGAAGTCTCACGGCACATTATTGCTTTCCTTCCACATCGCTGTTTGCCTGGCTGTATGTATGTGCCTTCACGGGCCCAGCTGCTGGAACAAGAGAAAATAATGCACTATTTGAAGAGATTTTGATTTGCTAAGCAGGTCTGCAGACTGAGAACAAAATATAACTTGCTCTGGTGAAGATGAGGAGGGAGGGTTCTGAAGGACTGTTTGTGAGAGAAAGGAACAGAGATAAAAGACTTAGCATGTAGGGGATGCCTGGGTGGCTCAGCCGGTTGAGCGTCTGCTGGGAATGAGCCCCTCATTGGGGTCGCTGCTCAGTGGGGAGCCAACTTCCCCTCCCCCACTGCCCACTCCCCACCCCAGTTCATGCTCTGTCTCTTTCTCAAATAAACAAAATCTTAAAAAAAAAAACTTAATAAGTGGATTCTACATTGAAACTAATGATACACTGTATGTTAAGTAATTGAATTTAAATAAAATAAGTTTAAAAAAAAAGACTTATATGCAACTCAGAGGAGAATCTTGGAAGAGGACAAATAGCTAATTGGGAGGTTTAAGTCGTCTTGTGCCCCATGTAAATTTTAACAAAATTCACATAATTTGCAATTCCTGAGAGAGGGAGGAGGAGGAGGAGGTACAGCACCATTCAGAGAAAAGTGGGATTTGGGCAAAAATCGAAGACCACCGATCACAACGATGCTACATACGTTGTTCAAGTAAGCTTACTTTTCTTAAGCTGCTAATACTTGAGAGACATCACGTTTGAAGGAACTTTTGGGTGCTCACATACCTAGCACGTTCTTTAGTGTGTAACTTAATAACTAACTTTTATTTGATAATTAGCATGTGTTAGAAACTATCCTAAATAACTTATGTGCATTATCTTAGTTAACCCTGTAATGTACGATTTTTTAGGTAGCAAAAACCTGAGGCAATTTAAGTAAGCTGCTCAAGGTACAAAGCTAGTAAGAGACAGAGCAGGTGTTTGGACTCACGTGATTTGGCACCAGGTCCCAGAACCCCAACCTCTAAATATCACTAAGCCCCACAGCAGACTACCAGACACTAAACATTTCGTGCTTATCAGAAATCTGCTGGAAGGTTGATATTTGCGTTGAGGCCTTCACCCCAGAATACTTTCATGTTAAAGACAGACTATCCAGCAAGAAGGGTGGCAGGTTTGACTCAAAGTCACAATATGTATTATCTTTGTTAGAGCTTGAATTTCAACTTCAACGAGCAGAACACATTTGCCCTCAGGTTGTCATCAACAAGAGGAAAAAATGAGCAGTGAAAACTGATTGATAATTAATGTTCAGCCAAACAAGAGACCTTCAGGAAAACCACCATTTTCGTAAATACTGCCGTTACTGACACAGAAGTCAAAGTGAGTAATCGGACTGTCTGATGCATTGGGAGAACAGTTGGTGGTAAACTCTGAAACAAAGGAAAGAGGTATAAATTATCTTCTTCCTTTTATACTTGTCACCCACTTAACTATTTCTGAGAAATAAAAGACCAGAGCAGACTGTACCCAACAGAGAAAAGAAATCAATTCAAGAATGTAATGAAGCAAATAGAAGGAAAGCGAAACAACTGGTAGGCACTGGAGAAGATTTGTTTTAGGTCTGCAGGACCAGAGTAATCAAAAAGAAAATAGCTCAGCTGAAACCAAAGGCATGTTGTTTTCCCTGATTGAATTATCTGATCAATAAGAGACATAGAAAAAGAAAGGAGACCAAACAACTTATCTGGTCCCCCTTAGGTAAAAGTGTGGATATGGATGAAAAATACAGCACTCTGAAAAGATAGGAGAATATAAATAAAATGATTAAATCCTAAATCCTGAAATCTTCAAATATGGGACTCAAAGTAAAAGAAGAACTCATTCAGCTTCAAACGCTGTTTTGGTCGCTCTCAGTCTCCTGATCAAATGCTTTCTCATGAAGTTCAGGCAGGTTGTCTGGCATTCTCTCCTAATCTCTAGCTTCTACACACACCCCTTAGCAGGGCGGCATATTTTCATGACTCTTCCAAAAGGATAGTTGAGTTTTATGGTTTAAGGTCAAGGTAGTAATGATTTCCATATAATATTTTTCATAAAAGTAGTCTCACATGTTCAGAGGAGAAGCTAATTTTAGAGAATTAGATCTATGTCATATACGAAAGGAGCTTACAGGAGATATTATTAGTTATTGACGAGGCGGTGTATTATTGCTTCTGCTTCCCCAACACGACACAAAGTCCTGCTAAACACCGGCCAGTTGAAAACATGCCGCACTGCTAGAGACTGGGGGAGAATGCCAAGCAACCTGCCTTACCTGTGAGGGTGTGTCAGAGAAGGTGCCCTCCTCACCCGGAGACCCCAGCCTCACCGGGGGAAAGAAAGCCAGCTTGTGAGGGCTCCTCCCACCGCAAGGTATGGCCGCTGCAAGCCAGGGCCCAGGGGAGCAGTCTTGTCAGTTTTCCTGCTCGGGGAGGCAGCGGCCCATTTCAGGTCCTGAATATTCTGTTTCCCCCGTTTAATCTGACCACAGAACTCTGCCATGGGTCTGCGTCCCGAGACCTTGCCCTCTCATGTGGACTGAACGTCTGGGTGTTTAGTCCTAGCCTGCAAGTGTGACCCTGCTGCTCCTCATGGTTTCTGCCCAGTAAGAACGGTGGATACGTGAGAACAAAACGCAGTTTGCCAGTTGGACGGAAAAATTTGCCCTTGTCCAAAAGTATGGTCTAAAAACGTCACCATCCTTAAACCTAGGACATAACCTGGTTCTGACATAGTTTATGAGCATATGGAGCAGCTGTTGCCTTAGTAACAGTGATGATTAGATAACTCGGTAAATTACAGCAAATTACAACTCGGTAAATTACAGGTTCAGAATTGAAATCTTGGAAGACAGCAGAAACTTTGAGGTACCAAGAGGAAGCACAATGATGCATAGTACTTATTAAAAATGAAGACATATGGATTTTGGCATGGGCGTGCTGAATCCAGTTGTTAATAGCCATCTCTGAGAATTCACTTTCAAATGCAGCAGTTTATTTTCTGTCCCCACAGCAGGCAGAACACAGCAACTCGTGAGATGCCTTAATGGAAAAAATATTGGCTTCCAGGAGTTCACCGAATTAAATCAATGTAGCGATAGTGCTGAGGGAACAGCAGGGACTGTTATAACTCAGTCTATGGAGATTAATTTGTCTAAGGGAGCAGTGTTAGCACCAGGGGCTGGGCAACATGGAGGACAGCAGAGCTTAGGGCCTGATGTTGACTGTGGGCCATGTGGTCAAACTGGTCACCAGAGTGTGTCATTGCACATAGGGCGGAGGCATTTCTCATTTCTTCAGGCTTCTCCACGCCTGAGCTAAGTACTCTCTGGCCTCCATGTTTCTCTGCTGTCCTCCATTCCTGTCAAAGAACTTCCCGAGTACTAATAGATGCCATGGCCATCTTGAGTCCGAGGTAGGAAGTACGCCATTAAACCGACAGCCTCCTCTGTAGAAAAGGATGCCAGAATGATTATAAATGCGCCTTATGCGTCTGTGTCCACGAATCCACCGCCCGGTTCTCATGTGGGAGGAGGAGGCTCTGATGTTGGGGAAGTGCCACCCCATGGGGTCCACGGCTGTCTACTGTCACAGTGTACAACTCAGGAGGGGCTGCCAACAATTAGTGTTGGGATCAAGACAGAAGAACAAGGAAATGACATGAATGAATCTATTTTTTCTGTCACCATGACAAAAATAAATTCCAAATGGATTTAGGGATTTACATGAAAAACAAAACAAAACAAAACAGCAACAACCCTCCACCAGGACTGTAATAAAATGAAGCTGGCACAAGGAAGCAGAAAACATGAGGGAAAACCTGTATAAACTGGAAGTGTGGAAACACTTGTCAGTATGCCTGAAAATAAAAATATACTGAGAAAGACTTACCTCTTTGATTAGGGACCCAATCTAGGTCGTCAATCCTAAAATACTGGCAGGTAGTGGGAGCCAATATTTAGGGGTAAAGCTAACAGGAAGAAAGTTTAGAAATTAAGATTTTTGAAGAATTGAAGATACTGAAGGTAACTGAGGATAAGTGGTATTGGGGAATAAAATTAGGAGACCTAACAAGTAATTAAAAGAGGTAAGCCTGGAAGCAGAACCGTGGAAATGTGTGGCCAACTTTCTGCAGCTTAGACCCCAAATATATCTATCATTTCAAGAGAGAAGAGTCAGATGAGAAAAGTATGACTTTCAAAAGGTAAAGAACATGACTCTCTTACAAACATAGACATGTGTCAAAGATTTATTTAAATCATTAATGAGGGAATCAGCTAGAAGAAAATACTGGTGGAAAGGAGTGCAGGAGAAATAAAATTCCTTACAGGCACTGAAAGAAAGACACTGGAACGAGATTGACACATGCATTCAAAACTGTTTAGTGTCGGGGCGCCTGGGTGGCTCAGTCGTTAAGCGTCTGCCTTCGGCTCAGGTCATGATCTCAGGGTCCTGGGATCGAGTCCCACATCGGGCTCCTTGCTCTGCAGGAAGCCTGCTTCTCCCTCTCCCACTCCCCCTGCTTGTGTTCCTGCTCTCGCTGTCTCTCTCTCTGTCAAATAAATAAATAAAATCTTTAAAAAAAAAAAACTGTTTAGTGTCCTACAGGGGGATCGAACTGTGACCTTTGGAAGTATCTCTCCTCTGGGCATAAATCATGGATCTCTACTGGTCAAAATCCATTTGATTTGCTATCGTACAAAGATAATTTGCACAACTCTCACTTTTCTAAAAGTTAAAGACGAGTCTTTGAAGAGTTGCAAAATATCCTACCCAATCCTAAATAGTCAGAGAACAGTGCACATTCCTAGAGAATTAACATGAACTAATCTTTGAGTGGGGCCGTTGGGCCCATACAGCAGGTGCCCAGAAAAGGGCACAAATTCCTCCTTTGGCTTATTTCCAGATTTTTGAAATTACTGTTTTCTTAAAAATCTGACTATGCCAAAGATGGATAAATGACCCAATAAATGTTCAGTCACTGCCAATATAAAGTATCTCTTCCCTATGCTGCAAGGTCTGAGGTCTTTTCAAGAAGCAGCTCTCGGGTGTGTTAGATTTTATTTATTTTTTTTCTTTTTAAAGATTTTATTTATTTATTTGACAGAGAGAGACCCAGCGAGAGAGGGAACACAAGCAGGGGGAGTGAGAGAGGGAGAAGCAGGCTTCCCACCGAGCATGGAGCCAGATGTGGGGCTCGATCCAAGGACCCTGGGATCATGACTTGAGCCGAAGGCAGACGCTTAACACCTGAGCCACCCAGGTGCCCCGGGAGTGTTAGATTTTAAAATGTGGGATAGTAACACTCTCAACGTTGCACTTGTGTATTGAGGCTCCTTCAGAAAATTCTCACTTTACAAGATCATTTAAAACTGTGAAAAAAAAGATAAGTCATTAAAAAGAGATATTTACATCTCTTTAGCATTTATTATCTTCAATTTTCTAACAAGAACATGTATTTTTTTAAGTATCTTCTTCATAAGATCATAAAAAATGTGATTGCATTTTGGAAAAACTACAAAGCACACCAAAGTCACAGTACAAGATTTATCGTTTTTAATGAAAGCATTAACTACACTAATAGAATCATATTATCAGTGACTTAATGCATTTCTTATGGGTATCAAACCAAAGTTCTTTATACTCAGTGGAATGTTGAAATGCTTTAAGCTCAGAAAAGATATCCAGAATTGTAATGGCCCTCTTAAGAGTCACATTTACAATGGGGGAGAAGTGCTATTATTTAGAGTTTTCAACTTTCAGTTAAGGACATAATGCTAGAGAAAGAATAGCAGCGTTTAGACAAGTTTGTGGAAATAAGACTGACCAAATGTTCTGTATCCCCAGTGAGCCAGGAAGAAAGAGAATTCAAAGTCAATTGTGAACATCTTCAACGGTCCATGAGTTGAAATTCCATATAAAAGAATGAATACACATTAGTGCAGTGTTAAAATTTCTTTGACAAGCAATTTTTAAAACAACAGAGATGACCGAGTTCAAGATAGAGCTATTTAATTTTTCCTATTCGCTATAGATGAACGTCCAGGGGGGCCCCAGAAGTCTTATGAACCAGCTTCTGAAGAGTCAAGTGTACGACCAAGCCATCACAGTGGGTCTGTGATCAGAGGAGGAATGTCAATAGCTGGGAGCAAAGTGTTTCCTCTTTCTCTGGAGATCTGGCTTTCCAAGTGTCTTGAAAACAACATCTCAGGATTCTAATAAAATTCTCTCCAGGTCAAGACCAGAGAGTGGACCCGTGGAGAAAGGAGATTGCATTTGTCCTAAAAGTTCAGTGAGAAAAACCAAGTTCCTGTGCCTTCGCAACACCCTTCTCAGACCACGACTCGGTGTTTCATAGAGACTCAGAGTCCAAACCTTAGATCGACATCTGATAAATCTAGATTAATGTCAGCACTGTGAGTGGACAGGTAGAAAGACTGGGTTCACTTCATCATTAGCAATGTCCCCATCAGCTAAAAAATGCACACACACGTATGCATACACAGTTTAGGAAAAGGTGCAAATGGGTTTTCGTGGTTGGTTTTTCCGCATTTTCCAAACCATAACTGAATTCATATTGGGCTGAGGGCTTAATAGTAGAATCTGTATTCTATTCATTTCCTTCCCAAGTCTTTCAGTTATGAACACGAATGATCAGTCCTTTCCTTTTATTGTGTCCCAGTCTGGATAGATCTGCTGCTGGCGGGCATGTTTTGGTAAGTGTAGTCCTGTGTGTGTGTGACTGGATGTGTAGATGTGCAGGTGTTTGGCTCTTTGGCTGCGTGAGGGTGTGGCGGACGGTATTAGGGAGAGGGTGTGCAGTGTAGGGGGAGTCCTACACATAGTCCACGAAGGTTGAAACCTAACTTGGAATGCTCCCTTTTCTTCTCTCTCCCAAAAACATTCCACAGCTAGACAATCCAAAATGTGGATATTGGGATACTCACTAAAATTCTTTCTACCCCAACTAGCATACAGCTGCTTTTGTGATGGAATGTATTTATGCATATCAAAAACTTCAGCTGTGGTCCCAATGATTAGATCTTATTCTATTATCCCTGTCCTGCACAGTCTTCACAAAATTTACCTCCAGCTCTCAGAATCTCTACTCTCTCTAGAATCACTACTACTTTTATCTACCCTCAAGTGTTCTTGGTGAATATGGTAGTTAAGTTACGCATTTAATAAACAGGGAACTGCATATGGAGGGTTGGAGGATGAACTCTCTGCAGGGATGGAATTTGAATATGTTCTAAAACTTATCCAAAAGCACATTCATCGTCTGGACCAATGCAGCCAAACAGAAATGGGACGCCCATTATCCCTGCCATATGAGCCAAAGGGGGAAAGAATTGGACCGAGACCGCTGATGTGCTGCCTGATTTTAAAGCACTTTAGAGATTATGTCCTAAAGGTTTGGAAAAATTAGCGGGTGCCAGCTTGGCAAAAATATCAAATGGAAATTGGCAAAAGGAGGGAAAGTCTCCCTCCCGGCAGTACCCCCTTTCTAGGTGACCTTACCCTGTGAAGACTTTAACTTTTTATCTCTCCCATTTTATTGAGTCAGTCTCTATAGGAACCCCCGTCAAGATGTCTGGTACTCTCAACACCAAACATGATAGTAACAGTGGAATTTTGGTGCCTACACATATGTTATTTTTGACATAAATGTCATATTTGCCATGTACAATATCGTCTGTGCATAGATTTACCTTTTAAAATTTAAAAGTAGTATCCATACCCCCTGGTGGCATAGGAAAATAAAATGAATTTAAACTCATTTTTTAAATGAAGGTTTGGAACTGTTTAAAGAAAGTTTTCCCGTGACCTTGCTTGCATGCTGCACAGCGTGACCTCTGGAGCCAGTCGGCCTGGGGTGGGTCTGGCTCCTTCACCCATTATCTCCGTGACCTCGGGCACAAGTGATTTAACTCTCTGCTCTTTAGTTTCCCTAAATGAAAAACGGGCATGATAATAACTCCTCTAAAACAGAGTTTTTATGAGAATTAAATGAGGCAACATGGGCAAAAAGCTTGAAACAATGCCAGACATTTACGAAAAGGCATGTAAGGGATTGAGGAATAAAACGTTTAGACGATTGGCTTGTGGCTGGTTAATAAAACTGTCAAAAAGTTTCATTAAGTTTTGATGGTAAAGATATTAATATCTACATATAAAACCCGAGGAACTTGTCTCGACCGGTGCATTTAAGCAATGGCCTTCCTACCAAACTACTAACATTACGGTAAGGAAACCCACCTAGTGCTGCCTTTGGAACTGGTATGAGGAGGTGGTGGCTGGTCCAGCCCTCCTGGTGACGGTCTGTGCCGGGTTCAGCAACTCACTGGACGGGCTCCAGCTGCCTTGTCTCTGAAAGAGCACCTGTTTCGTTTGTCTGTCTGTCTTTTAAAGAAATAGTCCTATAAGGTTGAATCATGCAGAAAACGATGGAAAGTTTACTTTTTGTATTAAATACAACTTTGGAAATCACCTCACCCACCCTAATGTTTGCCACCTCGAATTACATAGGAGGAAAATAAAATCCAAGATGGAGAACACAATTTGCCCGAACTTCCTGTACCCCATTCTCCCCACCCCCTCCCTCGCAGCCCGCTGTGGGGGTGACCCGTTCGTTACCCGGCAGAGCAAGCCTCCATCTGCAGGTCCTGCCAGCTCATCCAAGGACATCTGAATCCAAGTTCACCGTACAACCCTTGGCCTCTGGAAGTTCCTCCTTTCCTAACAGCCATCCAAGGAGGAGAATTTTGAAACCTTTGGGTGGAAGAGGTCTGTTTCGTTCTTTCTTACATTTCCTACCTCTGCTGAAATTCTTACTCCGCTCATGTGTTGCCCTCCTGACCTTGCTGAGCATCTTTAGGACTGCTATTTTGAACTCCGTATCAGGTAAATCACCATTTCATTAACGTCTGTTTCTAGGGCTTTATCTTGTTCTTTTGTTTGGAACCTTCTCCTCCGTTCATTCATTTTCCTGGATTCTCTGTTGATTTCTGTGCATTAGATGAGACGGCCACCTTGCCCAGTCTTGATGGAGTGGTGGTCATGGGATGGGAGCCTTATCCATCACCCTGCCTGGCTCTTTTGTGGGTGTCTCTCCAGCTTGGTGGTCATCCAGCCCGCCTTCTTCGTTCTCTGTGGCGCCCAGTGGCTGAGGCTGTGCCAGGACCTGCCAGTGGTGGAAAGGGGAGCATTGCAGGCTTGATGGAGCCGAATGGGAGGCAGAGCTGGGCAGGGCTGGGAGGGTGTGCACTTCTTGCCCTCCCCGGGGAAACCGGGAGATAGGCTGTGTTGCCTATTTTCTCTGCACTGGGTGGGGTGTACAGCTGAGGGAGCTGCTCCTGCCCCTGTGATTCACTGCTTCTGGGTTTGCCACAGTTCCATGGCACCTGGGAATGCAACTCCCTTGGGATAGTGCAGCCAGGCCTGGCAGGCACTTCTCCTGTGGGGACACCTGCAGAAGCTGGGGTGTCAGAGTGTGGCCAAGCTCCTTCCAGGGAGACACGGGTGCTTTGGAGAGAGTGGGCTCAAGCGAGGAGGTGAAGGTCGTGCCTTCCGGCTTCCCCTGTCTCCGCAGAGGAGGGCGGTCAGCCCCTGTGTGTGCTAACGAGGAAGGTGGAAGCATCACCCCAAGCAGCTTTTAAAGTAGCAACAGGCCTTTCTGAGGACTAGGAATGGGCTTGTTGCCTGGTCCCCTCCCCGAGCCCTTGGGAGGTAAGCAGCAAATCCTATAGGTCTCAGGAAGGCAAGCCCTGTTCGCTGTCAGAGCTAGGTGTTTGGGGAGCCTGTCCCTCCTGAAAACCAAGGCATCAGGTGTCCAAACCCTTGACTCCTGGGGGAGAAGCTGGGAGCTGGGGATTCCCTCAAACTGTAGGACACTAAGCCAGGGTGGGGTGATAGCAAGAGTGTGTCCGCCTTTCCTACTCTTCCCATGTGGATGAGGCAGGTGTTTTCCCATTTGCCTGATCTGCAGGAAGCACACAGCTAGTTTCTGGATTTCCTTCCAAGGAAATTGCTCCAGGCATAGATTTGGTGTGTCCGTGGGAGGAGGTGAGCTCAGAAGGGTCCTCTGTCACCATGTTGGAAAGGAACCTGTTCCACAGTCTGGAGGAGTTTCAGGAGCCCCGCATGTCCAGCAGAACCTGTCTGTTTCAGAGAACCTGCGACCACAGTGAGCCGCCGAGGCCACTGTTTCCCACCTGCTGAGGTCACAGCACGTCTTCGGGGAACCGGTGAGGACTGTGAGCTCCACACTGTGTGTCTAAACTTCGGCACTGACTTGAAACCGGAACCTGCACCTTGGAAGCCGCTCCTGTTTTTATCATTCCTCAGTGTGACTTCTTGCCAAAATGTTTACAAAGGTGGCCCAAAATGTTTGGTGGCGATCTCTGAGTGATGCAGAGTCTGCATTTCTTTGCCAGCATCTGGTGTTGCTACTATTTTTTCTTTTTAATTTTAGTCATCTTCTAGTAGCGATATCTCCTTGTGGCTTTAATTTGCATTTCCCAGACAGTGAATAGTGTCAAATATCATGTGCTTACCTTCCATAGCCTCTCCAGAAAAACATTCTTTCTAGGTGGATCATTATGTGTTTTAAAAACACTGTTGAGTTCTGGACGTTCTTTACATATTTTAGATACTACTTTTTTTGGATATGTGGTTTCCACATTATTTCCCTAGTCTGGAGCTTGCATTTTATCCTCTCAACAGGCTATTTTGTAGAACAAAATATTTTAATTTGATGAAGTCCAACTCATCAATTTTTATGTTTATAGATCATGTATTTGTATCAAATCTAAGAAGATTTTGTCTAGCTCTAGATCCCAAAGACTTTCTACTGATTGTTAAAATTTTATAATTTTTCACATAAGTCCATGACCCATATTAATTTTTGTATGAAGGCACGAGTTTCTTATGTCAAAATTCTTTGACTTTTTACCTTGCCAGTAGATGTCCATTTGCCCCAGTAGTATTTTTGAAAAGTTGCTTTTGCAATTTTATAAAATCATTTATGCATCTATGGGTGGGTCAATTTTGAGGATCGCTAATCTGTTCCTTTGATGTGTGTTCATCCTTCTGCAACTGCTACTCAGTAACCATTGCTGTCCTTGTCTTAAGATGAGGTCAGTTTATTTCTTCCACTTTCCCATCTCTTAAAAAACGTTTTCAGGTCATCTAACTTCCCAACATTTCCAGATAAATATTAGAATAATCATATCTATGGCGACAAAAAAATTCATGCTGGGATTTTGATAAGAACTGCATTAAACTTGTGTGCCAATTTGGAGAAAATTGCCATCTTTAGCATATTGAGCATTCTAATCCATGAACAAAATATATCTTTCTGTTTGATCTATTTGATTTCATTCATCAGTGTTTTGTAGTCCTATGCATGCTTTGTTAGCTTTACATAAAAATATTTCTTGGGGGAGGGGAGTGACTAAATTGTATATATATTATTTCTATCTATTAAGTTATTTATATATATTAATATATGTATTTGACCGCCATGTGTTTATTGCTTTTTATATGCTTAATTGTTCTTGAAAATTTACTTACAACACTGCTGAATTATTATTCATAAGAGTTTTTTGTATATTCCCGAGGATTCTCTATACAGACAATCCCGGCACCTGCAAACAGAGTATTTCTTCCTTTCTAATTTGTTAGTCTTTTACTGTTCTTTCCTGCTTTCATGCAGTGGCTAGAGCTTGCAGCACTATACTGAATAAGAGTGGTGTGGGCAGACATCCTTGACTTATTTCTGGCCTTAGGGGGGATACTCCATCTTTTACTATTAAATGTAGTATTAGCTATATAGATATTTCATAGATGTTCCTCATCGTTTCATTTTTCTCGTGTTTGTTTGTGAAGTGCTTCTCTGCATCGATTGCTATGATGTTGTGAGTTTTCCTCTTTGGCCTCTTAATATAATGTGTTACCAAATATGGAACCAGCTTTGCATCTTTGGCACGGCAGACTTGGGCAGGGTTTATATGGGTATTTTTAACATGTTGCTGAGTTCTATTTGGTCATATTCTGTTAAGATTGTTACCTCTATGCTCATAAGGGATACTAGTCTGCACTTCTCTATTTTTGTAGTGGTGCTCGCATCATGAAACACATAGTAATGTGACCACACCACCTCAACAAAGTGGCCAAGGTCAATGTGATCAATTGCTCTGATTCTGAAATTATGTGATGAAAATGGCACTTATCTTCTATGATCTTCCTCTGAAAATCCCATAACCCCAGTGTAAGCATTAGGAAAAAGGCAGGCAGGTAAAGAAGCGTCCTACAGCAGACCTAAGTCCCAACATCTCCGCTGAGAGAGGGGTCTTCAGCAGGTGACCTGTCAGATGGGGGAAGCTCTGACTGTCTGGGAACTCAGCTGTCAGAGACCAGCACTGGGATGTTTTTTGGGAATCGGTTGGTGAAGGTCTTTGAAGAGAGCACAGGACAGCATGGGGGAGAGAAGCCGCTGGGGTAAACAGATATGGGTCAGAGAGGAGAGACTGAGAGCAGGAACTAACCTATCAACTTATCTGGGTCCCTTTTTGCCTGCACCTCTCCTTTCTGAACTGTTTTGGTAGGAGAGGCTTTTTCTAAGGCCCCAAATTGTGGAATGATGATGGGAAGAGATGGATTATAATAGTCACAAAAGATGGAAAAGAGAACCCATCCAGTGCCCATTTTGTAAGTGAATATTTGTATCAAAATGTGTATTTAACAGTAAATGACTGGTCTACATGTGAAATTATTATAACACAGAAATTTTAAAATAGTCTAACTTAAATAAACCAAATAAGCATTGTCATTTTAAAGCCATCTATGTGGGACACTCTCCACAAATTTCTAACCACCCTGTGTGATTTTTAGGTTTTTAAAATATGATTTTAATACAAATTAAAATACTATTGTAATTACTCTTTTCACACTTAAGAATCTTACTGTTCCTTTAAAGGGCAGTTCCGCCATAGAGCCATCCTTTGATTGAGATTTCTTCTCCTCTGATTTTTAATTTTCTGTTTTCCCTCCCTCCCCCCCCCCCCATGCACACACGTATCTGTGGCTCCCACAGACTACTTATAATGATGTGAAATGAGTATAGGACAATGGGTCTCTTTGAAGCAACACTGCTTGGGGCCAAATCCCAAATCTACTGTGTAGCACTTAGTATCTTTGTAGCATTTAGCAGGTGGCCGCACTTCCTTGTGCCCTAGATTATTCCTTTGTAAACTGAGGATGGTAATAGTGTAAATTTCATACAAGATTGTAGTTGAAAAATTAACTGAGTTAATACATAAAAAAATCACCGAGAAGAATATCTAAAATATTATAGACATTCCATAAATGTTAGCCACTATTAATGTATTGCTCCATGTAGTGCCATTAAGATCTCTGCTGATGCATTCTGAAAGGAGGGAAAGTCGTATCGACCAAATATCAGGTGAGCAGAAGACACCATTTAATGTGCTCCCACGCTTTCGTTCATGTTCTCCTATCGAAATAGTTTAATACATTAAATTTGTCTATATTTTAAGTCACATGTGAGAATCACAGATGAGGATCCTACATACTATAAATGTTTAAAATAGTGAAATGGAGATGCTTATTGACAGGAATTTGAGCCACAGGATAATTTCAATACATTTGCAAAGTTTCACTCTCCAATTACAGAAAGGTGCTAACAAGCTACTGGTTTTCATTTTCTCTTAATTTTTCTTCATGTCTATCCATCCTTCCTACGATACATGAAGAAATACAGTAAGAGAGATGAGGGATGCGGAGCTAACGGCAGTAAGCCCTCCCCACAAGCTCAGGGTTCCGACGGGCTGTTTTCAACACTGCGTCATGTAACCCAGTCATGGTATGTGAGGCAATTACCAATAATTTATTAATGTTTATAGACAAGGAAACTGAAGGTTAGAGAGTAAGTCACTTATCTGACAGTGGAGGAAATGTTCCAGAGCTGGATTCAAATCCAGACTTTTTAACACCCGACCCCAAAATGGAAGCCGTTAAGCAAACCCAAACCTTTAAGTTTTGAGAGTAGAACCCCTGCCCCTAAATGCCCCACCTCTGAGTAGTGTTGTTGGATTAAAAAGCAGCTATAAGGCTCTAACTGAAGGTTTGAAGCCTGGTGGGGAAAGCAAGGTCATCTCTTCTAAACAACCTTACGAAGGACAAGCAATTGTTCAGTTTAGTCTACATTTTGTCAGGGCTCTAAAAAGTCTGTCCTGTCTGGACTCAGTTGTCCTGCCATTGCAATAATAAATAAACCCAGGATACAAACACTACGCTCAAGTTCTTATTGCCCTTAAACAACAAACCATATTTTTACAGAATGGAATCTGTCACTTATAGGGGAAACTGCCAGGCCTTTGTTCTTGCCATGAGGGAGGCTTTGGTGCTCCAGTATTTCAGACCACCGCCTTCAGGCAAATGAGAGAAGGTTGGGGAAGCAGTCAGACTCCATTCCAGTCTATTCATTTCAGGGATCATTTTGCCTCAAAGTACCAGCGTAACCATTGAAATAGGGCTTGAAACATTCACAGCCATGTGTGGCAGTGTCCGCTTTATTAGGGAAACTAAATTTTGTGCAGGGAAAAGGAGATGTTAATGAATATCAGAACTTTGATGTGAACGAAGTAGGTGATAACTCATATGACTTGACACTAATCATTGAATGTAAGTATTATCTTTATTCTTACAACTCTTGTGAATGATAGCACTTCATAATCAAGGAGGAAGTGGGCAATTTTCCTCTTTTGCAAAGACTAACCTTATTCCATCTTCGCCTCCTTCAACCAAATAGGGCAGTGCTCACATCACTGCTGATACTTTCTGAAGGTCAAACACTGCGGCAGGTTGTGAATTATTATTGATGCCAAACATTCCTTCCCACTCCACTGTGTCCAGAAATAAATATTAGCCCCTTAGAAATGTTATCTGAAGTTCAAGGAAAATGGACTTTCCAGGATTTGGAGGATCTCCTCAGTGACGTGATCTTGGTACTGTAGCCTCTGGTTTCTGGGATAAAATGAACATCATCATCTGGCCCCAGAGCCACATTTTCATGATGAGCAGACAAAATGCGGTGCCAAAATGATTGATAATGTTTCTCAGATCCTCAACAGGACCCTGGGTTTATGGTGCGGGGATGTGTCAAACACTGGACACATTGCTGCTTCTGTTTCTCTCTTTCTCTCCCAAACCCTTGTCTCTAGATGCAGAGTCCCTGTGTCCCCCAATCTCTTACGCCACCTCAGTCATGCAGACCCAAGGCCAGCACGCCAGCTCACAACTCCCCCACCCAGCCACGTTCCACACAGCCAGCTGACGCAGACATGACACAGTTTATCTTACTCAGCTGTTATAAAGGAAACCATGCTGTGCAGACGAAGGTCATTTTCAGATAGGTCTACGTTAATGAACACAGATGTCAATCCTTTGTGAACCAGCCTTCACCTGTACCTTGGGGCATCTGCTTGTGCATCAGTTCCCTTCCTTTGTAGCGGGTCTAACTCAGAATTGCTTCCTTGCGGTTAAATGTTGCCCCACTGCCCCTATCTTCTGCTTCTAGCTGTGAAATGAAACATAATCTTAAGGTTCTAACACATAACATCTGTGACCCTTTATGGTGTTTTTTATTTGCTATTTAGTGTCATTCTAAGAAAAATTAAAATGTGAAGTTAGTAACATAAATTTCATTAAACTTTTTGTTCAACAATACCAGCTTTAAATGTAGGTGTATGAGTATTTACTGCATATACACATACACAATCACTGAAATGAGCTGTTGTCTGATGTATATATGCATATACGAACATATACGAGCTTCAGACTATGAACTATATGTCTATCTATCTTATAAGGACAATAGATACGTTACACAAAACTAATTCAAAGCATTTATTCCATTTGCTGAAGCACACTCTACCACTACCGCCGGCTCACTGAGAAACGACTCAAAGGGAAATGAACAAGGTTGCCTTGTTTTTTCTTTTCTTCTAAGTCAACACTCTTGGCTGCAGTTGGCTGATGCAGGAAAGTAACGTGGGTAAGAAGCTATGATTGCGCTCTTTGGTCATCTGTTTTCTTAGAACATCAGGACCTTTGTGAATTCAAAGGAAGTTCTGGTTCAAGCCCAAGGTGTGGTCTATCAGGGCTGTGAGCGCCCTCTTCCCCAAATTCACCTGTGAAACCCTGACCCCTAGTGTGATCGTATTTGGAGATGGGGCTTCGAGGAGGCAATTATAGTTGGATGAAGTCATGAGGGTGAGGTCCTCATGATGGGATTAGTGCCTTTCTAAGAAGGCCCTCTCTCTCTGCTGTGTGAAAACAGTGAGAGGTCAGGAAGAACATCCTCAGCAGAACCCACTCGTGCTGGCATCCTAATTTTGGATTTATATGGCATATACCATCCAATCTCTAGTATTTTATGATGGCAGCCCAAACTAAGATCCATACCTACCTTGTACCCCTTCGAGTGTCACTGAGCTCCAAGAGTCTCGAGCACCTGGGCTCGGGGGCCTTGGGCGCATCAGGCACTGTGTGGGAGTGGGGCCGTGAGGGGCAGTGGGTGCACCTTCTGCACACATGCTCTGCTCCCACAGCGCCTCCTCGTCCCATCACACAGTGTTCATCAAACAAGTTCAGAATGAAATTACTGAGACCGTCAAGGCACTGAGCGCAGAGCATGGAGCCCAGCGCAGGGCCCTCCCAAGTGTGAGACCCTCGTGAGCGCCCAGGTTGCACAAGCGTGCAGCTGACTCTGAGTGTGGTCCCTTGCAGGTGGAACTGGAGGCTGTCACCTCCTGTCTCCAAGCAAAGGCCCACACGGACCCAGAACCCAAACATTAAATGGCAGAATACAAATCTTCTCATACATAAGGCAGCCATTAGGAACATCTTAAGAGGAAGGAACTTACGAATCCTATTTTAACAGATGTTCTTCTCACCCAGAGTTTTACTAAACTCACTCAGAGTTTTACTAAAGCTTAAACCCTTATTATGCCCACAAGATTCTATATTCTCTTCCCTCTCTCACCTCCCTCAAACTAGCCTGCCTTCTCGAGAGTCCAGCACCCAAGATTCCTGGCTGTGCCCTGTACATGTAAGACACACTCTCACACTCGCACCTTGACATCCGGTGTTTCCTTTGCCTGGAAAGCGCTTCCCACCAATGTCCCACAGACGGCTCCCGCCCCACACGCTCCAGGACTCTCATCATCCTCTCCATGCGGTCCTCTGTGGTTCTCTCATCTCTGACTTCTCTGCTCTGTGCCTAGGCTTTTTGTAACCAGGTAACACACTATATATTTTATTTGCTTATCTTGTTCATCATCTGTCTCCCCTGCTCCTGCACAAGGCTGTGATGTTCTCTGTTTTCTGTACTAGGTACTAGAAGCACCTGGAATATGTTCATGTTATAGTAGGCACTCAGTAATCATCTCACAAAAGACTGAATTTAGAGAGCCATCAAAGTTATATAAATTCATTAATTCCAAAAATAATAAATAAAATAACTGCCTAAGATCTGCCTGCTGACAGCCATAATAATCTGAACATCTGTGATCCTGACTTGCTTGGTTTTACAAGGGGTTTGCTTTGTGGCTTTGGGGAGCAACACCTTCAAAGTCATTGATAAATAATTTACATTATATTTAAATAACTTCTAAATCATTCAAGCAATGTGAAATGCCAAATTGAATCTGTTAGGATGTGACTAAATCCTATCAGGCTTATGAATGGGTAACCATGATTAGCCTTTTAAATAAGAGACAGCACTCTTCCGCAGAGCAAGAAAGGACACTAGGGATTCAGTAACATTAGTTTCTGTTCTAGTCCTGCCACTGACTTTTCGTGTAATCTGAGGTCACTCACTTGAACTTTCTGTGTCATATATTTGCTTACCAGAAAAATGAAGAAAAATAAGTCTGGCCTACAGTTATTTTTTTAAAAGATGATGGTCCAACACAATACAAATGTTAGAGGCTAAATGCAATAGTATTGTTTTCTGCTTACACTATAACTTCAACTTAAATTAAGTCTATTCCTTTTCACATGATAAGTTGGATAATAATTTAAAAGGGGAGATGTCCATCTATTGGTTTTACGTAAAGTTCTTGGACATACTGCAGGAACATGTAATGTGGTTGGTTTATGATTTGGGACTGTCACACCATGATGTTCCAAGCTTTGTAACCATAGCATAATCAGATATATCCAATATTGTTCCTGATAATAGATCTGACTTACCATTGAATTAATTAAAGGGAAGAAAGATGGTAAAATTCAATGTTTAAAACATATCTTTCCATTAGTGTGTTCCTTGTTTTGTTTTGTTTTTCATGATGTATTGAGTTGTCCCACAGAAACCACCAGATTCACTGGGGCTAAAGATTGCTCCATCATAAAAAGTACTCCTAATTCATAAATCAATAAGGCTGCCATTTTCATCAATCCCTCCAAAGATGTCTGTGATTAAGCAGGAACGAAGGAGAGGGAGGAGGTGCCGAAGGCCTGGTGTAGAGACTGTACCACAGGGCTGACGGGGAGCAGTCCTGTGTGTGTCACTCAGCTCGTCTTCTGGAACCTTGCACAGTGACTTGTGAGAAAGGCCTGGCCATAAGAACAGAGGGGAAAGAGGCATCAAAGAACTGGGTCTTTAGGCCTGTACACAGAAGGACACACACAATAAGGGAAGATAGTTCCCTTCTTAGCAACATCATATCTAGAACTGGGCAAAAGAATAGTTCTTCCAAATCCAGAGACAGTGAAGACCCATACTGCCCATGAGTGGGGCCAAAAGCCACCTCAGTCAAAATCTCTTCACAGACAGTGAGTGGATCCTGGTGTGAGTATAAGGAACAAGTGGCAAACACGTGAGCTGAGAAAAAATGAGTCAAAACCACTTGCAAGCACACATGAGATACTTCGGCTATGCCCTTGAATTTGGAAGGACAAATGTGCTTGTGACATTTCTGGCTAATTTTGTTCGAGGGTGGTGAGCTGTGAACTTCCAGTGTTACAAGCCAGTAATATGAATCCTGTAAGGTGTGGCCAGGAGACCAAAAAAGGCACTGAATCACTGGGAACTGAGGTGATGAGCAGGAAAGCGTGTAGAAGAAAGACAAAAGCCAACTTCTCTTGGCTTGTTTGCTCAGTAATTTGCTTATCCTCTAGGTGGCACATCCATCCCTACATCATTCTCAGGCCCATGACTCAAAACGGAGCATCGTACTGTCCATCGACAGATGAATGGATAAAGAAGATGTGGTATATATACACAATGGAATATTATGTAGCCATCAAAAATGAAATCTTGTCATTTGCAACAACGTGGATGGAACTGGAGGGTGTTATGCTGAGCGAAATAAGTCAATCAGAGAAAGACGTGTCATATGACCTCACTGATATGAGGAATTCTTAATCTCAGGAAACAAACTGAGGGTTGCTGGAGTGGTGGGGGGTGGGAGGGATGGGGTGGCTGGGTGATAGACATTGGGGAGGGTATGTGCTATGGTGAGCGCTGTGAATTGTGTAAGACTGTTGAATCACAGATCTGTACTTCTGAAACAAATAATGCAATATATGTTAAAAAAAAGAAGAAGATAGTAGGAAGGGAAAAACGAAGGGGGGGAAATCGGAGGGGGAGACGAACCATGAGAGACGATGGACTCTGAAAAACAGACTGAGGGTTTGAGAGGGGAGGGGGTGGGGGATGGGTTAGTCTGGTGATGGGTATTAAAGAGGGCACGTTCTGCGTGGAGCACTGGGTGTTATGCACAAACAATGAATCATGGAACACTACATCAAGAACTCATGATGTAATGTATGGTGATTAACATAACAATAAAAAATTTAAAAATAAAAAATTAAAGTAAAAAAAGTACTAATGATGTGATGTATGGTGACTAACATAACATAATAAAATAAAATAAAATACAGAAAATACAAAAATAAAAATCATAAAATAGCAAAAAAAAAAAAGGAGGATCTTAAACTTCTGAATAAATCTAGCTGATTTTTTTCCTAAGCATTTGCCTTGACTGCTGAATCTGAAAATAAAATCATCCTATAGTTCTAAGTTCTTGTTACAGATCTATTCAGTTAGATCCTCCACTTCCCCAAACTAATTATCAGAAGCCAGAAAATTCAGCCTGATGATTTAGCATGTATTATGGTTAATTTTTGAATTCAGCAAATTATCTCATCCTTTGAGAAGAAACAATTTCATCTAAGAGAGAATGTTCTCAAGTGGCTCTTTCAGTCTCTGTGCCTGGATGACTCTTGTGCTTCTTATCATCACCACCAGAGTAGTCAAATATCTGCAGGAATATAGTTTATTTTATACATTGTACATGGATAGAGATTGAAAAATAAATCTGTGTCACACACGTATCTTTATTGGATATTATGACAATATCCATTACTATTCAGGAGACATTCTTCAGGAGATAGGACAAGTAAGCAAAGCATAAATAGACCATAAATTCTGAAGGGCTAGATAGTGAGTAAATATAAGTCGTGAAGTAGAATAATAGGAGTGAAAAGAGGAGAAAAGTAGTGATCATTTTTTTAAAACACCCCAACAAGGATTTAGAAAATTATGATTGTAAATGTTTAGGAGATTCCCCCCCATACTGATTTCTGATTTACATTAAGTGAAATAAGAGTGTATTTTCCTATACTCTATCCTCAGATTAAAAGCTGATAAGGGCGCCTGGGTGGCTCAGTCGGTGAAGCGTCTGCCTTCAGCTCAGGTCATGACCCCAGCGTCCTGGGACTGAGCCCCGCATCAGGCTCCCGGCTCAGGGCGGAGTCTGCTTCTCCTCTGCTCATGCTCTCTCTGTCTCTCTTTCTCTCAAATAAATAAACAAAATCTTAAAAAAAAAAAATTCCTCTTGCTGGGGTCAACAGTGGCTGTGTTCTGAAAGTCTCAGCACTGCCACTTCTCCATCAGGATTTTCTCTTGCAAGCTGAAGAGAAACAATCTTTTCAACAGAAAAGATTCTGCTTTTAACTAAGCTCTCCAACCATCTCTGTTCCTGCCAGGGTTTGAAGGATTGTTGTGGAGAGTTCTTATTTTCTGCAGCACAATTCCATTTCATTCATATCCAAGATCCCATTATGCGGTCTCCTTAAGAATTTGGTCCCATTTTATTTAATTTAACAAACTAATTTTTTATGTTGCTACATATTGCAATATTGTAAGTAAGCATGCAAAATATACAGTGACTTCTGCTTTGTGTAGTGCCTTTCTTTTGCAAGATTTTATTCTATGGTTTTCTAGAAACCTGACATAAAAGTCAAAGGAAAAAAAAAGACTTTCTCTGCTTTGAAAGTTGGTAGGCAAACTGTAACTTTATTGCCTAAAGTTGCAGAAAGCAGGCCAATTCTTTGAGTTAATTTGACAAAAGCCAGTTATTCCAATGGCTAAATTATCAAAAGATAGTTTTCTAAATGAACTCTTCTTGTTTTTTTCTCCTGATGAAAGCTTTCTCTATCACCTCAGCTCCCATCAGATTTGTCAGCAAGGGCATGGTGGAGAAACAAACTGAAGAAAATCTTTAAAAGCTATCTATAGTTGAAAATGAATGTTCTACAACTAAAACAGTATAGAAACCTCAAAAGCTGTTAAAACCAGGCAATGTAATTTGAATTCCCGGGAGTTGTATTTAAAAAGTTGAAACAAAACAAAACAAACAAACAAACAAAAAACCAAGCACATTTAGCTAATTGGTCTTTGGGAAAAATTGTCCAGTCACGGAACTAGATTTTGGTCAAGTGAATTCTGCCAATAAAACGAGATGGGGCCTGAGCTGTAGGGAACAGAGAGAAAGCTGAGGATCCACAGGCTGACACGGGGTGGCTGGAAAGTGATAGTCAAGGAGCTTCCCTGAGAGACTCTTCATTCACTTCATTCACTAAAGTTCTTAGTAATGAACTTTAATAAATAAAAGGCTTCTTTGTTGGCTGCTCTTTGTGAATACGTTCACAGTTCATAACTTATCTGAAATAGAGTATTTCATTATTTCTGGAGCCAGGAAGAGTCTCCCAGGGAGTCAAGTGGAGGCAGAGGGAAGCACTGAGTCCTCTCAGTTGAGAAGCATTAGACCCGGTGACCGACACCACAGCTCAGTTCCTTTATCCTGATCTCTGAGCTTGTTCATCTCCCTTCCCACCTCCCCACTTGACTTTTCATTTGCACTGCCAGCACAAGGTCTCAAGCCCCCGTGAGCTAATCAGCAGAGTGACCTCCACAGCCCTCACAACCACAGCGCTTACCCCCCTGCTTCCCTGGTCTCACGGACCTCCCCGTGGGCACAGTGTTAACAAGCAAGCCAACAAAGAAGAAGGCTGAAGAATCACTGCAGGCAGATCGCATCATAATCTCTAGATCAGACACCAGCAGGACTGGTTTTTTTTTTTAAAAAAAAAGATCATCTCATGATTGTAGAGTGGAGTCCTGGCTGGGAACCACTGGATACACTGGGTGTTCGTCCAACTTCATGTGCATGTGTATTACCCGAGCATTTGGTTAAAAAACATGATCTGCTACAACCGGCCTGAGATGGAGCCTGGAATTGTGTCTTTCTAACCAGCTCTTGGGGAATACCGATGCTAACACAAGTGAATACAGAACTCAAACTCTCATCTTAAGTCTTTCACTCAGTAGGTTCTCCCCTCCCCCTCGATCTCCTCCCCCTCGAGTGAATGCCTTCCCTCTGTGCAGATTATGACCTCAGCATGACCCTGGATCACCTCTGCTCTTCTCCATGGGCCATCCTGGGAGCCTCTGCACACCTTCTCATAATGTCCCCAGCCATCCCACCTCCCTGGGCTGGAGAAAAATTTCTCCACCTCTGCGGACCCGAAGGATGGGTGCCGTGGTTGTCACGCATTTCAGTAAAGTGTGCATTCCAGTATGAGTGGACATATCTTAGCTGGAGCATTAGTTTGCTCTCCTGTAGACAGCCACATGCTCAACAGCAGCTTAAAAAGTTGCTCCAAGAACACTCAACTAGATCTCAGCCAAGAGGGTCACTTTGGTCCCAAGGTTTTCCTTCTTAGGATCAGAAAGTGTGAATCAAATAGGTCCTTCTGTTTATTCTCTTCATTTTCTTCTTCTCTCTATATATTCTTTTCTTTACGTATCTCCTAAGCAATGTTGAAAAATATAATCCATACCGATTTTATGACATGAATTTTTAAAACTTCATCCAAGTATACTTGCCATTATTTGCATTCATTTATTTACTTCACTCCATACTTTTAGAATTCAGATTTCTCTCTCTTGACATGCATATTTCAGTGAATGCTATGGGGAACTGGATCCTTGGATCAGAACAAAAAATGCACTGTCTTACTGTGAAGGACATGCACTCAAAGGGCCAGTCTTTGTTTTCTTAGTAATGAAATTTAATAAATAAAGGCTTCTTTGTTGGCTGCTCTTTGTGAATATGTTCACAGTTCATAACTTATCTGAAAAAGAGTATTTCATTATTTCTGACTTATTAGGGATTAATCTGCATTTAATGAAGATTGATTATGAAATTTTTTCTACTTTCACAAATATTGATTAGTACAGGTATTTTTCACTCTGTATGTCTGGGATTCACCTGGTACATTAATTCATTAATGACTCCTCCTAAAGCTAATCACAGAATAAATCATCTGGGACTGTCAAAGATACTTTGCACATACCAGCCATACATTATCCTCATGTTTAACTTAGGATTTCCTAAAATTGCATATTTACATGCATTTAATTGTTTTGCTGGTATCACTTATATATTCAACAAATTGTTCATGATTATCAATTAAATGCTCAGAGGAAGGAGGAAGGGTAAAAAATAATGAGATAGAAAAGTTCAACATAAAATAGTGCATTATGGGCGCCTGGGTGGCTCAGTTGGTTAAGCGACTGCCTTCGGCTCAGGTCATGATCCTGGAGTCCTGGGATCGAGTCCCGCATCGGGCTCCCTGCTCAGCAGGGAGTCTGCTTCTCCCTCTGACCCTCCCCCGTCTCATGCTCTCTCTCTCTATCTCATTCTCTCTGTCAAATAAATAAATAAAATATTAAAAAAAAATTAAAATAAAATAGTGCATTATTTCAGAAATTTTAATTGCATAGGATATTTTATTCCATTAAAAAATGAACTGGGAAAAAAATTAACTGGGAACATATTTTTAACCTCAGCTTCTCAGTCTCCAACGACCCAAACGATGTGCTTTTAACTGATTAGGGCACAGGCATTTAACTACTGAAAGTGTTTAACTACTACCGATTTGCTAGTTTGAAAAAGAGACAGATTCCAAATGAAGATCAGGTATGCTGGGTATAAGGAACAGAGCTGTAATTCTCTAGACGTGTGAACATATGAATTTGTTTAATGCCTTCACTGGATTTTCTCATCTGAAAATGGAAACCTAGTATCTGTGCTAGTTCCATGACCGATGAAAAGATTTGAAATGATTTATAAGCCAAGACATCAGTATATATGTGTAAATACAAAAGTGTTCTTTAATTATGAAAACAGTATCAAAACATTTAGCATTCCCATAAAAATGTTTGAAGATATCTGACATTTTCGTGGAGGTCCTATGGTGTGAGCCTACTTTGTTATCTAGATGTAGTGATGTTCATGTGGTGGGATTCCAGACAGTTCTTACCCTCTAGTATGGAGAATAATGATCCTATCACCCCAGCTATCCGTCCATATCTACATTCATCCATTTATGAAATAAACGTCTACTGAGCAACCATCTGTGCACCAGGCTTTTTGGTATCCCTTTGGGTACAAGAAAAAAATGGTGACATAGTCTCTGCTTTTAGGAACTGTACTTGAGGAGACAGGTAGACAGATGGGTCTGAAAAACGTATGAAATATGCTGACGTAGGGATAGAGTGTCTGCTGGGAACATGGAGAGTCAAATAAATGACCCAGTCACTAGGTAGGACAGAATGCTCAGAAAGTCAGTAATTTCCAGTTTTCCCCACAGAACTTTTTTTACAGCATATACTGCAAGAACAAAACTAACAGATTTAAGGTTTACTCTCTCCCTCTTTCACTGGGAAATGAAAGGGAATGAGAGCAAACGCTTGGATAACATACGAACAAGATAAATAACTCAGTGTTGGAACTCCAACTTGGAATAAAGATTTCTGTATTTTAGCCAAATAAGAAGGGATGAAAGCGATATCAACACTGAGTACCTCCAACATCTCAGGCACCTCCTTTACTATATCACCTTATTGTAAACCTTGTGACATATTGAATTAAATATCATTACACTTGTTTTATTGTGGGGAAATCTGAAGCGTGGCAAGATGAAGTTGCCTAAACTAAAACAAAAGAAAAAAACCCATAACTTTCTGATTCCAAATCCAAACATTTATCTAGTCTTCAAGTAAAACACTGTATACACATCACATCCCCCCCACCAAATATGTGTGAGATAGAGAGATGTGGTAGAGCTCATCAATCCATGCCATGGGTCTCAGGACCCATACACAGCGTCTTGCATGTCAATCAATCACAGTTCTAACAAGCAAAAGTCTTTTTATCCAATGGTTTAAAAAAAAATGATTTTACCTCCCTTTTGGTTATTTAGTTCTGATAGGTAGAAAGCATGCCATAGGCAAGGGTAGCAAGGGCAGCAAGGGCAGAGGTTATTTATTTATGGATTAAGCATTTTCACTTGCCTTAGTGAGCAAATCTATCCACCAGGTTTATTTATCAACTATGGACACAGCAGGTGTCCCCACTCTGAGCTAGGAACCCTCAAACAACTGCAAGCTGTAGAGGACAAAGGGGACTAACAACAAGGAAAAGGGAAAGGCTCTTTTTACAATTGATATTTCAGTGTAAAAATATGACCACAACTTGGGTAGGAAATGGAGAACAATGTAGGAGTCATAGTATCTGCAGACAGAGTCAGAGTAAAGCCACATGAGCCAGGAGAAAACGGACCTGTGCCCTGAAAGTGATTCAAGACCCACAGCTGGACCACTTAACATGCTATTTGAACAAAGAAAATATGGATTTTTGCCACTCTTCAACTACCTAATAAGCAGATTTAGTCTCGAAATAGATTATTTTTCTGTTTACTATATAATCAGTGTGTGGTCTGACAAATGATTTCCTGCAGTGACTTTAGGATGAGATAAACTGCCTCTTAAAACCTAATGCTTTAATGATAACCACTCTGGTTTGGGCAAGGAAATTAATTCTTAGTAGTATTTTACATGATTTTTCATTAAATTTTTTTCTTCCATTTTTTAAACTTGGGGTAAGTTATATAACCAAGATGACTAAGATTCAGCTGAAACTAATGAAAGTGTAACTAGTGTAGTTTTTAAGCAACAGCATTAGGTACTCAAATGTGCTTCCAGAAAGAAACCGTATTCAAGAATTTATCCTGGGCGCCTGGGCGGCTCAGTGGGTTGAGCGTCTGACTCTTGGTTTTGACTCGGGTCATGATCTCAGGGTCCTGGGATTGAGCCCCGCATTGGGGTCCATGCTCCCCGTGGAATCTGCTTGGGTCAGGCCCACTGACACTGCCCCCCACCCTGCTCTCTCTCCCTCAAATAAAAAAAAGACTTTATTTTTTCCAATGCCTTAAAAAATGTTTTCAGAAAAAAATCGAAATTGGTTTCTGAAGGCAGTAAAGTGAGTAATATTTACCCAGTGACAGGGAAAAAAGTTTTCCAAACATTCTCAAACCCATTTTCCAAATAATTCTAGGTACTTCTGTGTTCATGATTGCAGTTACACTGCTTGTCATCTCAAAGTAATGGAAAGTTGTAGTGTTCTGAACTCCAGAATTGGATCATTTTAAAGATGAAAGAGTCTTACGAAAGAATACTGTTTAAAGACATCTCTTGGGGGGCACCTGAGTGGCTCAGTCAGTTAAGCATCTTCCTTCAGCTCAGGTCATGATCCCGGGGCCCTAGGATCGAGCCCCACATCAGGCTCCTTGGTCAGCAGGGAGTATGCTTCTCCCTCTCCTGCTCCCCCTGTTCGTGTTCTATCTCTTTCTCTCTCTCTCATTCTCTGTCAAATAAATAAATAGAAAAAATATTTAGAAAAAGATATCTCTTGTTTGTATGATCTTGAAGATATAAATCAAAATCAAAGTATTAAACATAATCCAATTTTTCAACAAAGCTGTTTTGGAAATGAACAGATTATCATATACTCTATCTTTTAGCATATCAGATATATTACAAGAAATAAACTTCTCCCGTAGAAACACTCTACAACTTTTATGTGAATAATAGGAAAGTTATTTATTTATTTATTTGTTTGTTTGTTTGTTTATTTATTTATATCTGTATGTCTTTTAGCAAATGCATTCATTAACTTGGTACAGAGTGGATGTTTAAAGAGAAATGTTCCTCTGCTATACTGGAGAATCTGTTGGTAAATCTTTAACACAAACTCATCGAATTCTACTGGTGAATGATATTTTTTATTGCTTTAGATAATTTCAGAAGGATTATTAATTCATTTAAATCATAAAATACCAGAACCTGAAAAAAGTGTTGGAGAGAAATGGTAGAGGACACCTATGGTAACTTCTAGTTAAACTTCTAGTTTATATGCCTCTATCACCAGATCATCTTTTGGCCACATTTTCATCACCAGAAATTCATGGCACTGTTCCAGTCTCATTCCATTTTTAGTTACTTCCAATATGAACTTTCTTCTCCATGGAGGTAAGACTGAGTCCTGCAGCTCTCCCCTGTTCGTCCTCATGATATAGTTCAGAAGGCACTGAAGGTCAAAATTTCATTGTTAACTGAGTGCTCCAAATTTGACAACTGTTACATCTTTAATGCTTCTCTAACCCTGAGAAATTATTTTTCCCCAAAGTTTTGTTTGCCTGTCATTTATTCAAAATATAAAGATATGTGGACTGATAATAAGAAGCAGGTGGAAGGTGACAATGGCAAAACAAAGATTGAAAAAGGCATCCACAGAACGTGTCTGCTGTGTCCATGGAGAGAGGCTGAAGTGGCCCACCTCAGGCCCGCAGCACCGTGGCGCCAGGATGGTGAGGATGTTGCCTTCGTTAGTCTGGGTCACTTTCTGTGTCATGAGCAAAGGGAAGGTGCAGGCCAGCCAGGCCACTCTTACTCTGACAGCTTCAGCAGCAAAGAGGATAAAACAGCTTCTCAAAGATAAGCATGAACATGTAGGTCTGAATGTTGGTGTCCAAATCAGGGGCTGTAATAGCCTTTCTCATACTCTAGAATAGACTCTAGAACATGCTCCAGAACATACTCTAGAATAGACAAGGACAGAAGGAGGTTCTGATGGAGAAGGTGTTCAAGATGGAGCACCAGCCAACAGATGGAGGTATGGAACAAGGATTCCCTTGATCTGCAGGGCAGAACAGCTCTGAGCCAATGGCATCAAAAGCTGTGAAGTTGTCCTTTGGCAATGTGTCTGCTATGATGTGACAATTATCAGCCCACTGAAGGCAGTTTAAGAAAAGCATCAACAGATGGTGCACTCCACTGACCCAGATGAAATTCTTCATGAGGACTCTGGGCAGAAACGTTTTATCAGGTTGCTGAGCAGAACAGTGTCCCTCCTCTGTGGCTTCCATCTTTGGGAGACGGGCTCCTTGCTTTTGGCATTCCATCCTAGTGTTGCTGCCTCCACCAAGCAAACCAGAAACGAGCAAAGATCTCCCCTGAAGCTCACAACAGGAATTAGAGAATAAAATCCCAGCCCAATGTTCCTCAACGGGGATACTAATCCAACTAGAGAAGGTACAGCAGCAGAGACTCCCAGATGTTTCCTGCCAGAATGCTATGCATTTGTTGGGAATTTTAATACACAGAGGAAGAAGTCAAATCTTCTAAAAACTCACGATATTTCACCTAGCGAAGCACAGGAAATGCTTAATCAAAACCTGAATGCATGTCATTTACCAGTGGAACTGATGTGAGGGAAGAAGACCCCCAGATTGTTTGCATGTGTGAGCTGGTTAGAAAACAAGAGGAGAGACCAGAATCTATGACAGAACCTCCACACGGCACCTTGTTGACCAGCTCACTCTGTCCAGTGGAGAGACTCTCCAGATCCCAGCAGAGGCTCTTTCAGGGTGGGATTCCTCCTGCTGCATACACATTTTCTTAGGAGATTCTCATCGATCACTCCAACTCTTTGTCACCAGTCCCCAGACAGGAGAACACTCAGAACACCAACATATCACATGGGCTGGGCATTTCCAGGATCATGTCCGAAAACGTTATCTTTGATGACAGACTTGCTAAGTACTTCTGGGTTGATCCAGAAAAATGATTCATAGATCTAAGGGATCTGGAATGGCGATCTTACAAGGGGATGGTGAAATGTTTAAGCACAGATTCACTCATAAACCTAAAATACAACGAGGAGAGATGCGTGGGGAGCCAGCAGACGCCTGATGTTATTTCTCCCCCTCCAGTTCATAGGTCTTTAGTCATTCATCCTCAAGTTGGTTAATCAAAAAATGCAACTTCTTCTTAAATAAAAGATGTAGTTTATTAAAATCTTAGATGTAGATTTTGCTTTTGAGAGCACTGAATTTATACGTGTAAAGTAAAGAAGCAGAGGAACCATGGGACATAGGAACTGAGTCTATACAAAATTCATGTAAAATTGTCCAAATTTAAGCCATTCATATGGAGAAAAACATTCAAATTGATCTGCTTGTATAAGATCAGGTTTGGATGTGTGAAACCGTCTGGACCAAGGCTGAGGCCAAACGCAGGTCATATGAAAAGTAAGGTTATATATGAAGGAGAACCACCAAGCAAGAATAGCTCTTTAAAACATTTTAAGCATATGCAGAAGTGTATTATCATAAAAATACTTGGTAAATTCAAAGAATTAGCCCCTAAGGATATAGAGATCAATCTGAGAACTTAAAAATAATGTTAACTGCTCAAAGACAAGAGGAAGGAAGTAGCATTTATGGAACAAGAACAGGTAGACTTGAAAAAGAACAAATTGGAAAACTTGAAAGTGAAAAACGTAAAATAATAATCATAGTAACCCTCAAGAAATCTCGATGGTACACTGGGTGTATCTTAAGAGAGAGGATTATTAATGAGTTGAAGGATAGCACTGAGGGAGAAGTTTCTAAATGATAACACAATAAGACTAAGGGGGGAATTATGAAAGGAGTTAAGGGTCCTGGAGGGTAGAATGAGAAGCTCAGAACTATATGCAGTGGAAGTTGCAGAAGAAAATAGAAGGAATGGAAAAAAGATGATGCTTGCAAGCAAAATGCCTGGTAATTTTCCAGAAATGAAGGGAATGAAAGCTTGAAATGAAAAACCTCACTGAATGATTAGCAAGAAAATAACAATAACCCTCTACTGAGAAACATCATAGCGTAACCGCAGAAGAGTAAGCAAGAAAGGAAAACACAGCCTACAAAAGAGAGAAGATGGATTTCATAGAAAGAAATGAGAAATCGACAGTGGAGCTTCCATTAACAATAGAGGTCACAGGTGATGGTTTCATACACCCAAAATGCTGAAGGAAAACATCCGGAGACCTGGAATTCACTAGCCAGCCAGACTCTCTTTAAAGAGCAACGTTAAAATAAATACATTTTAACACATGTAAGAGCCAAAATAGTTTACCACCCACAATCCCCTACTGAAAACATCACTAACAAAGCATGTACTTCAGAAAGAACCGAGAGAGGGTTCAAGGAATAATGGATTGTGTTTGATTACATGTAATAGATGCCTGGATGCCGGTACCTAAAAGACATCAAGTTAAAAAAAGTAATAAAAGACATAAAGTTTTGTTCCTTGCATCCAACAAGAAGTGTAGATGTCTACAGAGGGGGTGGTGCAGAATCGTGTCCTTTGGCATCCATTGTCGTTTGTATCTCTGGTGTCTGGAACACTTCTTGACCTATAATCAATACTTGGGGTTATTTGTGGAGTGAATGAGCAAATGAATAAAATAATCCCAGGTAAAAGTAAATAAATAAATAAAATAAAAGGGCATCGACATTGGACATTTGACAGAGGCAGATGTAAATTCCAAAATTAAAGATAAAAGTTGATTTCATAATCGTACTATCAGAAAGATATGCTTAGGGTGCCTGTGTGGCTCAGTTGGTTAAGCGACTGCCTTTGGCTCAGGTCATGATCCTGGAGTCCCGGGATCGAGTCCCACATCGGGCTCCCTGCTCAGCGGGGAGTCTGCTTCTCCCTCTGACCCTCTTCCCTCTCATGCTCTCTATCTCTCATTCTCTCTCTCTCAAATAAATAAATAAAATCTTTAAAAAAAAAAGAAAGATATCCTTAATAAAGTCTGCATTAAAGTTTGGTCTGCACTTACAACATGATATAAATATTAACAAAGCTAATCCCTTTGAAGATAAGAAGAGTAATGATAAAAAAAGATGGTTGCTAAAATCAAAACTATGGTAATTGAAGGAGGTGGAGTAATAATGTAATTGTCTGATTCTAAATCCTTAACACCATGGGTGTAAAGGTGAGCCTTGATCCTGCGGTGGGGAGACCCACAGCCCACCCCCAACCCCCACTTTTCTCTGCTGTAAATGTCACAGAGCTCTAAAATTAATACTACCAGCATGTGAAAATTCTTTGAAAATTTGGGCACATATTAAAGGTGGCTGGTGTGTTATCTTCTTATCTGAGTTTACAAATTTTCAGATTAACAAAACTCATGTGTGGAACTTAGATCAGCATGATGACAATGGATTTTTTTATGTCACCCGAACAACAATACCTTACTTTAGGAGAGGAATGTAGTTTTCTGTGTATTAAAACTTCATTAATGTTTCGGAAAAGCTTGATTGATACACCCAACTCTTTCAGAATTAGGGTCTCTGGAAAAATCTCAGCAAAATGGCTAAAACTTCCTCACAAGGGTGTCTCCTAGAGTCTTAGAATTCTTGAAAAATGCTATTTTTCACCTCCCCATAGGTGCCGATAAAATAACATTGTTTCTTCACACATTCCAAACTTAGCTGATCAGCACTGAAGCAGATAGCTGAAGAGGAAAATGGTTGAGGTCTATAAATAACATATCTATTTGAGTGTTGTGCCAACCTTCTTGTTTGGAGCTTTGTTATTGTTGCTGTTAATTTTAAAATAATAATCTTAATGATATTTCACAGCAATTTTATTTCATTTTGCAAAGCATACATGTGCAGTTTAATCTCTCTTGCTGTGTCTCTCTCTGTCAAGTAAATAAAAAAAATAAAATCTTTAAAAAAATAATCTGTAATTATATACCAAATGCCTGTGTAACTGACATACAGGTCATGAAATTGAACATTGAGGGCATCTGAAAACATTGAGAATCTTTCCTATTTGAAGCATGTGCTTTGGAGTAAGAGTGGAGTAATTGTATTTCTTCTCTAAAATATTCCACAGTGGCCTTATTTCTAGATGTAGCCCCACATAGGGCCTTGTACACTACTTTGTTGTAGGTTCCTGATACGTACGACTGCTGAATCAATGATTTTTGTTTATTTTTATCTACTTATTTATTTAAAGATATTATTTATTTATTTATTTGAAAGAGAGAGCAAGCGGGCATGAGTGAGGGGAGGGGCAGAGGGAGAGGGAGAAGCAGGCTTCCCCACTGAGCAGGGAGCCCCACGTGGCACTCGATCCCAGGACCCTGAGATCATGACCTGAGCCACCCAGGCGCCCCTGTTTATTGTTTTGTTTCAAATTCTCTGAGACCCCATTTGATTTAAATTCTTGTACCTTCAATATCTCTTCCCAATATCATTTTTATGATTAAAAGTCAGATATGGTATGTCTTGAAGAGTGGCATCTCTAGAATTTTGGCAAATTTTAATGTAAAAATGTGATTATCAAACATTTTCAGTATAAGCATTATTTTCAGAGCTCTTTAAAGATTTGCTAATCTACACATGGTCTTTGGTAGATCTAAGGTTTGGTCCTACAGATACACATTTTCTAAAAGCACCTCAGGTAAGTTTGGTGCTTGTGCCAGCAGATTACAATTTGAGAAACAATTTCTGAAGATTCCTGATGTCTTTCAGGATATAGTATAAAAAACTGAAAGCTATTTCTTTTAAAATGTCACAATAACCCAATCAGCAAATTAATTAAATACCAAGCTGAGAGTTGCTTCTGCGTCCCGATGCTGCGTCGTCGCGGAGCCTGTGCGGTCCTGTAGCCAAGATGCCTGAGGAAACCCAGACCCAAGACCAGCCGATGGAGGAGGAGGAGGTGGAGACGTTCGCCTTCCAGGCGGAGATCGCCCAGTTGATGTCCCTGATCATCAACACCTTCTACTCGAATAAGGAGATCTTTCTCAGGGAGCTGATTTCCAACTTGTCGGACGCTTAGGACAAAATCAGATACGAGAGCTTGACCGATCCCAGTAAGCTAGACTCTGGGAAAGAGCTGCACATTAACCTCATTCCGAACAAGCAAGATCGAACCCTCACCATCGTGGATACCGGCATTGGCATGACCAAGGCCGATTTGATCAATAACCTCGGTACTATCGCCAAGTCTGGGACCAAAGCATTCATGGAAGCTTTGCAGGCTGGTGCAGACATTTCTATGATTGGCCAGTTTGGTGTTGGGTTCTGTTCTGCCTACTTGGTGGCCGAGAAAGTGACGGTGATCACCAAGCATAACGATGATGAGCAGTATGCCTGGGAGTCTTCTGCAGGAGGATCGTTCACAGTTAGGACTGACACAGGTGAACCTATGGGTCAGGGAACAAAGGTTATCCTGCATCTGAAAGAAGACCAGACAGAGTACTTGGAGGAAAGGAGAATAAAAGAGATTGTGAAGAAGCACTCCCAGTTTATTGGCTATCCCATTACTCTCTTTGTGGAGAAGGAACGCGACAAAGAGGTCAGTGATGATGAGGCTGAAGAAAAGGAAGAGAAGGAGGAGGAAAGAGAAAAGGAAGAGTAGGAGCCCGATGACAAGCCTGAGATAGAAGACGTCGGCTCGGAGGAGGAGGAGGAGGAGAAGAGGGACGGGGACAAGAAGAGGAGGAAGAAGATCAAGGAGAAGTACATCGATCAGGAAGAACTGAACAAGACGAAGCCTATTTGGACCAGAAACCCTGACGACATCACCAACGAAGAATATGGAGAATTTTATAAGAGCTTGACCAATGACTGGGAAGATCACTTGGCAGTGAAGCATTTTTCAGTGGAAGGACAGTTGGAGTTCAGCGCTCTTCTCTTTGTGCCAAGACGCGCTCCCTTTGACCTATTCGAGAACAGAAAGAAAAAGAACAACATTAAGTTGTATGTTCGCAGAGTTTTCATCATGGATAACTGCGAGTAGCTAATTCCTGAGTACCTGAATTTCATTAGAGGTGTGGTGGACTCTGAGGATCTTCCTCTAAATATTTCCCGTGAGATGCTTCAGCAAAGCAAAATTTTAAAAGTTATCAGAAAGAACTTGGTCAAAAAGTGCTTGGAACTCTTCACCGAACTGGCTGAAGACAAAGAGAACTACAAGAAGTTTTATGAGCAGTTTTCAAAAAACATCAAGCTGGGAATACATGAAGACTCTCAGAATCGAAAGAAGCTCTCTGAGCTGTTACGATACTACACGTCTGCTTCTGGCGATGAGGTGGTTTCCCTCAAGGACTATTGCACCAGAATGAAGGAAAACCAGAAACATATCTATTACATCACAGGTGAGACCAAGGATCAGGTAGCAAACTCGGCCTTCGTGGAGCGTCTTCGGAAGCATGGCTTGGAAGTGATCTATATGATCGAGCCCATCGATGAGTACTGTGTCCAACAGCTGAAGGAATTTGAGGGGAAGACGTTAGTGTCTGTTACCAAAGAGGGCTTGGAACTTCCAGAAGACGAAGAAGAGAAAAAGAAACAGGAAGAGAAAAAAAACAAAGTTTGAAAACCTGTGCAAGATCATGAAGGACATCTTGGAGAAAAAAGTAGAAAAGGTGGTCGTGTCAAACCGATTGGTGACCTCTCCGTGCTGCATTGTCACAAGCACATACGGCTGGACGGCAAATATGGAGAGGATCATGAAGGCCCAGGCCTTGAGAGACAACTCCACCATGGGCTACATGGCCGTGAAGAAGCACCTGGAGATAAACCCTGACCACTCCATCATTGAGACTTTACGGCAGAAGGCAGAGGCCGACAAGAACGACAAGTCTGTGAAGGATCTGGTCATCCTGCTTTACGAAACTGCTCTCCTGTCCTCTGGCTTCAGCCTGGAAGATCCCCAGACACATGCTAACCAGATCTACAGGATGATCAAGCTCGGGCTCGGTATTGACGAAGACGACCCCACGGCTGACGACAGCAGTGCCGCGGTGAGCGAAGAGATGCCGCCCCTTGAGGGCGACGATGACACGTCCCGCATGGAGGAAGTCGATTAAGCGCCACTGAGCATTACTTGTACATGTATTCGATACTTTATCTTCATTCCCTCTGATAATATATTTTCAAGGATGTTTTTCTTTATTTTTGTTAACATTTTAAGAGTCTGTATGGCATGACAGTAACTACTCAAGGGGAAGATAAGATTTCTTTCTTTTTGGAGTGTGCTACTCTGATGTGTAGGACCTAAAGCCCAGCTAGTTTTTCTTCCCCGGTTCCATGCTGGCTTCTTGTAATTGGACAAGGTAACATTTGTTGTGAGGTGTATGTAACCTAACGTGAACCGTGTGCTCTAAAGTGTTTAGCTACCAAGCAGATTCCTTAGTAAGACCAAATTTTTTTTGTCACTGAAGTGTTCTGAGCTATACCTTGATGTTTAAAAGAGAACTGTTGGTTAAAACGACTCTCACCGTCTAGGATCTACTTTTTAAATCTTCTATCCCCTGTAGTTATCAACTGCATGTACCAGGCTTCTAGAAACTAGTAGTTAAACTGAACCAACTGGATGGGAGTAACTATGTATAGGGCTTGTTTTCCAAAGAAGAGTGTTGTTTAGAGTAGTGAAATTCTAAGCCTATTTAGGCATGTTGTAAAGCTGTTCAAAAAGTAACTCAGCAAGTTCTGTGAGTGGGAATGTAGTGCTCAAGTCACGTTCTGCTTTAAAAAGTTGTAACAAATACAAAAATTAAAAAAAAAATACCAAGCTGAATAATTTTGAGTCATTAGATGTATATATTCTATATTTGCTCAGGCTCTTTGGAAATTAGTACATTTAAATTCCTGTTTTATTATTATTTTAAAATTGGTATTTTAAATATTATTAAATAAGAATAACGAATATTCTAAGTAAAATTTTTTAAATAACAAATATCCTTTATTGATGATTTAAATGTGCTAATATTCTTAAATATTAGCTTCTGTAAACCTCTGTAAGATGTTTAAGAAATGAGTGAAATCTGGGGCACCTGGGTGGCTCAGTCATTAGGCATCTGCCTTCGGCTCAGGTCATGGTCCCAGGGTCCTGGGATTGAGCCCCGCGTCGGGCTCCCTGCTCCGCGGGAAGCCAGCTTCTCCCTCTCCCACTCCCCCTGCTTGTGTTCCCTCTCTCACTGTGTCTGTCTCTGTCTGTCAAATAAATAAATAAAATCTAAAAAAATAAAATAAAATAAAAGAAGGTCAGAACATGAAACAAAAAATTTATTAAAAAAAAAGAAATGAGTGAAATCTAAACTTTGGCATATTTCTCACATATTAAACTTTCTCTTTGTTTCTCCCTTTAATGACTTTTGAAAATGACTGGAATATTCCTCTCTTAATCAACCCCTAAGAGAGTTTCTACTGCTGAATACATTTTGGGGTTGATTTCAAAAAGCTTATGTGCGCAATGGGTGTTTGAGATGAACTAGTTTCCCCACGATGCTCTCTTACTTCTTACTTGGGTGTTAAAAATGTGGGAGACTGGAGTGCCCCCACACTCCTGGGTTTTCAAAACGTTTACCACCAAAGCTCCTCTGGCACTCGTGGATCTGGGCACAGCCCCTTTCCTGTTGGAAGCCCTGTCCGCAGCTAATCAGTGATGTCCTCAGGCATATCCTTTAACATGACTAATCCTCAGGTCAAGTGCAGAAGCTGATGACAATAGTTCTGTTTCCCAGGGTCACTGTGGGAAGTGATAATATATTTAAGTGCCCAGTCGAGCACGTGGAGCACAGGAGACATTGATGATTAACAGGTGCTGTTGCTACACAGAGGTCTGCTGGATCAACATCCGTTTGTGTGCATCTGACGCTGGGGTATGGGGGGCACAGTGGCCAGGGTAGGGGGGCCATGGAAATAGAACAAGTCCATCATCCTTCCTTTGTTTGAGGAGCTTTCTGTCTGTTGTGCCATAAGTTCCTATTTTAATGGAAGCTTTTTCCACATGAAGCTCCTTCTCCTCATTTGTTTTTTCCAGCCTTGTTGAATTTTTGGAGGTTTATTTCCCAAAGGAATTTTAAATAAGATTGGTAGCATACAGGATCTTTTTCTTTTTTTTTTTTTCCTAAATCCTACACTCTACATTGATATTTAACAGTTGTGGTCTGGCAACCCTTGGGGAAACTCATACATATTTCACATATGACTTACTCATTGAACAATTATTTCTTGTAGGTCCTTAGAATTGTCTTCAGATGACAAGTAGGGACTAGTAGATGAGCTAGCGATCATTGCACTTTTCTCCTGACCCCCTGATGTGATACGGCCCAATAGAAGTCTGTTCCCATCTCACCACCATGTCCCCCCTGGATCTCTTCCAGTTGATGACACTCCGATGTGGACATCCGTTTTGCAACAACCTCACTTCTTGCTTTTGCTCTGTCAGAGAAACAGGTGCAGTGGCCTCTCAGCACTCATACTGCACCCTTCTCTCCTGTCCAGGGGCTCCTCTTGGAGCTTCAGCCTGGCCACCACCCCGTTCCCGAATGCACAGGTGTCTGGGATGGCTGAGAACTGACCCATTGGACAGAAGGAAACCAGACACAGATACAAAGTCATCAGAAAGAAACTAGAGCTACAGAAAATGCAGGACAGGTTTACATTCTTAGTCTGTTTTAATCTATCTTATCCATTTGGAGCTCTGTTTTTATATTTTAAAGTTCAAAGTGAGAAAGTCTTTCCTCATGGGTGAATTTGATTCAGCCCCTTCAATGACAACAGCAGAGTTTGCTATGAGCCACATGTCATTCTGACTGTTTACTGCTCATTTTCTCATGGACACCTCAGGAAGGAGCACTATAAATCACATAAAATAATTTCCCCAAAGTCACCCAATTAGTACGTCCTGAACCATGGATTTGAGACTAGGTCTGTGTAACTACCTGATGCGTTGGCGGCACTGTGCGGTGCATGGGAGTCTGGAGGGTGACATTCAGAGATGGTCCGAAAACTCTCCTTGACACACACACAAGTGAGTGAAGTCCCGTCTAACTCTAAAATTCATTGTCTGGACAACTTTTCTCCCAGTCGAAAGGTGGTCATTTAAAATCAGAAGGAAAGCAGAAGTATTTTTAAAAATTACAAGTTAAGAGAAAATGGGAGTTTTAGTAACTCTTTTGAAAAATCAAAAATAATTACAAAGAAAACACTTTGTAGGAACTTTGTAATAGTGGGGCTGCTCCATCCAGTGTGTACCCTCTCACATAATTACACTGCATGACATTTACTTGTCCCTGGTCTGCTCAGAAAAGTGCTCAAGCGACCACTCTGCTATTCCGATTTTTCTTGCATATAAAATGTATAAAGAAAAGTAAGATGTGACTCTGTTAATAAACCATATAATGGAGCAAAACATTGAAGAGTCAAGTTTACTGAGCACTAAATACTTTTAGTGCCCAGAGATTTTTAAAAAATATTTATTCAGGACAATTATCTAGACAAAAGTTGGTTATTCAGGATTTTTTTCTGTCTCTAAGGTCCATGGTGCATGAAGCCACAAGCCTGAAACTGTTTAAATCTTATTAGTAACCTTAGCACTTAATAAACTCTGAGTTCATAATTACCTCAGGCTCCAAAGAGTTAAATAATCTTTTAAAAACCCCAGTGTGCAATTGGTTAAAAATCTCCCACTAAAGCAATTTAAAATTCAAAATAGTTCAAAATAATCTCTCTCCATACTTAAGAGTTTTAGTTTCCTGAAGTTCTGTATTCTAGTCAATAATCCTGCCATATGATCCTTAGTTCTGATCATAGAAGAGAAACAATTGTGAATATTCCAAAATAAAAACATTAAGAAAAGTTATGTATAATTCATTATAGCATTGTTTCTAAGAATAAAATAAAACTGCAACATCAGCCCAAAGAAACACAAGAAGTCACCCAGTGAGCCCTGCAAATATACAACAATGCAGAAATACTTCAGTGATTACTGGACCACAACATGGGATATTATGTAGCCATAAACAAGGTCTCAAATTACTGAAGATAGCACGGTCCAATAGCACTTTTAGCAATGATGGAATATTCTAGATCTGCACTGTCCATGACAGTAGCCCGTCACACATACCTCCTGAAACTTTGACATTTGACTAGTGTGACTAATGAACTGAATATTTAATTATATGTAATTCTATTTGAACTTGAAGATTTATATTTATTTTTCAAACTTTATCATGTATCATTTTAATACTTAAAAAATACAAAGAAAAAGTAAAAAGTGGAGCAAACATTGGCATTGATTTTGGAAAATGAAGCTACACGGTGGACCTGCAGTAAGACAGGTTGGCTCTATTAGCAAACACACACAGGTACACACACGCCCACACCCACACCCAGCCCCCCGCCCCCACACAAGAGTGCACACACACACACACGTACACGTTTGGGACCTGTTCTCTTTCAATTATTCCACTTGTTTTTATTTAGAGTATTGAGAAAGCCACTGGAAACCATCTTATTTTTCATTACTTTGGGAATGGAAAATTACCATTTGAAAAACATTTAAACTACAGTAATTTATAAAAGTGTGCTGTTCCTGTTTATAACAAGATTACATGTATGCTGTTTTATTTCTTCTGTTTCAAATATAACAAAGTTAACTCAGATTAGTATTCATGTACACCTCATTTAAGTTGTTAGTTGTAATGTGATAACATGTTAAATCAATCATGTCTCCCAGTGATGATGACTGTGTATACAGTGCTGTCTTCAGAAATGTTTGGATGATGTTACAGGACCTTCTAGCAGATAAGCTATGACAAGAGATGAAGACTAATTTGCAGAAAACCAAAATCCACTCCAGTCCCCCAATGATTAATCTGTTTATTCTATTACATTGTACTTCCAATCATTTCTAATTTCCAATCATTGGTGGAAGATTATCTCTTTAGAGGATAACCATCTCCTAGCGCTGACAATGAACCAACACAATGAAATATAATAAAACAAAAATGCAATCACAAAGCAGAATGGGACTCTGTCCTATATTAAAATCTTTTAGTGATTTAATAACATCACAGACTAGCTATGTTTGATGGTGTATAAATAATTTATTGCCTGTGCTGTGATTTGACAACATTTTTTCCTTTGTACGAGACCCCCCCCCCCCCATGACTGCACTGTTCTCCGTCTCCAATGCTGCTTTGGGTATGGGCTTCAGAAATACTCAGTATTTGTAGACTTATATACAAACTTATTGGTAAACATCTGGGTCATAGAGTCACCATGAGTTAATTTTGACATTGCTTATTGCGAGATAACATTTTAGGCCCAAATCATCATTGTGTTTTCTTGAAGGGAGAAATCGACGGCAAGGCTATTTCACGAAGTTGACTATACATTAATCCACCTAATTTCCATCTTCCTTCTCTTGCTTCCTGGGCTACAGATATGGAACATTATATTCCACGGAGAGAGCTAAGTACTCTCAGAATTTCTCAGCCCTTGTATTCTTTTTTCTTTTTTTAAAGAAAGATTTATTTGAGAGAGAGAGAGATTATGTGAGTGGGGCGAGAGCCAGAGGGAGCGGGACAAGCAGACACCGCACTGAGTCTCAATCTCACAACACTGAGATCATGAACTGAGCCAAAATTAGGAGTTGGTCACTTCACCGACTGAACCACCTAGGCCCCCCTCAGCCCTCGTATTCTTAAAAAAATCCATGCAAAGCTCTGTGCTTCCACCAGCTTGATGTGCTGTTTCAGGTAAATAACGTTCACCAGGTGAAAGAGTCTTACTTTGGAAAAGCCAGGCAAAGGGAAATCATAGGTTATGGGAAGAGAGAGCCGCACGAGCCGCCTGGCACATTTCTACTTCTCCCTCTGTGGGTTTCGTTTTCCTCGAGCCCCAAACCAAATCCAACCAACTGCCCTCAGTGCCCCGAGGGAAAAGTGGCAGAGAAAATGCTGAAGGTCCAAAAGAATTCTGAGGAGCGTGGCCACAGTTTTGAGGAGAAAAATTTACTTCCAAGTCTGAGCACAGAAGGCTAAGCTTCTCTCTTAAAAATCTGGAAGAGAAGACTATCTGATCTGACCTGTATGACCTTCCTCCTCTCAGGCACAAATATCTGAAGTGAAATAAAAACTACATAAGCCCGAGGAGAGTGAAATAATAATAAAAGGAGAATGAGAAGGGAGCCATGTGATAAATTCGGTCCCTGAGGTGTCTCTCTGGGAAGGAAGTCTGCAGCCGACTCTCAGAGGAGGTCTGGGGAGGGGGCACCGCACAACTTCCAGACAGGATGCCAGGCTGATCAACGCATGGTGCTCGGCCCTGGAGTGGCCTCCCAGGCCCCCACTGGGGAGACGAACTGAAGTCATTGCATCTGAGCTGAGATCACCATGCAGCCAACAAGGTTCCCCCTTTTTGCAGCACAGCATGAGGGGAACAGTGAATTTTCCTCTGCCCCTGATGTTTACAGCTAAGAGGAGAAAAAACTGTATATGTGCAACAAGCAGGTATCGGTGTGGAGGGCGGCCGCGGGGGGACCCAGACTGGAGGCTGTTCACACCTCAGCAGACGCGGACAATCGTGCGGACCACACAGCTAACGTGATGACAAGACAGGTGCCACCCAAGCAGCAGTGGACAAGAGAAGAGAAAACCCTTCGAAAAGTGCCTTTAACCTTAACCTGAACTTTTTTCACCTGGAACCTACCCAGGGAGTCCCGTCAAACAGAACAGGCATAAAATATGAAGTTCAAAACAGAAAACGTTGAAGTTTTACATATATATATTGCATACATGAGTAAAAAGCTCAAACATTTCCTAACAAAATCACGTGTTAGCTTTATTCTGTCTAGAAGAGACTGTACAAATGATCTAATTTGCCCTAAATGTTCAGCCAGCCGGGGGGCTGGGGAAGCTGAGATGAGTGGCAGCGGAGTCCTTTCCCTGCTCCCCAGCCTCCCTGCTCTCTCTCACTGGCTCCCGGTCACCGCGGACGTACCACTGTCCCAAGTACTCTGCTCGCCACAGGTGAGCACCAACGACCTGCCATGGTGGCCTTCCACCTTCCAGGGATATTCAGAAGCTGCTGTGTGTTAGTATCTTTGACTCTGGGTTTCCTGGAGACGAATAATGGCCAGTTTTATCATTACCACAATTCAAACAAATCATTCCTTTAGAAATCTCCTTTGAAGATTTTAGGGCCAACTTATTTATTATGTATTAAAATTAGGTAGGAAAACCGCAGCCTTCAACTCAAATTTATGGGGAGCTCATTTGATTTTTAAGTTTATCTTGCATAGTATGACATTTTTATAAGAGAAATATACTGCAATTAGAAAGAAATTGTACTCTCCATATTTTTTTTTATTTTTAAATATAAATGCTTTATACACCATCTACTTCAAAGCTTGGCTTTTAAGTGATTCCTCCAGGCAGGAGGGAATAAAAGCAGTTTGTCTGTTCTTCCAGACTTTTGTTACAATTATGTCTCCTTTGTTAAAAAGCTCAGCCGTGGAAACAGGCAAAATATCTTTTGAGTTCTATTCTTTGTTTTGTGTTTGAACTTTATGTCATTCTAATTGTGATAAGGTTACTGAAGTTAACCCTTTAGGAAACTTTATATACTTTTAGGTTAAGAGGCTACCTTAAGTCAATGTTCCCTAAATGTTAACTGTGTATTGAAGGAAAAATTGTAAAATTGGATTAAAAAATCCCCACCATGGAACAGTTTATATAGGCGTATTTTAAATATCAAGACCCTAATTGGTTGAAAGTACAAAGATGCAAGAATATATATGACATGAAAGGCAAAAGGAAACAAAGCTGATAGGAAGAGTCAGGGGATTCCAGAAGCTGACTCTGTCACGCCTGGGGCCGTGATGCCTGCAGGCACACAAATCACAAATCACAGTGTCATCGAAAGGGACAGAGGGAAACCATATTAGGATTTCGGATAGCATTTATAGATACCATCTCTTGTTGCTAATGGAAATTTAACATGAGTTTGGAGCATGTATACAGATCACGTAAATTAATTCTGGATACTTTTGCAAGGACTTTAGAAGCATAAGATTGGTACAAATGCAGCCATATGAAGACATGGACATAAGGATTACATTTTTCTGTGTTCCTATGGCAACTATCCGAAAACTTAATTAATATGGATTTTAATTCACATTAGAAGCATGCCACCAAAGCATTGTTTCTCAGCAATCAAATCAACAACTGTAGCTTATATAATAGTGGAAAGGTTTAAAGGTTAGTTTTGTAAACTACTCTTTAAAAAAAGAACACTAACACAAAACAAAACAGAACTGCCACAGAGAAAATTCCAGGACAGTTTGATTTTACTCATGAGTACAACCAGTCATCTATGAAAGAAGCAATACATGACACACACAGATCACAGAAAAAGGGAGCGCACCTCCACTCATGTAATGAGACCAACATTGCCCTGACATCACAGTGTGAAACAGACGTGACAGAAAAGCAGAACACAAATCAGTTCCTTTCATCGACAGAGATGCAAACAAACATCTAAGTTAAGTATTGGCCAATTAAAACAGCAAACAAATACATCATGATTCTGGAATTCATCCTGGAAGTGTACAGTTGGATTAACTTTGAAAAATATTTAATGTAATTTACCACATTGGTTAAACAAAAGAGAGAAACCCTAAGATCATTTCAATAGGTTAATTTGATGAAATTCACCATACTTTCATGATAAAAACTCTCAACAAACTAGCAACTGAAGAGAGCTTCCTTAATCTGAAAGAATATATTTAAGATAAAAAGTACCGCTGGAGGTGCAGGAAAAGATGGTGGAGGAGTAGGGGACCCTATTCCAGCTGGTCCCCGGAACTGAGCTGGATATCTACCAGACCACTCTGAACACCCGTGAAATTGGCCTGAGATGTAAGATGATAGATCTGGATCTCTACAAACAGAATATTGCAGGTGGTTGGTTCCGAGGTAGGAAGCGGGAAGCCTTGATTCCGCGGGCAGATTTTGGAGGAAAAACGGCAGCAGAAGGGAGCCTGGCTGTGGGGACCCTACAATGCCTATGAGGGATGGCCTCCTGCGCTGGGGACAGGGTACAGACTCACAGACCAGTAGCGGCAGGGAAAGGACTTTAGGGCAGGCCCCAGGATGGAAACTGGAGTGGCGGGGCTGCACATGCGAACTGGGGGTGGCTGGCGGTTTTAGAAGCACAAGAGGCAGAGATGGGCCTCAACCTGGAGGCGAGGACTGGGAGCCCTGCTGAGAGATGCACAACCCAGGATACTGCAGTTTATAGCAGCACGGACAGAAACGGAGATAGTGTGGCCTGGAGAGGTCACTGAAGAACAGACAGAGATCTCTCTGCTCTGAGGCAGAGGGTTGGAAACGGTCTCTTCTGCTCTGACTCTTGGAAGAAATGCAGAAAGCTGCCAGGGAAAGCAGCCAGAGAACAAAAGCCACCAGAGAACAAAAGCCCCCCAAAACCAGTTTCCACTGAGCCCATCCCCCACAACGCTGGCAAAACAGGGTTGCCTGAGTAAGAGCATGGCAGGCCCCTCCCCCAGAAGACAGGCTGGGAGAACAATAGGCCAGCAACACTAAGGTCCCTATAAAACAGGTGCATCTTGCTTGGGTTGTGGTCAATAATTTGGACTCTATACATTCCCTCAACCACCCCTCAACAGAATGACTAGCAGGAGGAACCTGCAAAATAGGATAGACTAGAGACTATGACTTATACCACAGATTAACAAATGGATGCAGATATAAGCAAGATGTCAGAGATGGAATTCAGGCTAGCAATTGTGAAGACAATAGCTAGAATGGAGAGATCAATCAGTGGCAAGATAGTCTCTAAGGGCAGAAATGAACGCTGAATTGGCAGAACTTAAAAATGCTATCAGTGAGATCCAATCTAATCTAGATAATCTAACAGCTAGGGTAAGCAAGGCAGAAAAATGAATTAGTGACCTAGAAGACCAAATAATAAAGAAAAAGGGAAAAGAGGAGGCCAGGGAAAATTACTCAGAATCCATGAAAATAGAATCAGGGAAACAAGTGATACCATGAATGTTCCAATGTCAGACTTATTGGAATCCAGGTGGGGGTTGAGAGAGAGAGAGGGGACTAGAAGATATATTTGAGAAAATTGCAGCTGAGAACTTCCCTAATCTGGGGAATGAAACAAACATTCATGTCCTAGAGGCAGAGAGGACCCCTCCCAAGATCAAGGAAAACAGGCCAACACCCCAGCATGTAATAGTAAAATTCGCAAATCTTAGAACCAAGGAAACCATCTTAAGGGCAGTTAGGGGGAAGAGATTCCTTATGTACAGAGGGAGGAACATCAGAGTAACGTTAGACCTACCCACAGAGACCTGGCAAGCCATATTCAGGGTACTAAATGAGAAGAACATGCAGCCAAGAATACTTTATCCAGCAAGGCTGTCATTTAGAATGGATGGAGAGATGCAGAGCTTCCAAGACCCGCAGAAACTGAAAGAATATGTGACCACTAAGCCGGCCCTGCAAGGAATATTAAGGGAAGATCTATAAAAGGAGAAAGACCCCCAAGAGTGATATACAACAGAAATTTACAGGGACAATCTATAAAAACAAGGTCTTCACAGGCAACATGATGACAATTCATTCATATCTTTCAATAATCACTCTCAACGTGAATGGCCTAAATGCTCCCATAAAATGGCACAGGGTTGCAGACTGGATAAAAAGACAGGACCCATTCATATTCTGTCTACAAAAGACTCATTCTGAACCTAAAGATACATCCAGACTGAAAGTGAAGGGATGGAGATCCGTCTTCCACACCAGCGGACCTCAAAAGAAAGCTGGGGTAGCAATTCTTATATCAGACAAATTAGATTTTAAACTAAAGACTGTAGTTAGAGACACAGAAGAACACTATATCATGCTTAAAGGGTCTATCCAACATGAAGATCTAACAATTGTAAATATCTACACCCCCAACAGGGGAGCAGCCATCTACATAAGCCAACTGTTAACCAAAATAAAGAGTCATACTGCTAACACTATGTTAATTGTAGGAGACCTCAATACTCCACTCTCAGCAATAGAAATATCATCTAAGGAGAAAATCAACAAAGAAACAAGAGATTTGAATGACTCACTAGATCAGATGGACCTCATAGATATATATAGAACATTCCATCCTAAAACAACAGAATACTCATTCTTCTCAAGCACACATGGAACGTCCTCCAGAATAGACCACATACTGGGTCACATATCAGGTCTCAACCGATACCAAAAGACTGAGATTATTCCCTGCATATTCTCAGACCATAATGCTTTAAAAATGGAACTCAGTCACAAGAAAAAATTTGGAAGAAATTCAAACACTTGGAAGCTAAAGACCACTCTGCTCAAGAACGTTTGGGTCATCCAGGAAATCAAAGAAGAACTTAAACAATTCATGGAAACCAATGAGAATGAAAACACATCGGTCCAAAACCTATGGGATACTGCAAAGGCGGTCCTAATGGAGAAATACATAGTCATCTCAGCTTCACTCAAAAAAAAATAGAAAAATCCCAAATTCACCAACTAACTCTACACCTTAAAGAACTAGAGAAAAAGCAACAAACGATGCCCAAGCCACGCATTAGAAGAGAAATAATTAAGATTAGAGAAGAGGTCAATGAATTAGAAACCAGAAACACAGTAGATCACATCAACAAAACTAGAAGCTGGTTCTTTGAAAGAATTAGTAAGATCGATAAGCCACTGGCCAGACTTATCCAAAAGAAAAGAGAAAGGATCCAAATTAATAAAATTATGAATGAAAGGGGAGAGATCACGACTAACACCAAGCAAACAGAAACAATTATTAGAAATTATTATCACCAATTATATGCCAATAAACTGAGCAATCTGGATGAAATGGATGCCTTCCTAGAAAGCTATAAACTGTCAAGACTGAAACAGGAAGAAATTGACAACCTGAATAGGCTAATAACCAGTAAGGTGATTGAAGCAGTGATCAAAAACTTCCCAAAAAACAAGAGTCCAGGGCCTAATGGATTCACTGGGGAATTCTACCAAACATTCAAAGAAGAAATAATAACTATTCTCCTGAAGCTGTTTCAAAAAACAGAAACAGAAGGAACCCTTCCAGACTCATTCTATGAAGCCAGCATTACCTTGATCCCCAAACCAGGCAAAGACCCCATCAAAAAGGAGAATTTCAGACTGATATCCCTGATGAACATGGATGCCAAAATCCTCAACAAAATCCTAGCTAATAGGACCCAACAAAAAAGGATCATCCAACACGACCAAGTGGGATTTATCCCCGGGATGCAAGGGCGGTTCAACATTCGCAAATCAATCAATGGGATAGAACACATTAATAAGAGGAGAGAGAAGAACCATATGGTCCTCTCAATTGATGCAGAAAAAGCATTTGACAAGAAACAGAATCCTTTCCTGATTAAAACTCTTCAGAGTATAGGGATAGAGGGAACATTCCTCAAGTTCATAAAATCCATCTATGAAAAACCCACAGCGAATATCGTCCTCAGTGGAAAAGCTGAGAGCCTTTCCCTTAAGATCAGGAACATGTCCAGGATGCCCACTCTCACCACTATTTTCAACATAGTACTAGAAGTCCTAGCAACAGCAATCAGACAACAAAAAGAAATAAAAGGTATTCAGACTGGCAAAGAAGAAGTCAAACTCTCTCTCTTCGCAGATGAGAGTTTTTTTCCACTTTTTGTGGAAAACCCAAAAGACTCCACCCCCAAATTACTAGAATTCATACAGCAATTCACTAATGTGGCAGGATACAAAATCAATGCACAGAAATCAGTTGCTTTCTTATATACTAACATTGCAACTGTAGAAAGAGAAATTAGAGAAACAATTCCATTTACAATAGCATCAAAAACCACAAAATACCTCGGAATAAACCTAACCAAAGAGGTAAAAGATCTATGCTCTAAGAACTACAGAACACTCATGAAGGAAATTGAACAAGAAACAAAAAGAGGGAGAAATATTCCATGCTTATGGACAGGAAGAATAAACATTATTAAAATGTCTATGCTGCCCAGAGCAATCTATACCTTCAATGCCATCCTGATCAAAATTCCAATGACATTTTTCAAAGTGCTGGAACAAACAATCCTAAAATTTGTATGGAATCAGAAAAGACCCCAAATTGCCAAGAAATGTTGAAAAAGAAAAACAAAGTTGGGGGCATCACGTTGTCCGATTTCAAGCTATATTAAAAAGCAGTGATCACCAAGATAGCATGGTACTGGCACAAAAAACAGACATGTAGACCAATGGAACAGAATAGAGAGCCCAGATATGGACCCTCATCTCTATGGTCAAATAATCTCCGACAAAGCAGGAAAAAATAAGCAATGGAAAAAAGACAGTCTCTTTAATAAATGGGAAAATTGGACAGCCACATGCAGAAGAATGAGACCCGACCATTCTCTAACACCATACACAAAGATAAACTCAAAATGGATAAAAGACCTCAATGTGAGACTGTAATCCATCAAAATTCTAGAGGAGAACATAGGCAGTAACCTCTTTGACATCGGCCACAGCAACTTCTTTCAAGATACATCTCCAAAAGCTAGTGAAACAAAAGCAAAAATGAACTTTTGGGACTTCATCGAGATAAAAACCTTCTGCACATCAAAGGAAACAGTCAACAAGACAAAGAGGCAACCCATAGAATGGGAGATTTTTGCAAATGACACTACAGACAAAGGGCCTATATCCAAGATCTATAAAGAACTTCTCAAACTCAACACTGAAAAAAATAATCCAGTCAAAAAAATGGGCAGAAGACATGAACAGACACTCCTCAAAAGAAGAAACACAAATGGCTAACAGACACATGAAAAAATGCTCATCATTAGCCATCAGGGAAATTCAAATCAAAATCACATTGAGATACCACCTTACACCAGTTAGAATGGCAAAAATTGACAAGGCAAGAAACAACAAATGTTGGAGAGGTTGTGGAGAAAGGGAAACCCTCTTACACTGTTGGTGGGAATGCAAGTCGGTACAGCCACTTTGGAAAACAGTGTGGAGGTGCCTCAAAAAATTAAAAATAGAGCCACCCTATGACCCAGCAATTGCACTCCTGAGTATTTACCCCAAAGACACAGATGTAGTGAAAACAAGGGCCACATGCACCCCAACATTCACAGCAGCAATGTCCGCAATAGCCAAACTGTGGAAAGAGCCGAGATGCCCTTCAACAGATGAATGGATAAAGAAGACGTGGTCCATATATACAATGGAATATTAGTCATCAGAAAGGATGAATACCCAACTTTTACATCCACATGGATGGGACTGGAGGAGATTATGCTAAGTGAAATAAGTCAAGCAGAGAAAGTCAATTATCATATGGTTTCACTTATCTGTGGAACATAAGGAATAGAATGGAGGACATTAGGAGAAGGAAGGGAAAAATGAAGAGGGGGAATCAGACGGGGAGACGAACCGTGAGAGACGATGGACTCTGAGAAACAAACTGAGGGTTCTAGAGGGGAGGGGGTTGGGAGCATGGGTTAGTCTGGTGATGGGTATTAAGGAGGGCACGTTCTGCGTGGAGCACTGGGTGTTACACGAAAACAATGAATCGTGGATCACCACATCAAAAATTCATTGATGTATTATAGGGTGACTTACATAATAAAATAAAATTTAAAAGAATAAACATAAAAAGTACCACTAAAATCATTCTGAATGGTGAAATATTGAATGTTTTCCCTGTAAGTTACAAGATTAAGTATGTCCAACCTCTCCACTCTCTTCAAGAAAGTGCTAATGCTAGAGCAACACAGCAAAGGATGGAAACACAAGTATAAAGATTGAAAGGAAAATGAAAACCACCATTATTGGCAGGAGAATGTCAGAGCATATGCAAAGTACACCAATGAATTCATAAACAAAATATTAGAACGAGTAAGTCAATATAGCAATATTGCCAGATGTTAGGTCAACATAAAAGACAGAGTGTATTTCTCTATATTAGTATCAGGAAATTAGAAAATAAAATGTAAAATAATTGTTTTAAACATAGAATACCTAGGGCACCTGGGTGGTGCAGTCGGTTAAGCAACAGACTCTGATTTTGGCTCAGGTGGTGATCTCAGGGTCGTGAGATCGAGCCCCGGGATGGGCTCTGTGCTGAGTGTGGATCTCTGCTTGAGATGCTCCCTCTGCCCCTCCCCTCCTGCTCTCTTTCTCTTTTTCTAAAATAAATAAATAAATAAAATATTTTTTAAAAGACACAGAATACATAGGAATAAATCAAGTTATCCAGCCCACTGCTAACACTTTTCTGCCTGGATTGTAGGAACAGGTTTTGGGATGGCCTCTAGGCTTCTGCTCTGCAGACTGAACTTTTTCCTGATTGAAATGAAAAGATGTCGGTAAAATAATGTCTCTACAGTTATAACAATTACCCTGAAATTATAATTTTATGATTAAATACATGGACTACTCATTTCAAAAAAACAGTCTCAGGATTTCTGCATCATTTAGATAGATACTGAAGTTTGGACAATAGACATTTGAAACACGATGAACAACAGGAACAGTGGCAACAGAAGCCGTAGAGCAGGCACAGGGAGGATCTAAAACATGGGGCAATATTGCTCTAAATTAAAATGGGACTAGGAACTTAGATAACTTACTCTCACATAACTTTTTATTTTTTTATTTTTAAAGATTTTATTTATTTATTTGACAGAGAGAGACACAGCGAGAGAGGGAACACAAGAAGGGGGAGTGGGAGAGGGAGAAGCAGGCTTCCCGCGGAGCAGGGAGCCCGATGCGGAACTCGATCCCAGGACCCCGGGATCATGACCTGAGCCAAAGGCAGACGCTGAACGACTGAGCCACACAGGTACCCCTCACATAACTTTTTAAATGAAAAATATACCCATGGAGAATTTAACGTTAGTTTATATACGTTGGTAGGAATTAGGTTATTTTCCTCCCCAGACCTGGGGTAGAGAACACATGCAGAGGAAGACAAGAAGCAGTGAAATTGTGATTAAGTGCTTAAGGATTAGGCTTTATCAAGCATGTTCGACAACTAGAGATAATGTGAGAGGCCTCTGAAAACCAGAAAGGACTTAGAAAACCAATGTATCCTGTTCCCGATCACAAGCCTCATGCAGCACCTGGCAAAGCCAGACAAATCCCTGAGGAACGGAAAACTGTGGAAGCAGTGCAAAAATGGAGGTTTTCTTACCAGTATCATGAACACTGTAATTACAAAAATAAAAAAGTATACAGGTAGATAAATAAAGACTTGGCATTAGCATTGTATAACTTTAATTTTCCAAAAAGGTAATTTTCGGAATTCCATGGTTTGTTTATGGCTTTTTAGAGATGATCATTCCAAACTATGGATGCCTAGTAGGATTTTCTCCTTCCTATTGCCATGATTTTCATTATCACAAATGTGCTAGAATTGAGTGCCATTGTACGCCACTCATCTTTGCGAGGCATTGCATTTCCTGATATTTTTACCTGTGCAGTGCAATTTCTCTATAAATACTAGAAAGGGGTTTAGTAAAAGAAATGTTGTTCGGAAATTAATGTAGAGAAGTATTTCTTTCTCAAAAAACTGTCGGTTCATTCTCCCACTACGGGAATATCATTGCAAAGTTTCTTTCCAGAATAAAAGGGGCTGATGTTATCGACAGACAAAAAAGTAAGCAGTTTCTTATACAATATATCAAAAACATATTTCTAATACAGATTAAATGTGAGTTTTATAGTAGTCCTCCCTTACCTGCAGTTTTGCTTTCTGTGGCTTCAGTTCCCTGGGGTCGACCTCAGTTGGATCTAGAAGCAGGTGATCCTTCTTCTGACATATGGTCAGAAGGTCAATAGCAGACTCACTATGTGACAACACCTATGTCATTCACCTTGTGGCAGAACGCCAATAATAAACTAGTGCTGGGTCACATGCCCGCAACACTCACCCAGTTCATCTCATCACACGGGCATTTTATTATTTCACAGTATCATAAGAAGGGTGAGTACAGTAAGATGTTTTGAGAGAGAGCCCATATTTCACTCTGAGGCAAAAGAACGGTTCATTATCTATATTCTACCTTTGGGTCTTCTGGATTTTAAACCCAAGAACACTTCATACCTCCCTGGCTACCTAAGCATGTTCTAAGCATAGTTGCCCATGTGGAGTATGTTTATTTGCTAATGACCAATACTTTTAAGTGTCGCAGGTGCACTTCAAAATTAAGGTACTATTTTGGAAACATTTATATCATAATCGAATCTTGGAGATCTGTGATATATATTGGCATATTAAAGACTGATAAATCTTAGAGCAAAGAAAGCTAATTAACTTTTTAAAATCAAAGTTTACAATCATAATTGACCTTTTAATTATATTTGTTAATTTCCTACAAAATTAGCATTCTATAGGATCATATTTTATAGAATATGGCTTTGTCCTTGAACTTACTTTTTCTTCTATCAGAAATATCCTGTATTTTTTCCAGTCGTCAGACAATTGGTTGAAAATTTGATAAAATTCACAATAAATTGTGGAAGACAGATCATGACTTCATACAGTTATTTTCCAAAGGGTTTGAAATTTACCAAGACTTACCTTCTAAAGAGGTAATGCTTTATACTGACATAGAAACATACAGCCCATGGTCAGACCTGTCTCATTGTCTATATCTGTAAATAAAACTTTATTGGAACACAACCACAGCCATGCTCTGTCATAGTTATATATTTGCTATGGCTTCTTCAACCTACAATGCCAGATGTGAGTACTTTATACCCACAAATCTGAAAATATTTACTAATTCACTCGCTACAGAAAAAACTTACCAGCCCTGCCTTAAACTATAGGAGGAAATTATGATAATATTTGAGGCTCTGGAGCAGGACCACAAAGGAGATACCTTTTTTTTTCCCTGACTAGCAATTATTTCTCATAACACACCACAGACCACACTAAGTGATAAGAGAAAATATTGTTGCTTTGGGCCAAGAGCCACTCCCCAAATTTGCAAGGCAAATGCAAGATACAATGCAGTCCCCAGTAACAGGTATACAATTCAAAGCCAAAGAAAAGCTAAAATGTGCTAAATGTGCTTGAAAATGTGTAACCCGTTTGGGTTGACTTTATGTCTGGGATCACGAGAGCAACACAGCCATGTGTCCCTATTTCAAGTGACTTGCTAAGTCTACAATATCAGACTTCTGACAGCTTGGAAGAAATTGGTTAATCTGTGAGCAGAAAGAAATGTTGTGATTCTAACTCTTTAGAATCAAGGTTAAGGGCAATTCCTTTTATTTACCGGGGGGCAGTCAACATGCATAGCCACCCCCCAGTAAGCCTGTGTATCCTTTGTGCTGCTCATCAGAGGAGAGCTGGATAGACAGTTGGCAGGGATGAATTGGTATGAGACACATCACCACATTCTCATAGATGAGGGAGAGCACATTTATAAAGAGCTTAATTATAGAGGCTCAATTCCACACATTTCAAAACAGTCCTTTAAAAATAATTGCTGTCATTAGAGCAGTAGTCTTTCAGAGAAATGACAAGGCTGCTGATTTATATCCTTGTTCGTGAAATTCCATCACCCATTTCCCTAAGGTAAAAAGATTGCAAAAAAAAAAAAAAAAAAAAAAAAGATTGCAGTGGCCTAAACCTCCTAAGAGAGAAACTGCATTTATATTATATATTACTTTAATATTTTTCACTCTCTTAAGTTTTTGAGAAATATAGTGCAAAGGTTGAATCTACATTAATGAAGTTAGTGATTGATTACTGTCTTATCTGGAGTTTTGTGTGGGCAAAAGTGAATGCTCAGTGTATAAGATGTCCCAGCTGTAGAGAGTAACTTAATATATGTCTGCCAGGTATTTTTATTAGTATTGGTGATAAAAAGTGAACTGTTATGCCTAAAATTTTGAAATTAGAAGTTTCTATATTTACATAGGAAAATATTTTAAAAACTAAATTATAGCTGGGCATTCAGTTTTTCAAGTTGATCACTTATTAAGCAAGCTACGACCAGGATTTACAGAGCACCCGAAGAATGGTTAGTTAACTGTATTGTTATGTGCATCGTTATAAGATTCAACAAAGGTTATTATAAACTCATATTCCAGGAACATTCACCTTTTGAAAAATTTTTTTCAATAAACACACTATGGGGTCACCAGATCAAATGCGGGAGAGTCAATTAAAGTTAAATTGAAGATAAACAACATATAAATATTTAGTATAAATTATGTTCCAAATATGACATGCAGCATATTTATACTAAAGAAGAAGAAAAAACGTTATCTAAAATTCAATGTTATTTTGACTTATAACAATAGAAAGAAGCTACGTGGGGAGTGTTCCTGCTGCCTTCCAAGCTGCCACTCCAGGATACATTGAGTTGAGTAAATACATCGCCTTCCAGTATACCCCAGGGGCTTTTCAAGCAATTGTTTCCCTGTTGACTATCTGGGGGGAAGGGTTATTTGTTACGCTGGCTCTCTAAGTGCAGGACTCGGTTTCCTAACGCCCTCTTCCAAAGCTGAGTCACTGATTTCCAAAGTCCCTGCTGATGTAACAACTTACGAGGTTAGCTCCCCTGGTTTTCAAAGCCAAATGTTATGGGGACTCATCTTCCTAGTGCAGATCCCCGAAGTCTGGGGTGGCTAGAGTGGGGTCTGCTCCCCTCCCTTCTCCGCGCTTGTGGAGTCTCTCCTGTTTGTGGTAGTTCTTGCCAGGAGTTTCATTCCCAACCGAGTCTCTGTCTTCCTACGCTGTCAGTGTGGCCTCCTCTCTATGATTAACTGGGAGAGTCTGTTCGGACCGTCTTTGGGTCCTTTTCTGGGTTATTTACACAGAAGTGGCTGCTTGCTAAGTGTGTCCAGGGGACGAGGTGAGCTCAGGGTCCTCCTACTCCGCCATCTTCCCAGAAGTTCTGTATCTGGCTTCTTTCACTTAGCATCATGTCTTCAAATTTCAAATTATGAGTTAGTATGTCATTCATTTTTGTGGCTGAATGAAATTCAAGTTTAACTGGACTTTTTGTATTTTTATTCACTAATCTTGTATAATTGGTGTGTAAAAATAGACAGGCCTGAGTTTTGCTAAAGAACAATAACTTTCTACATGAGTGCTCACGTATTTCTGCATTCTTTTTACCACTCAAGTAAGGCCCATAGACGGCTAGGAGAGATGGGGAGGGTTTCTTATTTCACCCTTTGTAACACAGTGTCAGAGATACCCGTCTGTCCTGCACATCAGATTGCCCCTTCATTCTTCCTCAGAGACTCAGTCCTATTTCCCTCTAGTGATCTGACTCAGAGGCTAGTAACTGTTCTAATAACATCCTTTATGTTAAATAAAATCTTGGGCGTATATTTTATTCAGATGCCACGTCTCATTATTCTTTTGGTTTCGATATAGTGACACTTAAGAGAGTCCAAGACACTTATTTTGCAGAAGGCAGCATATTTGGTCTGTCCTAAATCTGGGATCATTTAAATATCAAAAGAAATGATGATAGTAAAGGATTAAAATCATGGAATAAAATTAGAAGTCCACACTGATGTAGATGATATGTAAGTAAGGAGCCTGGTTTTAAACTCTATTCGTTAGCAATGAAACTGGTAAAAATCTCAAACCAGGTGTGGAAGAGAATGTCTCTCCTGCTCCATCTGAGATGGGTATGATGTGGTTTTGGAATACAGGTGAGGTTCAGTGGGGTGGAGTCTGGAGCCAAAGACTAAGAAAGACATCTTGAGACATCTTTGGTGCAAAATGGTGGTTTATTAAAGCATGGGGACAGGCCCCGTGTGCAGAAAGAGCTGCTGCCCCGAGGTTGTGAGGGGTGGCTGATGATATACTATGGGGTTGGGGGAGGTAAGGAAAAAGGAAGTTTCCAAACAACTTTCATATGCTAAAGAGGACCTACAAGATACAGGAGGCCTCGCCATTGTCAAGTTAAGGTTGTTTTTCCCTCTAGCAAGGCATTAACATAAAGAGAGTTGGGAGCATCCTGGAAGAATGTCACACATGTCCCACCCAGGAGTGGGGGTGGGGGGAGGCTGCAGGGTGTCAGCTGGTGCTTTGTCCGCCGCTTGCCTTCTGCTCCCTCATCAGTAGCATGCAACAGAAAAATCAGGCAGACCTCAGAGACAGCAGTGCCTGGAGCAGAGATGCTAGTTGGCAGAAAGTTTATCAATACAGCACATGGGCTTTCTCCCGTGCGCACCAACGGGGCAAGGCCTCAGGTATCCTGTGAATCCTCTTTAGCATATGAAAATCCTTTTGAAACCTCCCTTTTCCTCACCTTCCCCAACCCCACAGTATATAATTAGCCACCCTCACAACCCTGGTGCAGCAGCTCTTTGCAGGTCTTGTCCCCATGCTTTAATAAAACCACTATTTTGTATCAAGGATGTCTTCTTGGTCGTCGGCTCTGGATCTCACCCAACCCAACCTCACATATATTTCAAAACTACAACACTATAAAAATGAGAAAAAAAAATTAGAGAGTGGGGAATAGTGACTTACAGATTGTGTCGGAAGGTAAAGAGATTCCTCCCAGAATCTCCGAGGATGGTATTTGAGTTTCTCTGTAAGAGGAAAAATATTCCTCTGTCTATACTGTTTATCCATTATGTAGACAATCTCATGTGAGCTACACATTTTTTAATAAGACTTACGTGGTCCACTCTTAGAACTCGGAATGAATTACCAATCCTATTAGATCCTTATTGCTGCTATAAAAATTTACCATAAATTTAGTGTCTTAAGGCAGCACAAATTTATTTTCCTATGGTTCTGAAGGTCAGAGGTGTGAGTATTACCGGGCGAAAATCGATGTGTGGGGGGGGCTGCCTCCTTCTGTAGGCTCTACGGGAGCCGCCGTGCCTTTCCTCTTCTAGCTGCTGGAGGTCACCCACACTCCTCGGCTCCTGACCCCCACCCGTGATTGTGTCAATCCAGCCGCCTTCCTTCTGCCTCCCATGGCCTCTAATGCTGACCGCTCTTCATCTAACCCGAGCTCTCGTGATTGCCCTGGGCCCCCTCCATGATCCAGGACAATCTCCACATCTCAAGTCCTTAAACTAATCAGATCTGCAAAGGCCCTGTTGTCACAGAAGGTAACACATTCACAGGTTCTGGGGATTAGAGTGTTTTGGAGTTATTATTCTGCTCACCACACAATAAAACTGAAATTGCAAGATGTCCTGAAAGTAGACTAAAGGGAAACAAAACATCCTGGGAGGAGATCCTTGCATGTTGCTAGTAGATAAATTCTCTCAAACCATGATTTTTTTGTTCAGTGCTTTCACTTTAGCAAACAATTTTGTGAAGAAGAACAACAACAAGAAATAAAGTAGATGAACTGTAGATAAGCAAATATAAATAAATCTTCTGTCCTTATTTTGGGATGACTTTAGAGTTCACCTGTACATGATGCTGTTTCACTGTTAGATTGCACAATTCACCATATCAGCATGTTCATGAAGGATCCGAAATGGATTTACTAGTACTATAACCTATTTGATCCAATTAGAATATGTCTCTGTCTAAACTTCTGAAATTCAACTAGACAAATTTCTGACTTATATCCTCCTTCTGACCTTTAGCAGAATGTTCTATACTCACAACATCACTCTCAGTTGGTAAGAAGCACACTGATATAGTTCACACTGGAGAAAATGAAACATATTTAAGGGGGAAAATAGCTTATTTGGGTTACTGGTAGAGTCAGAAAGATACCAGTGTGACAGTTTATTGAGTTTATTGAAGTGAGTATTGCCTACAAATGCAGATGGTAGGTTCAAAACACTCTCATCTGAAGTGACAGGAATAGAGTTAAGAAATGCAAAAGTAAACTCTCAAAATATATCACTGTACTGAGGGAATACATTTGCATCAGGGAAAAGCAAATCAAAACCACAATGAGATACCACCTCACACCTCACACCTATCAGAATGGCTAAAATCAACAACACAAGAAACGAGAGGTGTTAGTGAGGATGTGGAGAAAAAGGAACCCTCTTGCACTGTTGGTGGGAATGCAAACTGGTGCAGTCACTCTGGAAAACAGTATGGAGGGTGCTCAAAAAGTTAAAAATAGAACTACCATTTGATCCAGCAATTCCACTACTGGGTATGTATCAGAAGAAAATGAAAACAGTAATTTGGAAAGATATATGTGTCCCTATGTTTACTGCAGCATTATCACACAATAGCCAAGACATGGAAGCCGTTCAACTGTCCATCCATAGATGAATGGATAACGAAGACATGGTGTGTGTATATAACGGAGTAGTACTCAGCCATAAAAAGAATGAAATCTTGCCATTTGCAAGGACATGGATGGCGCTAGAGAAATAAGTCAGACAGAGGAAGAAAAATACCATATTATTTAAGTTATATGTGGAATATAAAAAGCAAAGAAACAAAAGAAACAGACTCATGGAGAGAACACAGTCACCACTGTGGTTACCAGAAGGGGGGGTGGGGGGCCGGGTGAAAGAGGGGAAGGGGATTACGAGGTACAATCTTCCGTAATAAAATGAATATGTCACAGCGATGTGAAGTGCAGCACGAGGGATACAGTTAACCACGTAGTGACTTTGTGTGGAGACAGATGGTGATGATACTTACACTGGTGACCATTTTGTAATGTGTACAAATATTGAGCCATATGTTGTACGCATGAAATTAATGCAAATTGTACACCATTTTTTTGTCAGTTGAGAACAAAGGGGGAATTGCTGCAGTAAACTCTCGAAAGACGTCACAGTGGTGAGGCAGGCGCCCCCGCAGGCTCCTATCCCTGGGCGTCCTGCCGAAGGTCAGAAGACCTGCAGCGCATTGGGCTCTCTTATACATCATGTCAACAAGTGTAGTATCGTATGCAGCATTTGTCTCTCCTTCAGCTGAAGTGGTTCCTCTCTAAAACAAGTAAGGCAGGATGGGAGTGCAGAGTCTAAGTGGTCTCTGACGCCCGACCACAGGGCCGGCTACCTCTGCCCAACGGAAAATCAAGATCCACTACCTACTGGTGTCAAGAGATGATTGGAGCAGCCGACAGACCAGTGGGACAGAGACTGGCCATTCTCTCAGCATTAAGATCAGGAAGCAGCTTTAGTCGGCTCACATGCTATGGAGTTTCTGTTTTCCAAGTTGACTTCTTCCACTTGAACTATTCTTCTTCTCTGTTTTCCCTTTCTTGTTTGGCCAGCTCCCCTCAAACACCAAACAAAACCCAAAGCCTTACTGCTTTCCAATGGTCAAATTTTCTAGACACTCCATGATGTGTCCCTGCATGATTTACATTAGATACAAAACCAGACTGAAATCTGTGTTTTGGCCTGTCTTAGGTTAATACTTGTTAGTTGATAACAATATCACCACCTTGGTAATTTATAATTAAATTTAATTACAGAATTTATTGCTGCAAATAAGTCTTTTTTTAAAAAAAGATTTAACTCAGTTTAACTTAAACAATTTAACTTAAATGCTACCATGCCCAAGACATTATGCTTTTAACCTGACATGTTACCGTGAGTGCAACTTAAATGCAATTTTAGAATGTATCTACATGTGAAACTGGAAATCCTAAATCTCTGAAATTTGGGGTATTCCAAGCATTTTACTTATTTCCCAAGAGGCAGGGAGCGATACCTGGGTTACTGCAGTAATTACTAATGTTTAGCATTTACTTTGAACTAATGAGTGTACTGTTCATATATTTGCCATTAATTCATGCATTTCTGAAGTGAGAATTTATGTTTTGATTGCTTTTTCCTGCTTATGGTCCCCTGCCTTCTGTGTCCATCCCTCTTCCACAAAAAGGAGAGAAATCGAGCCAGGCACTAGTTCTGATCCAAGTAGTTGCCATGAAAACGCATAACCTTTGCTTCAAGTTGTATGTTAAAACTGATTGTTTGCAACATCGGATTTTAAGTGGAAAAGGAATGTAGTTATGAAGGGACATGAGGCAAAGACTATTTTCCCTCATGGTTTCTCAACCATATCTGTGAATATGCTTCTGTTTAGGAATTCAGAAATACTCGGTGATTTCTCTCAATTCCACAGCTCAAATTTATGTTTATATGCAGCCTAATGAGAAATTTAGAAAGTAGTCAAACAGAACATTCCTGAATAAAGCCTATTTCCTTCACTTATAGGAGCCTTTTCCCCAACCTAGCCAGCTTCTTCTCCAAACTATTTGTGCATGTGTGTGTGTGTGTGTGTGTGTGTGTGTGTGTGTGTTTACCTGAACTAGATCAGCAGTCATACTGCAAAATACATACGCCAGAATCTCCCAGATCCAAGTCATTGGGATTTCCTTCGACGGAATTCATCAAAACACTGTCTCATGAGTGTTCAAATTCTTTGCACCTGTGTTTTGTTAGGTTTTGCTGTATGTTGATTCAGGAAACAACAACCACAAAAAACCCGAATGAGAATGAACAGAGAAGCCTATAAAACTGGCCGATTCAGATAGTAGACAATTCGGACAAGAGAGAGAGAAACATGTTGCAGGAAAAAGTACTTAGGAATGACCTATAATTGACATATTTGTGTTGCTAGAATGGGAAGACAGTGTTCAGGGAATTTATCTCCTTACCCAATGGACATGTCACTCAGCTTATCACTGTCCCTACAGAGAAAATGCACTGACAGAGAGGGAGTCCTGTTCTCCCTTTCTGTAACACTTGACCCAAGAAGGTCTGTGATCTTGTGGTCTAATTTGCTTTATGCTTTCCTTATGAAATTATATGTGGTGGCATAACGGGGCCAGCCAAGAGTTTTGTATATCCAGCACTTTGTACGCAAGCCTGGAGCACAGTAAAGTTCTCAACATTTGCACAATGCAGACACAAATAATGAACGAGGCCAGTGTTGGAGCACTGGCTTCAAATACAGTCAAAACAGAGATATGGGCGGTGTCCAACACGGTTTAAAAAAATGGCTTGTTAAGGGGCGCCTGAGTGGCTCAGTCGGTTAAGCGTCTGCCTTTGGCTCAGGTCATGATCCCAGCGTCCTGGGATCGAGCCCCACAGTTGGTGGGGGGGGGGTCCCTTCTCAGCGGGGAGCCTGCTTCTCCCTCCCCCTTTGCCTCTCCCCCTGCTTGTGCTCTCTCTTGCTATCTCTGTCACTATCTGTCTCTCTCTATAAAATGAATAAAATCTTAAAAAAAAATGGCTTGTTAACAACCACCATGTGCTGATGACAGTGCTCTACACATGTAGCCTCATGAAAGCCTCCCCATGAGCTCATGCTCCCACCGGCGCCCTGGAGGTGTGGAGACGGGGTAGCTCGGTCTGGTCCTGGGCCTCCCCAGCCTCGGTGGCACACAGGCCAAGATGGACGAGAAATGACACAGAAACTTCTACCACCTGATTCAGTTATCTGGGAAAGTTGCATGGGGTCTGTGGTGGAAATAGTACAGACTCGGCTAATGTTCTGGATGAGACTACAATCTTGCGTTGCTAAGATATGGAAACATTGAATAAATACTTAGTATAGAATTTTTCTTTGCATCCATTGAAATAAAAATAAAATGACTTCTGTTCTCAGAAATGTTCAAAACAACCAATATAATAATAATAATAAATAATAATAATGTGGAGCAGCATCTTTTAACGAAAGCGTGAGAGGACATTTCATCATATAACTTAGTATGTTCCTAAGGGAATAATAGTTACTCAGTAAGTGATTATTGACCGACTTAGTAACAAGTACTGTATTATATTTTTATTTATTATTTGCAGTTATCATGTCTGGGAGAAGTATCTCAACCTGTGGTACATTCACAGGGTAATATGGTGATTAAGACCCTGGGTTCTGGCTCTGCAGGCTTTGGATATGTCCCATGTAGGGTTATGACCTAAAACTTTCAGGGCCCCAAGATCGACAAAGTGAGGAGAAGAATAGTATTTATTACAAGGGATAGTTGAAAGAAGTATGAGTTTCATCAGATCAAGTTCTTTGAATAGCAACCGGCGTGTGTAAGTATTGAACAATTATTAGCTATTATGTAACTTGTGCCCCAGTTCCCATAGAAGTCCATACACTGTGATGGAGTTCTAATCCATCATACAGTGCTAAACAGTAGAGATTGTAGAGTCGAGGATTGACATATCCAAAAAATTATCTCTCAATAAAGAAGTGCTAATATCTTTTTTCCTTTAGTTTTTCTGAGGAAGATGAAGAAGGAAGAGGAGGAGAAACCATCCATACTCTACAGACCGGTCTTAGTAAGTAATTCCGGAAATTTAGAGTATTATCTGTATTTTTGTTCAGTTTTCTCAGTTTAATTGATGTGTGCTTGTTTCATTTAATGCTTTGTTAAAAAAATAAAAAAAATAATTCTTTGTTATTTTCTTTGACCCAACCTCAAGCACTTTTAGGAGGAACAGAGGTATACTTTAAGTAAATATTTATTAAAATGTGCTATGTTTTGATGAAGTTTGTCAGGGAAATTCAGCATATACTTACCCTATCCCATAAAAGGTCTAAAATTTTGTGGTGCCTATTTCCACCTGATCCATTGGCCTTAGGACAGCACATTTTAACAACCAAACTGTAGTGACTGGTTTACCAAAACACCATAGTGAAGCCTTTCTAGGTAGTCAAACCAAATATGTTGTTAGAGATATAGATACGCTGATTTTATATACATAGGAAATATACATTTACATTTAAATATATACAGGTTTATGAATGTATATATGTGTGTTTGTCATAGATCTAGGTATGTGTGTAAATGACAGTTTAAAAACTTTCATATTTCCCATGGATTTTATTTAACCTCTCTTGTGTCCTGACCTTGGAGATAGATGTTCTTAAGAAATTTCATCCATCATTTGGCAGATGACCATTTGAGGAACACTACAGTCCTGTGTTTCTAAATTTTTATGTTTTTCCCCATTTTTTTAACGATTTTATCTTTAAGTAATTTCTACCCCTAATGTGGGGCTTGAACTCACAACCCTGAGATCAAAAGTTACACATTCTACTGACTGAGCCAGCCAGGCAATCCCCAAATTCTTTCTAAAATGAATAGTAAACATGTTTCCATTTAATTCAAGACCAAAGTCCCAGTTGAAATTAATTTTTTTTCACAAAGCCGTTAACAATTAATTATGACTCCCTCACCCATTCCGGTACCCAGGAGGTACGGATGCAGGATCACGTGCATCCCATCATTTTGCCTAAAGTCACCTGGTCTCCTCAGATCGTTTCTTCCCACCATCCTTCATGTTCCCTCACACTTTTTTTGGGGGGGAGGGGTAACAATTTTGTATACAATGTATTTTTTACAATATTGTTGTCTCTATGGTTTGTTTACTGAGATATATTCGAGATATAACATCGGGAAAGTTGAAGGGTCCAGTGTCTTGATTCGATTCACTTACGTACTGCGTCAAGTTTGGCACGGCCAGCACCTGCTAATACCACATAATTATCATTTCCTTTTTGTTGTGAGAACATATTAATGCACTCTATTAGCAGCTTTCACATATATAACACAATACTGTTAACTATAATCACAAGGTCGTGTGTTAGATCCTGAGAACTTACTCATGTTCTGATTGCAGGTTTGTACCCCTTGACCGACATCTCCCCACTTTCCCCACACCCACCACTGTTAACCATCATTCTACTCTGTTTCTGCAAACTCTAAAGTTCGGCTTTAAAGATTGCACAGATCAATAATATCATACAGAATTGGTCTTTCCCCCTGACCTGTCTCACTCAGCACAGTGCCCTCAAGGTCTACCCAGGTCGTCACAAATGACAGGGTTTCCTTCTCTCTCATACCTGAGTGATATTCTAGTGTGGATATATACTACATTTTTTAAATCCATTCTTCTGTCGATGGACACTTAGATTGTGAGTAATGCTGCAATAAACATGGCACTGCAGACATTTTCATTTCCTTTGAATATATACCTAGTAGTGCAATTGCTGGGTCATAGGGTAATTCTGTGTTTAAAGTTTGAAGAACCTCCATACTATTTTCCAGAGTGGCTACCCCAGTTTGCATTCCCACCAATGGTGCACAAGGGTTCCCCTTTCTCCACATCCGCACCAATACTTGTTGTCTCTTCTGCATAATAGCCATTCTGACAGATGGGATATCTCATTGTGGTTTTGATTTGCATTTCCCCGATGATGAGTGATGTTGAGCATCTTTTCATGTAGCTCTTAGCCATTTGGATGTCTTCTTTAGGAAACTGTCTATTTAGTTCCTCTGCCCACTTTTAAATCAGGTTGTTTGTTTGCTACTGAGTTGTATAAATGCCTTATATATTTTGGATATTAACTGCTTATCAGATGGATGATTTGTAAATATTTTCTCTCACTCTGTGGGTTGCCTTTTCATGTTGTTGATGGTTTCTTTTGCTTTGCAGAAGCTTTTAGTTTGATGAGTTCTACCTATTTATTTTTGCTTTTGTTGCTTGTGCTTTTGCTATCATGTCCAGGAAGTTACTGCCAAGACCAATGTCAAGGAGTTTTTTTGTTGTTGTTATTTTGTTTTGTTATGTTTTCCTCTAGGAGCGTTATAGTTTCAGATCTTAGTTTAAGTCTTTGATCCATTTTGAGGGAATCTCTGTGAGTACTCTGAGACAGGGGTCCAACTTCACTTTTGTGCATGTGTTTATCCAGCTTTCCCAATACCATTTGTTGAAGAGACTATCCTTCTTCCACTGAGTATTCTTGACTCCATCAAATGTTAGCTGACTGCATATGTTGGTTTTTTTTCTGGGCTTCTCTTCTGTTCTATTGGTCTATATGTCTAGTTTTAAGCCAGTAGCATACTGTTGGGATTCTATAGCTTTGTAGCAGAGTTTAAAATCAGGAAGTGTGACGCCTCCAGCTTTGTTCTTCTGTCTCAGGATTGCTTTGGCTATTCATGGTGTTTTATGGTTCCACACAAATTTTAGGGCTTTTCTTTTTTTTCTGTTTCTGTGAAAAATGTCACTGGGATTTCAATAGGGATTGAAATGAATCTCTAGATCACTTTGGGTATTATGGACTTTTTAAAAATATTAATTCTTCTGATCCATGAACATGGAATATCTTTCCATTTATTTGTGTTTTCAGTTTCTTCCATCATTGTATTATAGTTTTTCAGGGTACAGATCTTTCACTTCCTCGATTACATTTATCACTATTTCATTATTTTTCCTGTGAATGGGATTGTTTATTTCTTTTGTTCAGATATTTAGCTGTCAGTGTATAGAAGCACAACTGATTTCTTTTTTTTTAATTTTTTTATTGTTATGTTAATCACCATATATTACATCATTAGTTTTTGGTGCAGTGTTCCATGATTCATTGTTTGTTCATAACACCCAGTGCTCCATGCAGAACGTGCCCTCCTCAATACCCATCACCAGGCTAAGCCATCCCCCTACCCCCTCCCCTCTAGAACCCTCAGTTTGTTTTTCAAAGTCCATCATCTCTCATGATTCGTCTCCCCCTCTGACATACTCCCCTTTTCTTCCTCTCCTGTTATCTTCTTCTTTCTCTTTTTTCTTAAAATATGTTGCGTTATTTGTTTCAGAAGTACAGATCTGTGATTCAACAGTCTTGCACAATTCACAGCACTCACCATAGCACATACCCTCCCCAATGTCTATCACGCAGCCACCCCATCCCTCCCACCCCCAACCACTCCAGTAACACTCAGTTTGTTTCCTGAGATTAAGAATTCCTCATATCAGTGAGGTCATGTGATACATGTCTTTCTCTGATTGACTTATTTTACTCAGCATAAAACCCTCCAGTTCCATCCACGTCGTTGCAAATGGCAAGATCTCATTCCTTTTGATGGCTGCATAATATTCCATTGTGTATATATACCACTTCTTCTTTATCCATTCATCTGTCGATGGGGATCTTGGCTCTTTCCACAGTTTGGCTATTGTGGACATTGCTGCTATAAACATTGGGGTACACGTACCCCTTCGGGTCCCTACATTTGTATCTTTGTGGTAAATACCCAGTAGTGCAATTGCTGGATCGAACAGTAGCTCTAATTTCAACTGTTTGAGGAACCTCCATACTGTTTTCCAGAGGGGTTGCACCAGCTTGCATTCCCACCAACAGTGTAGGAGGGTTCCCCTTTCTCCACATCCCCCCCAACATCTGTCGTTCCCTGACTTGTTAATTTTAGCCATTCTGACGGGTGTGAGGTGGTATCTCATGGAGGTTTGATTTGGATTTCCCTGATGCCGAGCGATGTTGAGCACTTTTTCATGTGCCTGTTGGCCATTCGGATGTCTTCTTTGGAGAAATGTCTGTTCATGTCTTCTGCCCATTTCTTGATTGGATTATTTGTTCTTTGGGTGTTGAGTTTGATAAGTTCTTTATAGATTTTGGATACTAGCCCTTTATCTGATAAGTCGTTTGCAAATATTTTCTCCCATTCTGTCGGTTGTCTTTTGGTTTTGTGGACTGTTTCTTTTGCTGTGCAGAAGCTTTTTATCTTGATGAAATCCCAATAGTTCATTTTTGCCCTGGCTTCCCGTGCCTTTGGCGATGTTTCTAGGAAGAAGTTGCTGCGGCTGAGGTCGAAAAGGTTGCTACCTGTGTTCTCCTTTAGGATTTGGATGGACTCCTGTCTCACGTTTAAGTCTTTCAACCATTTGGAGTCTATTTTTGTGTGTGGTGTAAGGAAATGGTCCAGTTTCATTCTTCTCCATGTGGCTGTCCAATTTTCCCAACACCATTTGTTGAAGAGACTGTCTTTTTGCCATTGGACATTCTTTCCTGCTTTGTCAAAAATAAGTTGACCATAGAGTTGAGGGTCCATTTCTGGGCTCTCGATTCTGTTCCATTGATCTATGTGTCTGTTTTTGTGCCACTACCATACTGTCTTTATGATGACAGCTTTGTAATAGAGCTGGAAGTCCGGAATTGTGATACCGCCAGCTTTGCTTTTCTTTTTCAGTATTCCTCTGGCTATTCTGGGTCTCTTCTGGTTCCATACAAATTTTAGGATTATTTGTTCCATTTCTTTGAAAAAAGTGGATGGTATTTTGATGGGGATTGCATTGAATGTGTAGATGGCTCTAGGTAGCATTGACATCTTCACAATGTTGATTCTCCCAATCCATGAGCATGGAACGTTTTTCCATTTCTTTGTGTCTTCTTCAATTTCTTTCCTGAGTATTTTATAGTTTTCTGAGTACAGATCCTTTGCCTCTTTGGTTAGATTTATTCCTAGGTATCTAATGGTTTTGGGTGCAATTGTAAATGGGATCGACTCCTTGATTTGTCTCTCTTCTCTCTTGTTGTTGGTGTATAGGAATGCCACTGATTTCTGTGCATTGATTTTATAGCCTGCTACTTGACTGAATTCCTGTATGAGTTCTAGCAGTTTTGGGGTGGAGTCTTTTGGGTTTTCCACATACAGTATCATATCATCTGCCAAGAGTGAGAGTTTGACTTCCTCTTTGCCGATTTGGATGCCTTTGATTTCTTTTTGTTGTCTGATTGCTGTGGCTAGGACTTCTAATACTATGTTGAATAGCAGTGGTGAGAGTGGACATCCCTGCCGCGTTCCTGACCTTAGGGGAAAAGCTCTCTGCCTTTCCCCATTGAGAATGATATTCGCTGTAGGTTTTTCATAGATGGCTTTTATGATATTGAGGTATGTACCCACTATCCCTATACTCTGAAGAGTTTTGATCAAGAAAGGATGTTGTACTTTGTCAAATGCTTTTTCTGCATCTATTGACCGGATCATATGATTCTTGCTCTTTCTTTTGTTAATGTATTGTATCACGTTGATTGATTTGCGGATGTTGAACCAGCCTTGCAGCCCAGGAATAAATCCCACTTGGTCATGGTGAATAATCCTTTTAATGTACTGTTGGATCCTCTTGGCTAGTATTTTGTTGAGAATTTTTGCATCCATGTTCATCAAGGATATTGGTCTGTAATTCTCTTTTTTGATGGGGTCTTTGTCTGGTTTTGGGATCAAGGTAATGCTGGCCTCATAAAATGAGTTTGGAAGTTTCCCTTCCATTTCTATTTTTTGGAACAGTTTCAGGAGAATAGGTATTAATTCTTCTTGAAATGTCTGATAGAATTCCCCTGGGAAGCCATCTGGCCCTGGGCTTTTGTTTCTTGGGAGATTTTTGATGACTGTTTCAATTTCCTTAGTGGTTATAGGTCTGTTCAGGTTTTCTATTTCTTCCTGGTTCAATTTTGGTAGTTGATACATCTCTAGGAATGCACCCATTTCTTCCAGGTTATCTAATTTGCTGGCATAGAGTTGCTCATAATATGTTCTTATAATTGTTTGTATTTCTTTGGTGTTGGTTGTGATCTCTCCTCTTTCATTCATGATTTTGTTGATTTGGGTCCTTTCTCTTTTCTTTTTGATCAGTCTGGCCAGGGGTTTATCAATCTTGTTAATTCTTTCAAAGAACCAGCTCCTAGTTTCGTTGATCTGTTCTACTGTTCTTTTGGTTTCTAGTTCATTGATTTCTGCTCTGATCTTATGATTTCTCTTCTCCTGCTGGGTTTAGGCTTTATTTGCTGTTCTTTCTCCAGCTCCTTTAGGTGTAGGGTTAGGTTGTGTATTTGAGACCTTTCTTGTTTCTTGAGAAAGGCTTGTATTGCTATATACTTTCCTCTCAGGACTGCCTTTGCTGTATCCCAAAGATTTTGAACAGTTGTGTTTTCATTTTCATTGGTTTCCATGAATTTTTTGAATTCTTCTTTAATTTCTTGGTTGACCCATTCATTCTTTACTAGGATGCTCTTTAGCCTCCATGTATTTGAGTTCTTTCCGACTTTCCTCTTGTGGTTGAGTTCTAGTTTCAAAGCATTGTGGTCTGAAAATATGCAGGGAATGATCCCAATCTTTTGGTACCAATTGAGACCTGATTTGTGACCTAGGATGTGATCAATTCTGGAGAATGTTCCATGGGCACTAGAGAAGAATGTGTATTCCGTTGCTTTGGGATGGAATGTTCTGAATATGTCTGTGAAGTCCATTTGGTCCAGTGTGTCATTTAAAGTCTTTATTTCCTTGTTGATCTTTTGCCTAGATGATCTGTCCATTTCAGTCAGGGGGGTTTTAAAGTCCCCCACTATTATTGTCTTGTTGTCAATGTGTTTCTTTGCTTTTGTTATTAATTGCCTTATATAATTGGCTGCTCCCATGTTCGGGGCATAGATATTTACAATTGTTAGATCTTCTTGTTGGATAGACCCTTTAAGTAGGATATAGTGTCCTTCCTCATCTCTTATTACAGTCTTTGTTTTAAAATCTAGTTTGTCTGATATAAGGATTGCCACCCCAGCTTTCTTTTCGTGTCCATTAGCATGGTAAATGGTTTTCCACCCCCTCACTTTCAATCTGGGGGTGTCTTTGGGTCTAAAATGAGTCTCTTGCAGACAGCATATGGATGGGTCTTGTTTTTTAATCCAATCTGATAGCCTGTGTCTTTTGATTGGGGCATTTAGCCCATTTACATTCAGGGTAATTATTGAAAGGTATGAATTTAGTGCCATTGTATTACCTTTAAGGTGACTGTTAACTGTCTGTTGTCTGTGTTCGTTTCTGCTCTTTGCTGCTTTTCGGTTCTCTCTTTGCTTAGAGGACCCCTCTCAATATTTCTTGGAGGGCTGGTTTCGTGTTTGCAAATTCCTTATTTTTTGTTTGTTCTGGAAGCTTTTTATCTCTCCTTCTATTTTCAGTGATAGCCTAGCTGGATATAGTATTCTTGGCTGCATATTTTTCTCGTTTAGTGCTCTGAAGATATCTTGCCAGTCCTTTCTGGCCTGCCAGGTCTCTGTGGATAGGTCTGTTGCCAATCTAATGTTTCTACCATTGTAGGTTACATATCTCTTCTCCTGAGCTGCTTTCAGGATTTTCTCTTTGTCTCTGAGACTCGTAAGTTTTACTATTAGATGTCGGGGTGTTGACCTATTATTATTGATTTTGAGAGGGGTTCTCTGTGCCTCCTGGATTTTAATGCCTGTTTCCTTCCTCATATTAGGGAAGTTCTCTGCTATAATTTGCTCCAATATACCTTCTGCCCCTCTCTCTCTCTCTTCTTCTTCTGGGATCCCAATTATTCTAATGTTGTTTCGTCTTATCGTATCACTTATCTCTCGAATTCTGCCCTCGTGATCCTGTAGTTGTTTCTCTCTCTTTTTCTCAGCCTCTTTATTTTCCATCATTTGGTCTTCTATATCGCTGATTCTCTCTTCTGCCTCATTTATCCTAGCATTTAGTGCCCCCATTTTTGATTGCACCTCATCAATAGCCTTTTTGATTTCGATTTGGTTAGATTTTAGTTCTTTTATTTCTCCAGAAAGGGTTTCTCTAATAACTTCCGCGCTTTTTTCAAGCCCAGCTAGTATCTTTAAAGTCATGATTCTGAACTCTAGGTCCGACATCGTACTAATGTCCGTATTGAGTAGGTCCCTGGCTGACGGTACTACCTCTTGTTCTTTTTGCTGAGGTGATTTCTTTCGTCTTGTCATTTTGTCCAGAGGAGAATAGATGAGTGAGAGAACAAAATGCTAACAGGTTTACAACGTCCCCAGCAAATATACTGTATACAAATCCGAAAATACCTGAAACCAGGGGAAAAGAAAGGGAAAGAAAGAAAAAAGAAAGAGAGAAAGAAAAAGAAAAAAAAAAAAGAAAAAAGATAAAAACAAAAACAAAACAATACAAAAAAAGCAGAATATGATCAAATATGATCAGGCTAGTGCATAGATCAGTGCCACACACTAGATTTTGGGCGTATTTTGGTCTCTTAGAAAAAAGTGCCTCCTAAAATTTTAAAGGAAGAAAGACATATATGTACAAAATAAGGGTTGATACAATGAAGGGATGGAAGATGACTGTAAAGATGAAAATTATAAAAGATTTTATAAAAGGACTTGGTAAGATAAGTTGTTTGAAAAAAGAAAGAAGATTTAAGAAAAAAAAGAAAAAAAAAGGAAAAAGGGAGAGAATGTGATCAGGCAGGAGACTAGAACAAAGCCATACACTAGTGATTTAGGGTATATTTTGATCTGTTAGAAGAAACTGTACCTCAAAATTTTAAAGAGAGAACAACTTATATATATATGCCAAAAATAAGGGTAACTACTATGAAGGGATAAAATATGACTCTAAAAATGAAAAATAAAAAATGTTGTTTTTTTTTTTTAAAAAAGGGATTGATAAGATGTTGGTTGAAAAAAGGAAAAAGAAAAATAAAAAAAAGCAGTCAACAAAAATTAACTTTGATGAAATAATGAATCATGGTTAAAAAAAAAAAAAAAGCCATGAATCTATGTGCAGTATTCCCCTAGCGCTGGAGTTCTCCCGTTCTCCTTGATCGGTAAACTTGGTCTTGGCTTGCTGGCTGTTTGTGCTGATCTTCTGGGGGAGGGGCCTGTTGCCGTGGTTCCCAAATGTCTTTGCCGGAGGCGGAATTGCCCCGCCCTTGTCGGTCCGGGCTAAGCAAGCTGCTCGGGTTTGCTCTCAGGAGCTTTTGTTCCCTGCAAGCTCTCGGTACAGGCTTGGAGGACCAGGGCAGAAATGTTGGCCTCCCAATCTCCGCCCGGAGGAGCTGAGAACTCGGGGCCCCGCTCCTCAGTGCACCCCCAGATAAAAGCAGTCACTCCCGTGTCCCCGGTCTCCGGCCGCACTCCGTGCTCACCCGGCCTGTGACCGAGCGTTGCTATCTCTGGCACCCGACCCCGTGTGGAGTCTCCAAACCCAGCAGATCCCTGCGGTGCGCTCCGCGCCGCTCCTCCCCGGGAAGGAAGGGGAGTCTCCCCGGATCTGCTGCTTGTTGGGTCCCTGCTGCAGGAGCAGTGCCCCGACTGGGCCACGGATCACAGTTTATGGCAACCCCGAGCTGAGAGCCCACGACTCTGCTCCGTCTCTGCAGCCGGCTTCCCTTCTCTGATACCTGGGAGCTCTGGCGCACTCAGGCACCCCCGGTCTCTCTGTGACCCCAAGGGTCCTGAGACCACACTGTCCCAGGAGGATTCCACCCCCCGCTTAGCCACTGCAGTGACATCCCTCAGCCGAGCCAACTTCTAAAAGCTCCGATTTTGTGCTCCGCGGCTCTAGCACTTGCCAGAAGCGGCGGACGGAGGCCCCTCCCCCGCCATCTATCCTCCCGAATATCGCCTCGGATTCACTTCTCCGCATGTCCTACCTTCCAGTAAGTGGTCGCTTCTCTGTTCAGAGAGTTGTTGCTACTCTCCTGTTCAATCTCTTGTTGAGTTCGTAGGTGTTCAGAATGGTTTGATCCCTATTCAGCTGAATTCCTGAGACCAGACGAAATCTAGGTCTCCCACTCCTCCGCCATCTTGCTCCGCTCTCAAGCACAACTGATTTCTATCTGTTGATTTTATATCCTGCAACTTTACAGAATTTGTTGATCAGTTCCAATAGTTTTTTGATGGAGTCTTGAGTCTCTAGGATTTTCTGTATATAAGATCACATCATCTGCAAATAAACACAATTTACTACTTCCTTTGCAATGTGAATGCCATTTTTTCCTTGATCTTCTATCATTGCTCCGGCTAGGACTTCCAGTGCTATATTGAATAGGAGAGGCCAAAGTGGGAACCCTTGTCCTGTTCCCGATGTTAGAGGAAGAGTTCTCAACCTTTTATCATTGAGCATGATGTTAATTGTGGCTTTTTCATATATGGTCTTTATTATGCTGAGGTATGTTCCTTATAAACGAAGTTTTTGAAGGTTTTTATCATAAAGAATGTTGTGTTTTGTCAAATGCCTTTTCTGCATTTATTGAGGTCATTGTATGACCATTTCTGTATAGAAGGGGGGTTTGATTAAAAATTCAATATCCTAACTCATTATTCGCCTGTTCAAATATTCTATTTCTTTATGATTCAGATGCATATTTTTAGGAATTTATCTATTTCTTCTAAGTTGCCCAATTTGTTGATATATTATTATTCACAGGAGTCTCATGATCTTTTGTATTTCTGTGGTATTAACTGTAACGTTTCCTCTTTCACTTTTGATTTTATTTATTTGAGTCCTCCCTCTGTTATTCTTATTCCAGTGAAAGTGTCGCAAATTTTGTTTATCTTTCCAAAACACCAGCTCTTAGTTTAGTTGAGCTTTTCTATTGATTTTCTGGTCTTCATTTCACTTATTTGTTATTTCTTTACTTATGCTAACTTTGGCCTTAGTTTTTTCTCCTATTTTTTCTAGTTTCATGAGTGTAAAGTTGTTTATATATTTGAGATTTTTTTTTTTTATTACAGGCATTTATTACAAACTTCCCCAGGAACTGCTTTTGCAGCATCCCATAGGTTTTGGTATGTTGTGTTTCCATTTTCATGTGTTTCAAGGTATTTTTTTTTTAATTTTCATATTGATTTCTTCTTTGATCCACTGTTTGTTAAGAAGTGTGTGGTTTATTTTCTACGCATTTGTAAGTTTTTCAGCTTTTCTCTTGCTGATTTCTATTCATACATTGTCAGAAAATATGGTATGGTTTCAATATTCTTTGTTTTGTGTCCTATCATATGATTTATCCTGGAGAATGTTCCATGTGGATTTGAGAAGAATGTGTATCCTGCTGCTGCTGGATGGAATGTTCTATATATGTCTGTGAGGTCCATTGTGTCTAAAGTGTGGATTAGGTCTAACATTCCCTTGCTGATTTTCTGTCTGGATGATCTCTCCACTGCTGAAAGTGAGGTATTTACATTCTTTATTGTTACTGCATCATTGTCTATTTCACCCTTCATATCTGTTCATTTTTGCTTAAAATATTTGGATGCTCCAATGTTGGGTACATATGTTTTTTATATTTTTATACCTTCTTGATGAGTTGGCCCCTTTATCATTACATAATGATCTTCTTTTTCTCTTGTTACCATTTTTGGCTTAAACTCTACTTTGTCTGATGTAAATGCAGCTACTTCTGCTATCTTGCTTTCCATTTGCATTGAATATCTTTTTCCATTCCTCACTTTGAGGCCATGTGGCACTTAGAGCTGAAGTGAGTCCCATATGGGTCATATTTGGTGGGCCATGTTTTTTGTTTGTTTGTTTATTTTTTTAATCCATCCAGGCACTCTGTGTCTCTTGATTGGAAAATTCAATCCATTTTCATCTAGAGTAATTATTGATATGTAAGGACTTACAAATGTCATTGTATCAATTGCTTTCTTGTAGTTACATTGTTCCTTCTTTTTTTTTTTTTTTTGGCTATCTTTGTGAATTGCTTTTCCGTGCTGGTATCCCCTGATTTCTTCCTCTTTCTCTTTTGTAAATCTACTAACTGTTTTTGCTCTGTTGTTACCATTAGGCTTCCACAGAACATCTTATAGATACAAAAGTCTGTTTTATGCTGATGGCAACTTCAATTGCATACAAAATAAAATCTTTTTACACCCCTCTCCATTTATGCTTTTAATGTCACAGTTGATCTGTTTTTATATTGCATATTCACTTACAAATTACAGTAAGTATAGTTATTTTTAACATTCTTTTCCTTTAACCTTTATACTATAGTTAAGTGGTTAACATACTATTGTAGTACAGAATTAGAGTTTTCTGAATCTGACTATATATTTACCTTTTCCAACATATTGTTTCTTATTACTGATTAGCATCTTTTCATTTTAGCTTGGAAAACTTTTTTTCTTATAAGGCCAATCTACGGGTGATGAACTCCCTCAGATGTTTTCCTAGAAGTCTTTATTTCTATAATCTGAAGGATAATTTTGCCATGTAGAATATTCTTGGCTGAGATTTTTTTTTTCTTTTAGCACTTTGAATATATAATCTCGCTCTACGGGCTTGCATGGTTTCTGCTGAGAAATCTGCTGATAGCCTAATGAGGGTTCCTTTGGAGGTTATAATTGTTTTTTTTTTTTTCTCTTGCTGCTTTAGGATTCTTTCTTTGTTTTTGATTTTTGATAGTTTCATTTTAGAGTGTCTTGCAGAAGATCATTTTGGACTGAAATAATGGGGTGACCTACTAGCTTCGTGAACCAGGCATCCAATTTGTTCTCCAAGTCTGGGAAGTTCTCAGCCATTATGTCTTTAAATAAGCTTTCTGCTTCCTTTTCTCTCTTTCTTCTCCTTCTGGAATCCCAGTGATCTTGATTTTTGGCTCCTTTGATGGCATTCCATAGATCACATAGACTTTCTTTGCTCTTTTTTTATTCTTTTTCCTTCGTTCTCCTCTTATTGGATTATTTCAAAGTTCCTTCCTCTAACTCACTGATTCTTTCTATTCCTTGATCTGTTCTGGTGGAGATGCCCTCTACATCACGTGTAGAGAACATTTTTTTATTTCATTCATTGAATTATTCAGTTCCTGGGTTTCTATTTGGTTCTTTTTTTAATAATTTCTCTTCGTTAAATTGCTCATTTTGTGTATTGTTTTCCCGATTTTGTTGAATTGTCCTGTGTTTTCTAGTAGCTCTTAGAATTTCCTCAAAATAGTTATTTTGAATTCTAAATCAGGTAAACCACAGATTTCCAGATCCTTGGATTTGGTTGCTGGGGGATTATTGTGGTCTTTTTTTGATATCGTATTTCTTTCATTCTTCACATTCCTAGGAGCTTTGCATCACTGTTTTCACACTTGAAAGAGCAGCTGCTTCCTCCAATCTTTACTAGCTGCATTGAGGTAAGAAATACTTTTCATTGTTCTTGCTCTATATTCTGAGACTTTCTCTGACCTTGTATGGATACACCTGCTCCACACTTCTTGTTCTTTCATGTGGCTGAAATCTCAAGCTTGTACGTCTTCTTTTGATCTTATAATGTACCAAGCAGCTGGTAATCTCTCTTCTGTTTTCTCAAAGGTGGGGCTAAGTTCAAGATTGTGGTTCTTGCCTTGTGGGCAAGAACTGTGACCTGTTTTCTCTGAGCACTGATGCTCACATTGGCCACTTCTCTTAGGAACACATACTAGGAGCCAGCTGCAGAGTGGGCAAGGTGTTTGTTGGGCACTCGGGTCATTGTAGTTGTCCAGAGACTAGTTGGGGGGAATCTCTGGGCAAGATTTTCTCTGTGGTTCATGGGTCAGCTGCCTGCTGGAGTCGAGAAATCAGTCAATAGGAACTGTGTCCCTTTAGTGCCCTCTAATATTCTTATCTGCTTCTTTCCAGACCTTCCCTCACCCAATCACAGAGCTCTTGATTTAACACTCTAGGTAACTGTGGGTGAGAAATGGGTTTCTTTAGCAGCCTCTGCACAGGTGGGGAATCAGGACTCACTCACTACTCTCCCTTTCCCCTGCCAGGAAGACTCTGGCCTCCTCTGTTCAAAGCTGTGTCACCTGGAGGGGGTAGCTAATGATGGCAAAGTCCTTCTTACCCAGGCCAATGCACCTAGACTCATATATATTCTTTTTTCATTGCTCACATGGAGTGCTGGAACTTCTTTAGAAACCTGGACTTATACAAAAGCCTCTACCCTCTGTGTGCATCTGCACAGGTGGTGTTCCCCAGGTGCTCCCATACTATGCTGAGCTTGGTTGGGCCAGTTTACAGACTCCTGTGGGCGCCACAGCTCATCCTGAGGTGTGTCTATTACCTAATGGGACGTGGGTGAGAGCCCTGAGAGGCCCCTTGGCCTACGTTGCTGTATCCCATAGTTCACAGGGGCATTTTTGTTTATGGATGGATGTCAAATTTTAGGTGTAAAGGGGAGATAAAAACAAAGGACACCTTATGTTGTTATGAAGCTGATATTATTCTTCTTATATCAAATATTTTTATTTACAAAGGAAGAGAAATATTATTTTGAATGGTTTCAATTTGGGCTCTGAAAATAAGTTGTCTGAGTTTTCCATTTTTAGGAAGTTAATAACAATGAATAGTGTGAAAAAAAAAAGAAGCAGAGTTTACCTATCCCCATACTTTAACCACAAACACTATGTCAAAGTCAACAGAGAATTAAACTTTCACACACATCTATACATTATAAAACTGACATGTTTTTGCTCTTTTAGATGCATTTTGCTTTCTGATTTTCCATGCAGGAAAATTCATTTTGCCTTTTAAAAATAATTCTATTATAATATATATTTCTATTTTTCTCTATCTTAAAAAAGTACTGATGTATGTATATATCTGTGCATTTGTGTTTTTTACAAATGAACTGAACTTGCGAGCGGTTTTATCATGTGCCTCTACCAGAAGCGGATATTCTATTACATTCAGCTCCTCTTATTACCTCCAGGCTCAGCTTCCCAGTGACCCCCCCACATCTGTCTTGGCTGCATGCCCCCCGCACACTCAACAAGAGCCTCTTACATAGGATTTATCTTATGCCGGCCCCTGTTCTGAGTCTGAGGGTGTCACTGTATGAAATCAATGTTGTGATTTCTGATTTTCCCCTCTTGCAGGTGGCACAATGAGGCAATGAGAGATTAAGTCACTTGCCCAAAGTCATACAACTTACAGTTGGCAGAACTAATTGCAAGTCAAGGCAACCTGCCTCCAGAGCCCTTTTTTTTTTTACTTCCATAACCGCCTGAAACATTTTAGTTGTTAACCCAGTGGTTATCAGATTAGTTCATGATACTTATTTTCATTAAAATTGCTCTTCTTTCCAATTCATAGTCTAGCCTCTCAGGAAAAGCTTTTCTTTAGTTAAATAAAGGCACAAAGCACAAACTCTAAGATTATCATACTGTTTCTGAAACATGTCCTTCCTGATATTAAAATGTATTCTTTCCCTTCAAATGAAATTGTCCCATTATAAATTAGCATGGAAGTTTCTTTAAAAAGATACTGTTCTTAGATGCAACTCATATAATGCACATACATCATAGTTAGTACTTTCTGTGGTTGTAGCCTTCCTGATATTTGTCTTTCTGATTAAGAAGATAATTGGAAAGCTTTTTCTAAAAGACTATTAAAAATTTCATAATGTTTCTGACTGATTAAGAAATTAAGATCACAAGGAAACATGGCATAAGGATTCAATTCATATCACTGTCGTATATTAGTTTTGAATTTTTTTCCTGAAGCACAGATTAAGTTAATTGAGAATATTTTTCTTCCTGTGACATCTCAGCCATGTGTCCCCCTTAAAATATTCTTTAGGGGGTAATGTCTTACACAGTTTGTGCATCAGGGCACTGCAGTTCCTTAACTGTTAAATAGTGAAAGGTACCCCTTCTTCTATTACCACCAAACACACTTTTTTACTTCCTCTGTCACATTCACTTCTGAGTTATCACTAACTCTCCGGCAGAGAAAAGTCTGTCCTGAGTTCTTGTATCATATTTTAATCTTTTAGTTCTAATTGCCTCTTTGACTGTCCATGCCCTTGACCCACCTCAGTGAGGATTCTAAGAAACTTGCAAAGCTAATAACTATGAGCTACTGTTTAGGGTTTCACGGCTCTGGTACTATTGTATGAACACTACTGAAGCTGGGAGGAATGAAGTGCATAACGCCTAGCAGCAGAGCTGACCAGATTCACAGAAGTTACCTTTATTGCCAATGGCTAACATCCCCAGTCACAGCTGTTTAAGAGAGGTGTATGTGTCCTATCGTTCACTCAGTGTATGGTTTCAAGAAAGTTCCATGACTTTTCTAGACTTGCCTTCTATACAAGATGATTACCTGCCTCACAGGACTGAGCGTATATTTTATAGACTCACTCTTTTCTCTAGTAGGCATCCAGTAAGTGCTTATGAAATGAGCAAATGTCAATAGCTCACATAATTACTGAGAAACCCATCATCCATGACTGAGAATCTGCCATTCTCCAAAGCAAAGGTTTAGGATAACATCAAAGGAGAAGGAACTGTCTTTGTGAACACTTAGGAGGACTTTTAATTGTCTTCTAAATGAGTAAAACTTTCACCAAAAAGCTATTTTTACATCTTTACCAGTATCTTTCTCTATTCCTCTGCCTCTTCCTTTTACTTGTTTTCCCTTTCCCTCACTACAGGAATTCATAAGGTTGTTTTATTTCAGTGATGGTGATCAGAGTGAGTGGAAACTTTTCTTTCCTTTTTTTTTTAAGATTTTATTTATTTACTTATTTGTCAGAGAGAGAGAGAGAGAGCACAAGCTAGGGGGAGCAGCAGGCAGAGGGAGAAGAAGGCTCCCTCCTGAGCAGGGAGCCACCCCCCCGATGTGGGACTCGATGCCAGGACCCTGAGATCATGACCTGAGCCGAAAGCAGAGGCTTAACCAACTGAGCCACCCAGGCATCCCAAGTGGAAACTTTTCTTAATGTTTGGTCTTCACTGGGAAGTGAATCTGATATGCAGAGAATTATTTGCAAGTATATCCATACCTTACAAGTATTTTACCCTTGAGTGGAAACAATTTCTAAAGGGTAAAGGTCTTACACTCTTGAAATTATCTCGGGCAGTGGACACGTACAGTTATCATGGCTGTATTAAAGCTAGGGTGCCATTTGAAACTGTTATCCACTCTGAAATACATTGGCTTTGCTTTATCTCTCTGATAAAGTAAATATCCCCAAGCCACAGTGAGGTTTGGAGAACAAATTACAAAAGTGGGTCTTGCTGACGGTTCTTTCCTGAAAACCCTAAAATTTGTGTTGAAAATTAAAACAATAAATCATGCTATGACAGGAAACAATGTGAAACAGGCACTATTAGACTCTGGAAATGAATTGAGCACTTGGAATTCTCTGTTCTAAATCTAAATCGTTGTTCTAAATCTAGAAATTTACCAAAACAATCCTGGAGCTAAATTACCAGAGAGACAGAAATCTGAAATCATTGTTTCTATTTTAATCCCATGGTCGGTTAATTTATTTATTTTCCTGTGCAATCTCACAGTCCTCACTTAATTAAATGAACACGGAATTCTAATTTTAATTGTATCAAATATAGAAATCATATTCTATCCTAGAGATAAACAAGTCACAAAACACCTCTAAACTAAATAACTCCAAGACAGTGTTTCAGGAAACCGTTCTCATTTCTGCACGATCTCTTCTGGGACCCTTCTCGTGCACATGTGAAAATCACCGGTAAAGTGTGTGACAGCTTCTCACGGGGAGCACATGTCATCCTGAGCCTCGGCCAGTTCAGAATCGATCCTTTAATCCCTCCCTCCCTCCGAGTCTCCATCCACCTCTCTTCCCTCTCTTTTCTTCCTTTCCTGCTTTCCCATCTGTTTTCTCCCCCCACTTCCTTTCCTCAGGGGCAACATACAATTTGGGGTAAATGTTTGGATTTTTAAAGTAAATAGACACGATTTCAAGTGCATACTTGTACTGTTAAAACACGAACCCCTCTTTTTCGTGGTGCCTCGGAGGCGGTAGGCTGCTTCAGGATGAAGCTGAACATCTCTTTCCCAGCTACTGGCTGCCAGAAACTCATTGAAGTGGACGATGAACGCAAACTTCGTACCTTTTATGAGAAGCGTATGGCCACAGAAGTTGCTGCTGATGCTCTGGGTGAAGAATGGAAGGGTTATGTGGTCCGAATCAGTGGTGGCAATGGCAAACAGGGCTTCCGCATGAAGCAGGGTGTCTTGACCCATGGTCGTGTCCGCCTGCTGCTGAGTAAGGGGCATTCCTGCTATAGACCAAGGCGGACTGGAGAGAGAAAGCGCAAATCCGTTCGGGGTTGCATTGTGGATGCCAGTCTCAGCGTTCTCAACTTGGTCATTGTATAAAAAGGGGAGAAGGATATTCCTGGACTCACTGATACTATGTGCCTCGTCGCCTGGGGCCCAAAAGAGCCAGCAGAATCCGCAAACTTTTCAGTCTCTCTAAAGAAGATGATGTCCGCCAGTATGTTGTGAGAAAGCCCCTAAACAAAGAAGGGAAGAGACCTAGAACCAAAGCGCCTAAGATTCAGCGTCTTGTTACTCCACGAGTCCTCCAGCACAAACGGCGGCGTATTGCTTTGAAGAAGCAGCGCACTAAGAAAAATAAGGAAGAGGCTGCAGAATATGCTAAACTTTTGGCCAAGAGAATGAAGGAGGCCAAAGAAAAACGCCAGGAACAGATTGCCAAGAGACGGAGGCTGTCCTCTCTGAGAGCCTCTACCTCTAAGTCTGAGTCCAGTCAAAAATGAGATTTTCTATGAGTGACAAATAAATATGATCAGACATCAAAAAAAAAAAAAAAAAACACGAACCATCATTTATCCTACTCAAGTCTGCATTATCTCACCTACAAGATGGGGCTAACAAAGTTATGTAGTGATACTTAGTAGGATAAAATTAGAAAATACATATAAAGTGCCTGACAGGTGTAAAGCCGTCAGTAAATGTAAGATATTGTCTTTAAATATTATTTCTCTTTTGCTTTCCCTGCCGTTTCCTTACTTCCTTGATTACTGACTTAAATACAGCATTTCAGCATTTGCTAAGTTGTGTGTTGGCACAGGGCAAGAAACCTTGTTTTTCCACCCACACAGTGGGCAATCTGTTAGAACAGATAAGAACAACAACAGCAAAATGCAGAGGGAGGAGGCCTGTTATTTAGCTAATAGTGGCCAGTTCTCCAGGAGTTTTACACAAGTATCTGTTGGAGACAAAGGGTTATGAAGGCTGCATACAGCTGGAGACAGACAGGGCTTTCCCACAGAATGAGCATCTCCCCTAATGCCTGTATAGCTGACACCTTCTGGGGCTTTCTATATTGTATCTATATGGAGCTGCTCCATGAAAAAACCGATTATTCAGAGTTGTTCCTCGGAATTGCTTGAGTTTCAAGGAGTTCTTTACACAGTTCCTCTGCATCATGATGAAACATTTCAGTTTCTGGAGAGCCTGAACGTACTCAATAAGCTGTTGTTCTCTCCAGTTGAGCTCAGGTCAATAATGCTGGTCTTTTGCATGGCAGCTTTCGGCCACGGTGGCCTGGAGCCAGTGGGTAAAATGCCCTGGCCTCCAAATGCCTGGTGGGCTGGGGATGGCTCTGGACCATGTGCTGCTAAGCTTCTCAGAGGGTCCCAAGCAGGGCTGAGCTTACAGAAGTGACCACTCACTCACATTCGTTTGGGCTTCTTCCTTTCCTGCTGCTCTGTGCTTCCAGGATCATCTCCCATAACCTCTCCTTAGGGTCTAATTATGGGAAAATTCAACGTCCGATGGGTTCCAACAGAGTTTGGTAATGAAAGTCACGCAGTAGATGGTAGTGCCATTGTCGCTGTCATCATCATCATCACTAAGACAGAATTGGAGGGATTTCTGGCTTGTTTTTATCACTTTGCCTTGTTTGGAAGAGCACTGCCCCCAGTTTGGGAGAAAAAGAGCCATGTCATTTTGGTTAGTCTTTTATGTAAAGGCTAGGACATGTACGCTGGTCAAGTCTTGTCCTGCGCATGAACCAAGGGACTGCCATTCTAACGGGTTCTAGCACTGCCTGAGAGCGGGAAGGAATCCAGTACAACGTTAGAAAGATTTTCCTGACTGCGATTGACATGATCACTGCAGCAAACTGCAAAAACAGCTTTGCTGTCTCAGCCTTAATGACTTTAAACTTGAATACACAGTCTTTGTTTCCATTATTTAGAACACCCTCTTTCTGGCCAGTTCTTACTCATCTTTAAGTGTACACAAGTCTCTTCTCTAGGAAGCCACCTTGGCCCGTGTGATAAGGGTTACATGCTTTCTCCTCGGTTTCCATGGCATATCACTTCCACCTCACTCATCTCATGGAATCATTGGCTTTTTTAAAAACCTGTCTCATGAGGGCCTTAAGGCAGAGATTGAACTTGTTTACTTGTTCAGAATGGGATCCCCAGTCAAATAACAAAGCTTGTAATATTTAACTGGATAAATGAGTGAATGGTCAGGAATTTTTGAAAAAGTTTTGAATGTCCCCACTAGTTCACTCTCACGAAGGTAATAGGAAGGAGATATAACGCAGGTTACTTTAATAGAAGGAAAAGCAGGCAAGCCGGGGTAAGGAAGAAACAAACCCAGGGCATTCCTGGAGATTCAAGAATAGGAAATAGAAGAGGGATTCTCCACAGGCTAAGGTGACTCGTGTCCTGGCAGACAGCTGCTTTCTTGGTGTAATTATTAACGGTGCCCCATTAAACTCACAAAAGTATTCCAGTGTGGATGATAAGTTCTGTGATCCATTTGCCACAGAAAGATCTAGATGTTGCCCTTGAAAAAGAAATGCATATTGGGAAAAGAAATCTTACACGATGGGAGGTGGTTATGTGGGACATTTTTATGCTGGGATTTTGGGTCGTCTGGTGGTTGCAACATTAGTAATCACCCTGATTTAACTGGAACACTAGTTCATCCAACCAAAAACCAAAAAAGCAAAAAGATCCAAATCAACACTTTTGAGACAGTTGTGCTGCCATCCTAAAGTTTAAAGGGCACCCATTCTTTTTCCCTCTTTCAGGGAAAGAACCATAATGCTCTGAGAGGGTGAGGTAGCACAGACTTTGGGCTTTACATTTACTGAAACATAAGATGTTGCGTGGAATCACTCCATGGAAACCATGGAAATCAAGAAATCTGAGGCCACATAAAATGAAGTAAGGAATTATAACTGCTTAAGAACATAATCTGGGAATCATTACTAGTTCATTTTAAAACAATCTTCAGTCTAACTTAATACTGGTTTGTTTAAATGGAAATGCACTTAGAGTCTCATGGCAAAGGTTGTCATCTGCGTTCATGACTTTGATCCAGCATTTTAGTTTAAAATCCCCTGTAATTGATTCAGAATGTCAGAATTATTCTCATCAGAATGTCAGAATTAGTCTCAATGATGAATAACATTCTATAAATAACCTAATGATAATTACTCATAGGCCTAGGAATATGAAAAGAATATATTTATTTATTATTTATTGTTGGGTGGACCGATGATTGCATGGATACTAGAATATGTTCCAGAAATAATTGGGATTGCCATAGCCCTCTTGGCAACTCACTCTAGACAGCCCTTGTGTTCTGAAAAGACAATTTACAAGATTCTCCTTGGCAATGATGATGAGTAGACTGTCTAGGAAAGCATCAGCCCAGGATCTTTCTTGCACAGATTAGTCCCCTAGTGCATGTCAAATATACTTGACCTTTCAGATCAAAGGAATAAAACCAGGTGAACCTCCAGTTAACTTAGTTTCTACAGTTCAATTTGGAAAAGGATTCATAGTTTCAAACATTCTCTGGGTGAGACTCCTCCACAGATAAGGCTCAGGCAAGTCACCTTGGGAAGATTGCCATAGAATTCCAAGGGTATTCTGTCTGCTTCATTATAGCAAAACCAAAATGTAGTGGGTAGAAGGAAGACACTGCTGGATACCCAGAGACCTAAACCCCAAAGGTGACCTCACAGATCTATAAAGAAGCAACCCTCTTCCTTTTCAACTAGTCACCTGTGTGCAGGATCAGATAGGGAGGCTTTCTGTTGGGTCAGCGATAAGATTTCTGACTTTTCAAAAGAGAAGTTTAAAAAATAATAATAATTAGCTCAACAAGCATTAAAATCCAGGGGAGACCGAGAGCAACGCACTGATCTCATAAAGAGAAACTGGTCTGTTCAAAGGGATTTAGTATTCCCAGATTCGAATCTAGGGCAAATAACTCATCATAAGGTTAGTAACTTAAAAGCAGTGTTTTTACAGGAAGGGTATATGCTGTGAGCTGCTAAACAGACAAACCCAACAATATCAATGGCTTCGCACAGCAAACTTTTATTTCTCACTCTGGTAAAGTCTAAAGGCAGAGCAGATAACCTCGCGGCTACACCATCTGGAGCATGACTGCCACGGCCACCCCGCCGGGGAAAACAGGGATGGAGGGAGGCTATGCCTCTGGACTTGAACTTCACAAGTGTTTCTCAAGTTTTCTCTTCCCCCTTCAGTGGGACAACTTCTAAAGTAACCCTTCTTTAATTCCTGGGGTCTACAACTGATTTCTCTCATCATGGAGACTTTCTGATATTGTAGTTTGAAGCAGTGTCATACATAACTGTCCTATAATTTACTTATTAACAAGATCATAAGTGAATTTATACTTGTAGGAATAATTACTGATGCATTTATGTAGTATAATTACCTTCTTGCGAATATGGTATGGTATAACACAGGTGCAGAATATAAAGCAGACAGGACGTACCACTGTGGGTTCTTCTTCATATTGCCAGTGTCTTCTCTGGGTAGTGTTTGTAACGGGACCTCTCTTAGAATGATTAAATAGTAAACTACCTATCAACTGTAGAATGTCCATTAAAGGGATGGACAGAATGGGCAGATAGATCTAATTTAGTGTACATTTTGTGGCAACTGACTGCTTTCCCAGACAGGTGTCCCATTATTTTTGAAAACAGAATAAATTGCAATTGATTTACTTGATAGTATTATAGAATCCCCGATCCTCCTGGAAACCTGGATCCCTGGTTTTAGAGTTTCTCTCTTTGCTCAGAAGAAAATATATTCAGGAGAAAATGTAACATCTCTACACAAAGGACAACTTTTCTGGGGGAGAAGAAAAAGAAGCAAGAAAAAATTGGACAGCTGTCACCTTGGAAAAAGAGGGCCTTTGGTGAAAGAACACAGGATGGATGAATTGAAGGTAACTGCCAGGTTGAGAGAATGGGTGGGGGACAGGGGTCGGCCCCACTGAGGCTGCTCCTGGCAGGAGATGCACCGGGAGCAGGGACCCCAGGACATTGTCTGGTGCTTTGGGTGAGGAAGGAACTCTAACTAACTTGCTAATGTTTTACCTTCAATTGGTCTCTCAACCCGTGACCAAATGCAGGTATCTCTGTGCTGGACTCGGTGTAGTGGCTGGGAACGTAACTGCCAATCTTAGCAACAGCAATCCTGTTTTGAAGCAAGTGGGCATGTCATCCCTTTTATATAGTAAGACTCAGTAAGTCAGTTCTGATTAATGGACACCTGAAGACACATCCCCTCATCTGGATCACTGGGTTCTTCCTTAAGATGGACAGAGCACCACGGCTGCCTGTTGAGCAACAGAATCGATCCAGAGTTGTGAGGAGAAGGCAGGGCCCACCTTACACTAGATCTTATTCCCTAGACTCTGTATCTTACACTAGACACAAAGGGAAAATAATGTAATTTATTTGGGAGTCAAAAATCCCCCAAACAAAACATGCAGTATAATATATATAATCCTCACCATGGCCTAGACCACACTGCGTGCCCTCTGCCCAGCCTCATCTCCTGATCTCCCCATTTCTCTCTGCCTCAGTTCCTGATGGTTTGCCGGTTTTTGTAAGTGATGGTTCCCATGGGTTTAGCTGTCCTGTTTCCCCCATCTTTGATGCCTAAGATAACATGAAGGACAAGGCCTGAGCGGCTCTCTGTTCCTTCCAACTAAGAGGGAGAGAACATGGTCTCAAAAAATCTCTACTAGATTAATCAATGCAGTTAAGAAAATAGGATCTTTTGTGTTTGTGATGTTTATTATAAGCTTCCAAAGAACAACATTTGTTTACTTTTTATATGGTGGCAGTTACCAATGTTTCACGTACACTGATGCTGAATAAGCGAAAGATGCAGGAGAAGGAGATGAGGCAGTGTACCCACTCAGCAGTATCTGCTTCTACCCTGTCCCCACCAAATGCTCCAGATGTCGCAAAAGACACCAGACATTTCTCTGGCTCCAGGATTTAACTCCTGGTCATATATCTCCTAGGTTCCCTTTTTCAAAAAATATCTGTCCTAAATCTCTTTTTTGCATCATTCGCTGGCCTTTTATTAAGTGTCGTCTGAAGGCTGCTGGGAAGCTATAAAGATTTGGAACAAAGAGTTCCCCTTCATACCACAGACAAAAAAAGAAGCCAGCTGCAAGGCAGGTGACGTCTGTGAGCGGGCAAGTAGAGCCTGGGGTCACACCATCCCTGTGGGTTCAGGAAATAATTGAACTGGACACTCGACAAAAAGGAAAACGTCAGCAGGACCTTGGAGGTGAAGTTCACAAGCCGCTAAGAGAGTGCATCAGAGATCACATGGAGCTCTGCGCGGAGCCCTAGAGGAGTGGGGTGAGAAATCAGCAACCCGGGGCGTAGCAAACATCACTTTGCATCGGCAGATCCCAGGTGCAGAGGCTGAATCATGATTGCCTGGGAACCACTTTCAAACTCAGATGTCTGTCATCCCTGCCAATGGAGGGCGGCTCCCAGCCGGCCGGCTCACGGCAACGGCCACGCCGGGCTGTCCCACCAGGCTCTGTTCCTTGTGCTCCTTATCCTATGGGTGCATCTCCTGTCCACTTGCCCGTCAGTCATATCCTATTTCGCACTGAGGAGGATACACTGTGGAAGGTCTGGTTATCCTCCGCTGAAGAGCACTGGCGTTCATCCTTGCAGGCAGTTACGTAACTGGCCCGTCAGCTAAGGTTTCAACATGAGTTCTGGGGGGACACTGACATTCAAACTATAGCCGTTCCTCACAAATTAAACATCAACAGCATATGGCCCAGCAATTCCGCTCTTAGGTACACACTGATTCAAAGTAGTCACTCAGACAAACTCGTGTACACAGATGTTCACAGCAGCACTATCCGCCATAGCCTGAAGGTGGAAACAGCACAAGCGTCCATCGTCAGATGAACGGATACACAAATACGGTGCGCAAATACAATGGGATGTTGTATAGCCACAGAAAGGCATGAGGTGCTGCAGCACCCCACAGCACGTACAATCCTTATAAACAGTAGGCAAAGTGAAATAAGCCCAAGAGAAAACCTTCACCCAATTGATCAGTATAATTGAAAGAATATATAAGTAGCATGTGATAGAGGATGAGAAAAAGTTCTACAACTTGCAAAGTATGCTATAATTAAAGGCAGTTTAGAGCTGGGCACAAATACTTTGAAGTTGACTGTATGGAACCTTCTGGAAATCGGTCCTACTAGGAACATCATGTGAAGAGATTTACTCAGCTAACTTAAATGACTGCACAAAAGAAATGAATTCAATGCTTTATGTTCTCAAGCTTTACGCTCGAGCCTGTCTAACCAATCTGTAATTCCAAAACTAGAATGATTCTCCCTTAAATATTCTGGGAAGGATTACGCTCCTCATGATTTTCCTGCTGACCGCTTGGCTATTAGCGTCCCTTTTCTTAGGAAACGGCCAAAGCCTAACCGTGGACTCAGGAGGACCTTGATATTTGCTCACGGGTTTCCACCCTTCCCGAGCCTGCCATCTTCCCCATCTTCAGTAAAGTGCCCTGGAGGCAGAGAAAGATGAATCTTCACTGTGGCCTAACTTCTTCCTCTTTGGGAGATAATAGGTCTAAATTGGGCAATGAGACTCTGCCTAAAAACAGTTTTTGGTATAACCCAGGATAGAATCAGGGAAACCAGTTATAAAGCCATTTACCTCATGCAAGTGAGAAATAGGACATTTCTTTGGACCAAAAAAAGGAAGTGGATATAGTAAGAAGAAGTTAAATTGTAGGTATGTTCTGAAAATAGAACGGAAAGAATTCACTAGCGAATTGGCCATGAGGTGTGAGAAAGGGAGCACAGAAGGGTGATACCCAGGGTTTTTGGCCTGAACCACCAGAAGATTCGAGCTGCCATTTATCAGATGGTGTGAATTCTACTGTAAGCAGGGTTGAGATTGGGAACCAAGAATGCTGTTTGGAAAATGTTCAGTTGGGAGAGTCCATTTAGGTAACATGGGGGAGACCCCAACTACTTCCGGCACTTGTGAATCTAGAGTTCAGCAGACATGACAAGTCTGGAGATATTAATGTGGGAACAATCATTCTACAGATGACAGTTAACCAAGACACTGCAGGACATCACCTAGAAGGAGTTTCAATCAAAGAAAGAAGTGATGTAAGCATGTGAACCCAGCACTGATTCAATATTTACTCATAGGTTAGGAAGAAATCAATAAAATAATCTGAAATGGAACATCTAACCAGGTTGGAAAAAAAGACTAAAGAAAGAAGTACTCCAGAAGCTACGTGTGAAAGTTACATAATGAAAATATCCCCACTTAAAGAAAATCAAGGACCAAAGTACGCATGATATAAAACTATCTATATAAATAACTGAGTACCAGACACCAAAGTGCACATCAGTGAATACTTCTGCATGTGTTTACATGTCCATAAACATTTTCCAGAAGACCTCACAGAAGTGAGTAACTCTGGTTACCTCCAAAGAGTAGCAGAAAGGATAGAAGAATGGGAAATGAATTTTAGTTTTGTTTCACGCTCTTGTTTTGACTAAAATTTTCATATCTGTCACATTCATAATAAACAGTTAAAATAATTTTTAAGAGATCGATGTAATATGAAAAATATGCACAAAATTGTATACATTGTATACATTAACCAATGTTCTATTTTTACATAGGTTTTTTGTTTTTATGTTATAGTTCCCAATTTAAAAAAATGTTTGAAAAGTCATGAAACTCCATATTTGGAGTTTTTTTATTAATAAAAATTTCTTTTTATTTTTTTATTAATAAACATTTCTCTAAGCAATAGGGTCAAAGTAAGATAATTATGAAGCCAATTTCTCATTTACCTGATTCAAACAACAGCATGGCAATCTCATTCGATTTTTTAAAAATATTTTATTTACTTATTTGACAGAGAGATAGAGAGAGAGCGCAAGTAGGCAGAGCGGCAGGCAGAGGGAGAGGGAGAAGCAGTCTCTCCACTGAGCAGGGAGCCTGATGCGGGGCTCCATCCCAAGACCCTGAGATCATGACCTGAGCCAAAGGCAGATGCTTAACCGACTGAGCCAACCAGGCTCCCCTCATTAGATTTTCTTAAAAAGAAAAGAAAAGAAAGAACAGCATGGTATATGACATGGCAGGAAAAGACCACAGTTAGGAGGCAGAGGTTTAGGACTGTGATGCGAACTCCACCATTTCTGTGACTTCGGGGAGATCACACAGTCTCTGTGCTTAAATTCCCTGGTCTAGGTAACCAAGGGGTTGATGGCGGCAGCTCAGTCCTTGGGATGGTTACATGGGTGATACCAGCCAAACCGGTCCCTAAAGTATTGTCAGTATTAAGATCGTTGTTCTACGCATTACTTAAATCTCTCATCATTTGCTTCCCACACCTTGATTACAAGCATTAGGATCCCACAGGTAATTTTTAGAACTTACTATTTATCAAGATTTTTATATCCCTAGTACTTGGTGGGGCAATCGTTCACTTACTGAAGACTGACGAGACTCAGACAACCCCCGTGCAGCATCCTGTAAGGTCCCCTTCTCTCTCACTGCCACAGGGAGAGGGCTTTCATCAATCCATTTAAACATAAGCCCAACATCCTTAACAGGACTCCTTGCTCAGGCATTACTTTCATCAGAGTCAGCATGCGTTTTTGTTCTTTATTCATTTCATCCCCTTTGCTTTTAGAGCTTTGTCCATGTAGCTATTCTTTTTTAGGATTCGTGTCTCAAAATAAATAACTGCTCTAATAGGAACCTTCTCATATCTACAAAAAAGGAGCACTTCTTTAAAGTATGGTTAGCATACACCCTCACTCCTGAATTCTATTTGGCTACATAAAGTTGATTGCCTGGAAGGTATGTTCTAAGTAGCACATGAACTGTGAACACTGCAGGAAAACTCTTTTTCATCCCTTCTGGCCAACTGGTATATGAATATTTAGTAACAACTGGCATCTAGAATTTTCGAGGGTTAGGAGAAACACATTTGCTCCCCATAAGCTATCATTCATTCTTATTTAGGTTTGGAATGGGGGAGAAAATGTGGGATTATATGCCTGTAAGACTTATTAAATCAGTTACCACTGTCACGAAAGACCCTGGATAAACAGTATAGGTTCAAGAACCGTCATGAGCTCTAAAAGAGACCATCCCTAGGGCAGCTCACTCTCCCCAGGCTTCCCACCAAAAAATGTTCAGTGGAGGGTCACAGGCATGTGCTACAGGGGAGGAAAAATGACGTGGATGTTATTTTTGGAAAACACAGACTTTGGGAGAAAGACACTAGGAGAGGTGTTGAGGAAGCTCTTTGGAACCCATTTCTCTGATTCCAGCTTGGCTCCTCCACGCAAGGACGTGGGCTGACGGGAGGGCTGACAGGAAGCCATTTCCTCCATCCTCCAGACTCCCCACGTCGGCCGCCCCCCTCGGCGTCGTTCTGATGTGCAGCCTCCTTAAAGACTAAAAAGGAATTTTAAGTGCTTCATGAATTTCTCCTGGAGAGAAGCTGACTGAATTATGTACAAATTTTTCTAGTATATTATCCCCCAAATTTTCCATTTTTGAGTTATTGTAAAAGATCTTCTTTTGCTGATTTGAATTCTAACTTTAAAATGAGATGAAAATTTCTAACTATTAAGGAGCCTCATATTATTTCTCAAGAGGATCTTGCTCTTTAAATACATTTGGGCACCCTTTTATCCATTTTGTTAGCTTTAATCAGTATCTTTGCAGCTGACTTTATACCATCTCTATCAATCTAATGTCATGAGGTCCTATGAGTATCTAGTAATTCAAGACTGCCGTGGACTATAAAGCCTGGGGTAGCTGGGAAGATCATTTATCTTCCTACCATTTTCCTTTAAATGGAGTCCATCAATTTCTGACCTGAGGGGTGTGAAAATTAACTGAATGAGAAGCACTGGACTCTACAAAATGCTTGGAGGACCATTGCCTGTAAGTTATTAACTCGAGATTTGTTCTTTCCTTTCCCCCCCTTTGAGGATAAGAATATACTACTTCATGTACCATTACAAGCATATCTAGATATATAGGTCCGGTCATACAGGGAACTGGTATATGGATATCCGGATCGATCTAACAATCTCTCTCTCTATCATCTATCTTATCTATTGAAAGTCATGAGCTCATACTGACACTTCCAATTCAAATAGGGTTTGCCCTAGTTTCCTTCCCTTCCACATATGTGCATCCATTCTCTGCTAGTGAGAATATGGCTTCCTCTGTCCTTAAGGTGTGTATCTGATCACATCTCCTACATATAACCAATCTCCTGTGGCTGCTACACATCCCCGTCCACTGAGGTGGCCTCTTCACCACAACTGGGCTTCTCCCACTGCTCTCACCTCCTGCATGGTTATCATCTCCTCTTGTGCGTGCCTGGACCTCTGTCCTGGGCTATACTCATCTGTGTCTTGGTGCCCTCCTCGTTTGGCTTGAGATTCAACACTGTAGAGCCAGACAGTCCTCCTACACGATGCTCCTCCCTACTTGAGCTCTAAACTCCATCCGGTGTCCACCCCTCTGTGGGTCATCCCTCCCGGCTGGGGCTCTGACTCTCCTCCCTGATTCTGTGCAATCGTTTGTGTTGGTTGGCACTACCCAGGGGCTGACATTGCTCAGGGAGATGAGAATGGAAGGACACAAAAGGAGAAAGAGAAAGAAAAAGGAAGAGGAAGAGTTTTCTCCTTTTTACCCATTTTGTGATTATCATTCACCGTCCAAGCCAGAATTATTTGCATATCATGAGGAAGAGGGAGAAGCCCAGCAGGCAATGAATGAATTTCACTCAGCTAATAGGCCAGAAGGAGGAGGAGCGTGAAGAACACTTATACATTAATAACTCTTCCCAAACTCAGTGGGGCCTTAACGCTCCGGTCTGGATTTAATGCACGCAAGATTTAGGTCAACCAACTTCTGGGTATGTCTCATTCAACATCTTAACTTCCAAGACGATTAAAACTTCTTCGACTCCTTTTGGATGTATTACAACATGTACAAACTCCTCCACCAGGGTCTAGGTTATACTTTGACCTGTTTCCTTCTGTCTTTACAAACCTTGTAAATATGACTGTTTCCCAGCTGGAAATTTCCAAGACTAAAGGCAATTCTAGATGGAGCCAACTTACTTACCATGTTTCTTCATAAAATTACCACCGGGGATCTCAATACTACCCTTCAATGATTTTCATCAGAGAAAAAAAAAATGTATTTCCTGGCTTTTTAAATTTTAAATATTTACACAATTGCCATTCCCAACTCTTTCCAATAAGCATTTCCAGTGGTCCCAGCTTCAAAATGCACAAGTACCCTTATATTGTTAGTACTAAGCTCCCTTACATCACTACTCCACTGCTATTAGCATGCTGTCAAAATCCATGGATCTAGAGTCCTCTGTCAAATGAGGCTGTATAGTTCTAAATGCCTTTTCATCTTATTCTTGGAAAGAGTAGAAAGTCTAGGACATAAAAATTGGTATTTGAAATTATCACTTTGCAACTGTGTTTTCATTATTGCTCAATAACTCAAATTCGGAGCGCTGCTGGGCTGCCATGTCTGGACGCTGGCCCCGGTGCTTTGAGGGCCTGGCTGCGCGGCCAACAAGCCATGTATCTTTTCTCAGCCTCCTCTTCTGTGTCTGTGAAATGGAGACCAGTGTGGGCGAGGGGTAAAGCAAGATTCTGTATGGTTTTCAAAGCGTTATGAATCACTATTATTAAATAGTGGTTTCATCATCTTAATCTATTTCTCAGTTAATTTTCTTAAGAATTAAAAGAATTCTTAGAAAAGGAGGCAAGTAAATGTTACATATTACGATTATAGGAAACACAGGTTCACGGCTTTCGCTGTGGGCTTACCAGTCCTGTACCTGGCCCCACAGCCCCGGCCCCCACACAAGCTTCCCCAGCTCTTGTACTAACGGTCTGGAATTCATCACTTTTCTCTCACTGAACCCTCATCTGCTTCGGTTACCTCAAGCTCCAGAAAGTTCGAGGCAAGGAGCCCCATTACAGTGAACAGCAAAGAGCTGGAGTGACTTCTGGACTCAGCTGGTCCTCAAAGCCTCACACACACACACACGCACAGTGACTTGTTGTCATGCAGAGCGTTAGGGAATCGCCCTTCCTCCCTGAGCACTACAGGCAGCTGTAGTTTACAAAACTTTGTTGAGGAGGTTGGCTGGCAGAAAGCACACAGAGTTTCAGGTCCTTTACCTCAGGCCTCTGTCTGGTGTCATGTCTGTCAGGAGACATCCCCGTCTCCGAGGCCTTCTGTGTGACCTTGGCACTTGCCGCCTCACCGTGTGCTTGACACTTGCCTGGTGCCATGTCTCCCAAATCATCTTTTAAAATATGTCCAAGGGGAACCCTACTGCTATAAGCCATGTGGTTTCTTTCCTTCTCGCCTGCCTATCTTCTTGTTTTCCTTATTAATTCTTCCTTAGTGTCTTCTAAGAAGATAAAAAGATCTGTATTTCAGGATGGGTCTACAGCAATTCCATGTTAGCTGTGCCAAATGGACAGACCCAATATCACTCATCATAATAAATAATTATCGGTTAATCAAAATACTTGGCTCATGACACTGATACTGCAAATGAAAACAACACTAGTGGGTTTTATGTGTCAGTCGTTGTGATTACAACTTTCCATGCATTAGCTAATTTTCATCACAACACTTTGGGACATTTCTCCCCATTTACCAGAGGAAGAAACTGAGTTTCAGAGAGGTTAAGTCATTAAACAAAGGTAACATAGCTTATATAGACCCAAGTTCCAGATCCCTGTTGGGTAGTCCTAGAGTGCAAGCTTTTGACTGTATGATGTTGCCTCCAAAGTTCTCTTTGGTGCTCATAACTATATGTTTTTATTCTAATCATTCCAACTTTTGGAAACTTAAGTTTTCCTATGTGTTTGGATGTTTTAACATACCACCAGGTAATGGTGCCTTAAATAGGATGGAGTTCTCTTTCTCTGTCTCCTGTGCCCACATGGGCCCTACCCACCCTCTGTCTGGCTGGCTCTCTCTTTCTCTCTTCCACACACACACACACAGCCACACTCACACTCAGGCCCTAATAAGGAAGAAACAGAAACTGGGAGGTAAGCCTTTCCCCCCGCCCCCCTTTTTTTTAAAGATATATGTCTAAATTTACACATATAGCTCTGGTTTACACACACCTGGACTGAATTCACCTACATGGAAACACCTATTACCAAGGAGGTCCAGAAGCGCTAGAGACTGTGTGAGTAGCCATTTGCTCAGTTAAAGCACGGTGTTTCTATTTTTACAAGGGAACAGGGAAGAATTTATGCTGGTGGATAGCTAACTGGTAGTGTTTGCTGCACTTATGACAGTGTTTCAAAGCCCACTTTCATCTTCCGCGTACATTATTAAAAACCCCAGATGGAGGGGTTCAGGAAGCTCTCTGTTGTTGACAAATACTTTATCATGAGTCAGATCCCCCTGAGGACCTATGATCCCCCACACGTTGTGGAGAACACTAAAGACACTACTTCCCTAGCCTTGGCTGCTGGCTTGCTGGTGACAGTGGCTTCCCTCCTTTGCCCACAGCCACAGCCCAGTCAATGTGGCCCATCTCTCCGGCCCAGGTTCTAGCCCGAGCTCTCCCTGCCTCCGACTTTTCAGGCCACGGAGTTGGAAGCAGCTGTCCCCAGTGGGGACAGCCCCGGGGGTCCCCTGTCTTGTGTTGGTTCACTTAATCCTGCTCACATGAAGTCGTGAGTCTCCAGCTGGGACCCCGACTGACAAACCAAGAAACAAAACACAACAAAAACTTTACCCCCGGTGCACTGCCCAAACGGCTTGTGATCATAGCAAACAGAGTGTGATCTGTATTAGTAATTCTCTGCTCTATGATCTTTGTGGATAATGTGAATCAACGCAGTATTTCCTCCACTGAGAAAGCCTTGCCCACTAAGCTTGCCTGTTGTTCATGAGGTGGCTCATTTTCATTCTTGAGATCAACCCTTACTTACCATGTGCAGGAGTGGGCAGCTAGGTGCCAGCCGCCAACTGCGGACCACACTTGGGGCACAACTCATGGGGTCTATCCGCCTTGACCCAACTGTACCAGACGCACCTGCGACTCTAGATTGTGTCAACCACAGTTGCATTAAAACGGCCACCACTATAAGAAGTTTTCCTGAAACGAGGATAGAGAAAGAGATGAATTTAGAATGAGAAGAGGAAAGACCTTTAATTTCAAAGGACTGTTTCTTGAATAAGCGCCAAAGACACTTCTTAGACAAAAGATGAAGTTACCGTGGAGGATCCATGTGTTGTAATTACAGTGTCTACCACTTCAACATATCATCATGTCTGGTGTATCTTAAACAATCAGGTGTGGTAATAGCTATGATTAAGATTCTAATGTTAAGGGCGCCTGGGTGGCTCAGTTGTTGAGCGTCTGCCTTCGGCTCAGGTTATGGTCCCAGGGTCCTGGGATCGAGCCCCGCATCGGGCTCCCTGCTCCGCGGGAAGCCTGCTTCTCCCTCTCCCACTCCCCCTGCTTGTGTTCCTGCTCTCGCTGTCTCTCTCTGTCAAATAAATAAATAAAACTTTTCAAAGGAAAAATCAGTTTTGGGATAGGCTTCCCTAACTCTACTGAAGGAAAATAGAAAATATTGGCATATTTTTTCTCAGTAAAACATTAGAAAACAAAGTGATGGGAATTAACGATATCTAAAAAATAATCAGAGAATTTAATTTAATTGTTTTATTGTGGAACAGGAGAAAACAAAATCTAATTTTATCAAGGTTTTATGTGGCTATTAAAACTTACTTATTTACTTATTTGTAGCCTAAAACAACAAGCATTTCTTATCTCACAGTTTCTGGGAGATAATAAATTATCCTATCCTATAATCATTTATAAATAAATTATTCTTTTGTTTAAATTCATTTAGCCAACATATAGCACATCATTAGTTTCAGATGTAGTGTTCAATAATTTATCGGTTGCATAAAATACCCAGTGATGTGTCGTTACACCTTATTTAGACATCAATATATCCTTAATGTGGAATTTTAATTCAGTCACCATCTTTTAAAATTTTATTTGTTAAAAGTACTTTTTTTTTCCAAATGGAATATTTTATTTGTTTTTAATATTATCAAGAATGCCTATCATAATCAATAGAGAAGAGCTGATGATAATGAGAGTTAATATTTATTATGCATTTATTATGAACCAGGCACTGGGCTGGATGCTTCATAGCTATTAGCTGTTTTATTGGCTCAGATGGGTAACGATAGGTTACATTTATTCATATTCATACAGATTTTGGAACGCTTGATAAACACTAATTTATTTAATCATCACGTCAACTCTAGGAGTAAGTACTTGTACTCTCCTCTCTTGCAGAATCTGAAGCACAGGGAAGCTAAGCAACTTGTTCGTATTTGTAGTTGGCGCCACAATGGGAGAGGAACCCCAAACCTGCTCTCACAGACCAGCGACTTCATCATCCACATTTAACAAAGGAAGAAATGGAGTCCTAACATTTCAGTAATTTTTCTAAGGTTATACACAAGAAATTAATGGAGTTGGTTACAAATAGAAGTTCATTTTAATGTTCTAATAGTGCAATTAGAAATGATACCCTCAGGGCGCCTGGGTGGCTCAGTTGGTGAAGCATCTGCCTTCGGCTCAGGTCATGATCTCAGGGTCCTGGGATCGAGTCCCGAATCTGGCTCCCTGCTCGGCCGGGAGCCTGCTTGTCCCTCTCCCCCTGCTGTTCCCCCTGCTTGTGCTCTCTCTCTGTCTCTCTCAAATAAGTAAATAAAATGTTTAAAAAAAGAAAGAAATGACTGCCACTAGGTCACCTGCTCTGAAGACCCCAGATGCACAGATGTCCTGTGGCCTGACAGCCAGTGGCAGAGAGAGGCCAGGATAACTGACTTCCAGACCTCACTGACTAGAGATGCCGAGTTCTTTCTGAGGCTCTGAGCCATATCCAACTAGATATGAGAACTAGAGATAAAGAGACCGCACGACTCATTTTCTTCTATCACTTCACAGGCCGCTTTTCTGGTGATAAATCCTGGACTGTTTGGAAAGTTACTAAACTGTATGCCTCGGCTCTTAAGACTATTTCCTGTCACAGTCCTAGAATGAACTTGCAAACAAACAGAAGTCAATGCAAATTCATTTTCAGGGTTTTTCTTGGTGAGAACAAACTTCATGTTCATTCTAATAAGCTCATACACTTAAAATCTTAATTTTTTATTTTCAAAATAAAATGGGTGTATGTGTGTTTAGAGATGGGAAGCTAACATTCTAGGATTATAAGAATCAGATGCTTCTTTTATGAGAGAAGAGAGACCTCAGGGCTGTAATATCCCCCTTAATATCATTTTTCAGTTCTGCACTACATAACTAACCCTTGGAAAAAAAAAACAAACAAAACACTCAAGATGCTGAGCCAGTATTTTGAGCTTCATATTAGTGAGCTCGTTCCGTAAGATTAATCTCTGGATTTGGTAAAATGTAAAGCAATTATTTAAATCAGAGCCTCCAGCTGGAGAGGTACTCTGCAAATACATGTTCAATAGTGCAAAACTTATATATTTGTTCATTAGCAGAGGTGAAAATTAGGCCCTGGGTATTTATTAATAATTTAATAATAATAAATTACAATCTCTGAAATCTAAAATTAACTTTTTCAAATGATCGCTTGCAAAAAAAAAAAAAAATCTTTGCCCTACCAGAACTATGGACATACATGTACATTACCAAGCAGAGCTCCTCCTCAGACATGCCCCTTCCTCCCTGAGGAGCAGGACGGAGGGCCGTGTGGCCACTGGTGGGGCCTCTATATTAACCGTATGTGATAATTGTTCAACCGTGAACTGTCACTTTTCTGAAAAGAGGCAAAGGAAGTCGGCTCTAAAGGGGCTTTCCACAATTTTAGATGAAATTTCCTCCAAGGAGAATTCAATTCCTTATGCTATAAAACTGTAACCTTCAGTTAGAGAAGTTTGTGCAGTAAAAATGCTGAATGCTAGGCTCAGTTTTGTGACTGCTTTAACCTGTGGCCCCTAAGTGTCCACTTCCCTGATCTGGGCTTCAGTGCTGCAGAAACAAAATATGTATGAACTTATCCTTCAGTTTCTAAATAATGCTGAATAATGCTGAAAATGAATTGAAGTAAATTTGCTAAAATATTCAGAGTTGTAGCTCAGTTCCATTAGTTTCTTAAATGATAGCAGCATAAACTGATAAAGTAATAAATCTTTATTACCTCAGTTGTCAAATTAACCCACTTTGATAAACTCAACTCAAAAACAATTTATAGAATAACTGCTATATGTACCAGGCATTATGCAAGGATCACAGGCAAATCACAACAGTGGGTGCCAATGACTTCTCTCAAGATCACAAAACACAAAGAGAAAAACAAGACAAGCTAAGAGAAAAACTGTCAACTAAAGTAAAACATATGATTAATGACTCTCAAATGCATTTTTTGCGGAAGTAGACAAGCTGGCCTTAACATTCATAGGAAAAGACGGGGAATACAGAATAGTCAAAACAATACTGAAATGAAGGACAGTGTTAAGGGACTTATAATACCTGCTATAGTAATCACGACTCAGTAGTACTGGTTAAGGAAGATAGCATTGAGATTCCAGAAATCTACTCATTATTTTTTCAAGTTTGAGCAGAAAACTCAAGGATGGAAAAAAAATGTTTTTCAACAAATAGCACTGGGAAACTGAAAATCCACATGTGAAATAATGATGTTGGATGCCTACTTCACACCAAATGCAAAATCTACTCTACACCAAATCCACTCCAGTGGATCTAAGACCTAAATGCAAAAGCTAAAACTACAACTCTCAGAAGAAGGCATGTGCATAAATCTTCCTAATTTTCGATTAGGCAACAATTTCTTAGATATGATAGTGAAAGTGCAAGAAATGAAAGAAAACTTAGAAAAATTTGACTTCATCAATACTGAAAACACTTGTACTTCAAAGGACCTGTTCAAGAATGTGAAATGCCAATCTACAGCATGGGGGGAAATACTTGCAAATCATATCCTGAGAAGGAACTGGAGTTGGGAATATGTGTAAAGACCTCTTACAACTCAACAGTTAAAATGACAAGTAACTCAATTAAAAAATGAGCAAAGGCAGAGTGGACATTTATCCAAAGAAGATATGCTGACAGCCAATAAGCACCCGAGAAAATGCTCATCCCTTGTCGTTAGAGAAATGCAACTCACAGCTACAGTGAAACACCAATTCACCACCACGTGGATGGCTAGAGTTGTAAAGGATGGTGACAAGGTTAGTGAGGACATGGAGAAATCAGAACCCTCGTATTGCTGGTGGGAATGTAAGACGATGCTGCCTCTTTGGAAAACAGTTTTGTAGTTCCTCAAAAAGTTAAGCATTCACCATATGACCCAGCAATTCTACTCCTACGTATATACTCAAGAGAACTGAAAATATAGGTCAACACAAAAACGTGTACTCTAATGTTCATGGCAGCATTATCCTAATTGCTAAGAGGTGGGATTGACCCTATGCTTGCTAAATGCTACAATCATATATATAATACACGGTACATGCTACAACATGAATAAGCCTCAGAAACACGCCAAGTGGAAGCAAGCAGGTACTAGTTAGTACTCACTTCCTTTTCCTCAATGCCTCCACCACTGGTAACCACTACTCTCTCTGTCTCTATGGATTTGCTTGTTCTGGACATTTCATATAAATAAAATCATATCATCTGTGGTCTTTTGTGTCCCAGCGTCCTCCTCAGCAGGCACTGCATCTGACTCATAGTGGTGGTTGAGTAAATGCTTGCTGAGCTGCTCACCTGAGAAAAATGGGGCATGCGTAGAGCCTGTAGCAAGGGCTTCATCTACTCAGTAATAAATTAAGGATCTTTCCATTTAGCTCTCTTAAACACATTTTTAAGTAAATGAGGGGGCAAATCTCCCCCATTTTGCTTTACCTCAGGATATATATTTTCCTTTCAATATGTACACAAGAATGTTGTAAGTATTGATTGTCTTTCTAACCCCATTAGTTCATGACACTGTTCTTGCTCTCTAGTCTCTGGGCTCTTGCTCATGGTCTTCCCTCTCCGTGTCTTCTGTGTTTCCTTGCTGACTCTCACTCAACCTCAGGGGAGCCTTCCCTGATTCTCCTCACACAAAGCTGTGTACACTTACCACCCATGAACATAAGCCATTTATTTTCCTCCATGAGATCAAACATTGCTCAAAGCATGTGTCCAGTTGCCTTCCATTGTAGAATGGCAAGTTCATAGAGGACGTGTCTGTCTCCTCACTCATATCTTCACGGCCTCACACAGGGATTTTTCACAGACTCAGTGTTCTTTAATAATAAACCATCCTATTTATGGTTTACTTAGGGAGGGATAACATTTTTTGGAAGGTGGAAACTGGAAAAAAACTCCTCATGTTGTATTTAAACATGAAAATCATCTTACTTGTACCTGATTTTGTATAATTAAAAATATATATGTTTTGGTTTATTTGTAAAAAAAAAAAATGCATCCCAGATATTCTGCAATTTGGTGTTTATTCATTTGTTCAGCATTTTATATAATTTCATTCCCCATGTGGGCCATCTGCCAAGGGAAGGGCACGCATTCTCTTTCTGAAATCATGGGGCTAATAATATTGGTTTTTATTTTTCACTAAGCATTTATTTTTCATTATGCAGGCATGTATAGAATTCTTACCAAATATTATCATTTAACTGTCATGTTATTAGATTTATGACTATATGTACCTGATGTCATAAATAGATTAAAATTTCCTTGAGGGCAGAGTTTGCATGTTGTTTATCTTCATAGACTACAAAAAGTACTCAGCATAGACTCCATAAACATTTCAATATCTAATCACCTAATTACAGTTTTAAAAATATATGAAATCATATATCTACTTTAAATGATTTTCCCAAAAATAAACCAAATAAAATTACCAAATTCACCAAAGTTACTGACTTCTTGCTTTTTTTCAATCCATACACTATATTTTGTTGTTATATTTACCAAGAGTATTGCTATTCTTAATATACTGTTTCCTGTCACTTTACTTTAAGACGACCGGTTATTAGTAATATTTTATACTATCACCAGGACGAATGTGGACAGCCTAAAGTAAATTAATGTTTGGTCATAGTTGTGTATCTAGGACAAATCAGTTATGTTTATTATTGCTTCTATTTTCTGTTTTCCATAATTTCTCATGATGTAAGATCATTACTAGTCTAAAAAATAACCACGTGAAGTGTGATACCCTTCTGCTAAGCATTTAAAAGCTGTGTTCAAAACACAGTTGGATGGTATGTACACACAATATGCATCGATACATGAACCCAGATGATTCTACAACCCAGACTCCTCATATGATGCTTTAAGAAGTTCTGGAAACTTGAGAAAGTGACTCAGTCATATGCTTCACATCACATCTTTATGGCCTCATAGGTTTTAGTGAATTGAAAATTATTAGACCAGCAGAGAGCATTTTATATTTATCACATGTCTGCTTTCCAGAAAACCTGCTTGTTCCTGTGCCACACACTGTCTACTCTGAGAGTGTCTCCAGATTTCAATGTTGAGGTAGAAATGACGTCGCTGCTGCCACTTCACCTACACCGGGTTCAAAGCCTTATCTACCGGTGGAAGTCACCCACAAGGCTTTTACACCAGAGTTGTGCTAGCATTCATGAGGGTGATGTTCTCCCAACGTGCCTGGGAATGAGGACAGTTATCTGTGAAAAGAGGCATGAGACAGTGTCAGCTGGGACTCTTGGAAATTTTATCAGATCAGGATATAAATCTTGAGATAGAACACCCTACCTTATACCCACAGAAACATGGCAGCAAAAGCCCCATTCTTCTAACCTGGGTGAAGGTGGGAATGAAAATAAAGGCTAAATGTGTAAACACTACATATGACTTACATAATCAGTCATTTAAATAATCGATAAAGTAAGTGTGGCAGTGTTGACAGCATGTTATGCAACAAGCCCTTTATTATTTTGTTTAACATGCACAACATCCACATGAGTTAACAATTCCTAGAATTCCCAATTTCCAGATGAGAAAATAAGAATAAAGAAGATTAAAAACTTTTTCCCAATAGCCCATGTTGAAGCAGCATGGGAGATGGAGCAAGGATTTCAAACTGTGCCTGTGTGGTTTGAAACCCCTGTTTTCCTCTGCAGCGAGGGATGATGACGGTTGCCGAGCTCTCTTCCCCTGCAGGCAGCTCCCACCCGTGGATGTGGTCTCAGTCCATGTTGGTGCACTGAGGGAGGGCTGGGGACCTGTGCACGGCCCCCCATTTCTCTGTGACATGACTGGCCGGGATCCTGTTTGTTGTTAGTCAGACTGGGGAAATGGAGGGATGCGGGAGACGGTGCAGGGGAATAGTCAACGGGATTAATCACATGATTATATTGAAAATTTATGGATGCATTGGGATAATGATGGCTTTGAAAAAGTAAACAGAAACTTTCGGGGCGGGGGCGTGTTTTAGTAAAATGAGATGTGTTTAGTGTGGAGAGCTTATCAGATGTGCAGAAGGAAAATTCCTGCATGCATTTAGAAATATTAGTAGTCCTTAGGATAGGGATCAAGGCCAGAAGTATGAATAATGTATATGGAAATATCAAAGCCTAGGAAATAGGTGGTATTTTTCAGATAAAAAGTTTGAAGAACTACAGGAAATGATTACATAAGAGATGAAAGGAGGAAGATGAGTCAGAAAAGAAGGAAGTGGAAAGTGGGAGTTGAAACCAATCCTAAGTGATTTTCAAAAAGGAAGTCACTGATGTTGACTAAAAATGAACCACTTGTTTTGCTTACTGGGAGGTCCCACACAAGAAAACCTTTCTGTGAGATGGTGCCAGGGGCCGGGAATAACAGCCACATTGAAGAGGATGACAGTACCCAGCATTTGCATGCCTACCATGCACTCTGCCCAGTGCTGGACACACAACTTCCCAGTTAATACTTAGAGTGACTTTATAAAATGATGGTAATAGCTTTACTTCACACGCCATGAAATAGTCTGAGAGAGACAAGCATCATGACCCTAGTATCTGTAGAGTCCACCTGAAAGACAGCCCAATCCCTACCACTGATTATGAATTACACGTGGGGCACAGGATTCATGATTTGACTTATCTACACACCTTCGACTTGCCTCGATACGAGATACGGGATGGGTAAAAATTACTAATAGCTTACATTTTTGAGTAGTTACTTTGTACATTAATCTGCTAAACTCTTTAAAAAGATTAACTAATTTAACCCTTATATTGACCGAATGACACAAGCATAATCATTATCACCCTACTATTACAGGGATGGAATCTGACGGTAAATGGCTAGGTGTGTCACCCATCTGATATACCTCATACGTGGCAGAAGTGGGATTTGATTGCGGGAGGCCAAAGGTTCTTGATGCGTGATGGTCTGGAGATGTTTTCCACAATGACAGAGCAGAGAGAGGGGAGCTGATGGCAATCCCGGGACTAATACTGATGATAATAACCAGAAGACAAGAAAAGGGAAATAAATCTTGGGGGTAAAGAAATAGAAACACAGATAAATTTTGTGGCCCTGATCCTACATTCCAGATGCATCTCCAATGGACCAAACGTTTGGTGTAAGGAAGTTTTTGTGGAATAAAAGATAGAAGGAAGCTGAAGATCTGGTCAAAATATCTGTAGGAGGGACCAGCATCTGTGCACAGGAAAGCCTGGGAAGAAGTAAACACGGAGGAACGGACTGATGCCACGAAGAGGGGGAGGGAAGCTCACGGGAAAGCTCATGGGGCTCTGGGGAGGCTCAGGTGAGGAAGCCAGCCCTGCAAAGGAAGGAGGCTACATTTGGCTCTAGAATGGGAGGAAAACAAGCAAACAGGAAGATATGAAGGTATGTTTGAAGGCAGCTGAGATCATGAGAATGTGCTCAGTGGAAGAGGGATGTCATAGGCTGGACGTTTGAGGGTCTGGGGCAGACGATGAGCTAATGCAATGAAGAGTGAATATAAAATAAACAGAAGGATTGCCACACAACAGAGAGAGCAGACACACTGGGAACAGAGGTCGTCACAGCCACACAACAGAGAGAGCAGACACACTGGGAACAGAGGCGGTCACAGCCACACAACAGAGAGAGCAGACACACTGGGAACAGAGGCGGTCACAGCCACACAACAGAGAGAGCAGACACACTGGGAACAGAGGCCGTCACAGCCACACAACAGAGAGAGCAGACACACTGGGAACAGAGGCGGTCACAGCCACACAACAGAGAGAGCAGACACACTGGGAACAGAGGCCGTCACAGCCACACAACAGAGAGAGCAGACACACTGGGAACAGAGGCGGTCACAGCCACACAACAGAGAGAGCAGACACACTGGGAACAGAGGCCGTCACAGTAGTCCTGGACAAGGGGCAAGTAAGCCAAGGATTCCAGAGGGCAGACAGATGGAAGCGCCCCCAACGATGGCCACAGCACTGGGGCAGGGCCAGGAGCACACGTCGGGAGCACACGTGGGCACCACTGCTGTGCTCCCAAGGCATCCTGTTCTCCCCTCACGACTTTGCCCACACTGTCCTGTGGTTACTCATTGAAGATCTTTTCTCCATTGGCTGTAGGCTTCATGGGGCAGGAGCTGGGACTCTCCGGTTAACTGCTGTGTTCCCAGCACATACCGCAAAACGTGGGCTAGAACACGTGCTCTAGGGATATGGGGTTTTCTTCTCCCTTTTCCCATCAGCCCAGATGCAGACTTCTAACGTTCTAATGGAAAAGGTTTGCCTGACAAAGGTCCTTCATATGTCTTTGCAATGAGATGTTTCCACTGGAAATTTTTACTTGTTAGAATTTGCCTGTGAGAAATATCTTAGTCCAGTGGTTCTCATGCAAATCATCCAGGGACCTTGTTGAAATATCAACTGTGATTTAGTTCCAGGGTGAGATCCAAGGGTCTGCATTGTTTATAAGCTACCAAGTTAATGCTACTTGTTTATGTTCAATGCATGGAGTATCAAGGACTTTATAGATTCTCCGGTAAAACCAAGTCCTCGCTGACTTTGATCCAACCACCTGTAGGCCTTCTGGTATTTATGCTTCTCTGGTTCTTGTGGCTCCTCTCCCGATGGCTTTTGACCTGCCTGTGGATTTTACTCCAATATTTCTTGTAGATTCTGAGTCTGGCCTGCCCACCAGGCTTCAGTGGCACCTTTGTTCTCATCTTTCAGGCTAATCATGTGCTTCTTGAACCATAATTTTACTTTGGCTCCATATTTCTGGGCTAACCTTACCTTGCTCATGGCATACATTTATCATGCATGCTGAGCACTCTGCAGTGCGTATGCTCGAAATGCATGAAGAAAGCCGGACAATTCAACACAATATGAACAATTCAACACAACACCTCATGTGGCAGCATCAAGACAGAGACAGATTCAACATCTGGCAGATCTGAACAATGGAGCGGGCAGTCAGAAATAAGTCAAGGGACTGGAGCCAGATCACAGAGGGAACAAGGGAGAACATAAACACAAGTTTCTGATGTCAAGAAGGCAATAAATTAAAATGAAAAAGCCTGATCTTCTGAGTCAGAGCAGTTAAAGTCCCTTGTCACATAGTCCAAGGTGGTCCCTTTGGCACTTCTGACCTTAAGATGTAAGTCATAAGTGAGCCTTACCCTTGTCCTCAGTTGTCCTCATTCCTATACTCGTGGTAACTGAAAATCATTACCAGAGGAACTCCAGCTGCAATTCTGATATATTGATCAATGAAGGGAGACCATTTATTGAACCATAATTTATTGAACTTGCAGCCTGTGCCAGGTCCTGGGAGTATCTAGAGAAAAGAGAAAAGCATGGTCTTTGCCCTAAAGAAGTTACCAGTCTAAGGAAGGACTCAGACATACACACAAACTTTTGTCAGAGATACACCCAGAGAGACAGAAGAGGAAGAGAAGAGGTCTCTTCACCCTGGAGGGTCAGAGAACACACCTGGAGCAGCTGTCACTTCTGTGAATCTTGAAAAAAAAAGATCTTAAGATTCAATTCTAGGAAGAAGTATGACCCCAAACATAGTGGTTTGAGGGAGCATGATGCAATCGGCAGACTGGGTTCATTTGGCAATGCAGTGGTTGGCAGGAAGTAGCATGAAAGGCAGTTAAGAAGGGAAGGGGTTAAGAGATGCCCAAAGTCTTCCCCACGGTGAGAAATCTGGATTTTTGTTCTGTACAAAGGGCTTTCATTCTAAGGAAGTAGTAACTAGGGGTTTTCCCTGCCCACCCGTTACTCCAATACTGCTTTCTTCCTATCATACAATATACATCTTGGGACGGTGGTCTGACTTCTGACGGGAGAACAGGTGAGAAGGGCCCAGGGCAGGATGGGAAGGCCTCCTCCACGGCTCTCAGAGGGCATGACACAGCTGAAAGGAGACGGGAAAGGAACTAGAGGTTTGTCCTCAAAGGAAGAGACAACTCAATGCAAACACAATTTTTCAGGTTCTCCATGGAGCAAACCCAGAACATAGCAGCTTTCTGGAGAATTCCATAAGATGAAACCAGGATTAAATTTTGGAAAGTGTAAGAAGGAAAATGTGGCTTTATAGGAAGATTTTTATTACTAATTAGAGCTCACTACAATAAAACAGGTAGTGAAGTAGTGAGTTTCCTATCACTGGAGATACTGTTTCCATGAGTGGGGTGACTGTGGGATGTGGATTTCTACGCTCCTGCTATGATAGAGCTCAGTAAGCACTGACCATTGGTTACTAATTGCTAAAGATATGACTAACTCTGACCTGATCCATCCAGCATTGAGTCACTCTGTGGAATACATTTATAAATAAAATCACACGGCTCAACAATGATTGAAACGCTAGCCATTGAGGTCACAGAGTGAAAAGTACAAAAGGGGGGATTCCCTACATTTCGGGTCAGAGGGTACCTCTGAAGACCTGTGTCTTGATATCAAGAACGCGTTGGCCTTTACTCCACAGAGTCAACTATGTTCAAGGATTTTCACTTGTTTCCTACTGCAGCCTAATAAATCACCACAAACTTGGTGACCTAAAACAACACAAATACGTTCTTTTGTGGTTCTGGAATCTGAAGTCAGAGATCAGTTTCGCTGGGTCCAAGGGCAGGTGTCAGCAGGCTGGGCTCCCTGCAGAGGCTCCGGGAACCACTGCGTGCTTGCCTCTCCCGCTCTCAGAGCTACATTTCTCCACTCACTGCCCTTCCTCCCTTTTCAAAGGCAGCAGAATCTCATCTCCAAATCTCCATCCCTCATCTCAGGCCTCACGTTGCCTTCGGCACTTCATAGTGGAATCCCCCATTGCCTCCCTCCTACCAGGACACGTGAGATTATAGGTACTGAAAAACAACTGCATAGCTATAAATATGCTATCACCTAATAATACCGAAAAGCCCATCTTTTGCCAATAAAAGACTCTTGGAAAAAATGGCGTTTGTCTTTTACTGACATCCAGGCTGAGAACCAGATCTCTAATGCCTGCATATGAACATTACACAGAACTGCTTGATTCTGACCACTTTGGTTGCAACTAGGATTACCAGCACAAGATCTATTTGCCAGCTTTGTCTGGAGAAATTCCCTAGGCATCATTGCAGTGACCGAATTACGCGGGGCATGAAGAACATGCAGCCAAGAACTGTTTTCCTGTGCTGCATTTTTGAAGTCTCCATAATCAGAGATTGACGATTAACCAACTGCCAAGATAGTTTCAGTTCACGGGGCCACCTCCCCCTTCTCTTCGCACCTGCACTTTGCCATCTAGAATTATTAAACACAGATCTTTCTGTATTTATGAGTTGTATAGGAAGTGTTCCTCAAGCCTGGCTAAGCATCAGAATCACCTGAGAAGTGTTTTTATGGATAGATTTCCAGGTGTCACCTCAGCCCTGGCATCATTAGGAGTAGGCTGGGACATTTTTATTTTTTAAATGGCCCCTGTGTGACTCTGATTTAGAGTCTTTGGTCTCGGTCTGCTCTGAAAAACAGCCCTTTCCTGGACTTCCAACCATCCAATAAATAGTCTCAACATTACTCTGTAAGTTACAGGGTTTTTTAGAAGCACCGTATAGAGTCTCTAGCTCATTTTGAGACATTTAGGTTTTTGCAGTTGTAGCTTTGTCCGCAATTCCCACATGCTCAGATTTTGAAAGTCTAGCCCATTGCTATTCTCTGAGTCCTGAGAATCCCTCCAAGTGCTGTTCACCCCCATAATGTCCCACAGAACTTTCCATTATGTCCCAAGCTGTAGATGACTGTACCTACCTCTCTTGACCCCGGGTAAGGATTTCCTTGATACTCTCATCCCACATTTATAAGCTGTATTTCAACCCTAGCTCTCAATTATCCTTGAATTATATTTAGTGCATTTTTATTAGATTTCCCTTGATCTTTCATGAGAGAAAAACAATGGAAGTGAAAGGACAGAGGCAGAGTTACAAAGTCCCATCTTCTAATCTCGAGGAGTTACATTCATTCTTGAACTTGGCAAAGCCTTAGAGAAGTTAAGTTGCCTGCAGTATGGGTTCCATAAACTGTTGTTTCTCTACACGTGAAACTACTGTCATGTATCTCTTTCATGTCCACTTACCTAAAGGGAATCTCTGAGTCTTCGACATGTTTAAACACTGGAGCTCCTTTAATCCCAGCCAACCTACTGTCGATGCAAAGTTTCTAATACCAAAGACGGCCCCTGAGGTCCAGCCTTGTCTGGGTTTAGATGCAGGATCCTCCCTTCCGGTGCGGGTACAAATACCACTGCTCGTCTTGATGGCCATCGCAGAGGATGGAGCCACCCGATTTCTGTCCTGTTCCAATCTGTCCAAGCTCACTTCTGTCTGATTCAGACCATACATTTCTTGAAAGGAGGCTATCATGCTTATTCAGAAACCACTCTGCCGTATGTACATTATATAGCATCTTCTTAAAGTAAATTCTTGAAGGTTTTATATCCATCTCTTTTTTTAAAATAAAATTAAGACTAAAAAAAATGCTCTACTTGGTATGCTCTGTTTCAGAGGTACATGCCGAAGTCCAAGGGATGATGGAAATCAAAAGTTCTAAGTTATTAGCACAGAGAGGGGTGAGGCTTGCTGTTCAGACACACAGAGTGGGGAAGGACCAGAGGAGTACAGTGCTCCGGCATGCTCTGATTCTGTCAATATCCAAAACATCATTCTCGAGTTTAGTCGTTGCTGATTAAAGAATCAGTACACTCTTCTCACTGTCCCTGACACTAAGTGAACAAAAGCGTCCCTCCGCCCCAGTGTCACCGCACGAATCACCAGCATCATCTCTCTCCACAATGCTGCCGGGCCTCGCCCTCATTCCCATGTCCTTGCAAATGTCGAGGAAAGTGGAAAATACATTTTTCTTTCTAACGGCTATTTCAACCTCTTAATGCCAGAGGAAATATACCACACCACAAAGGTCACCAAGACCCCAAGGCCCTGAATGTGGGGTAATGAAGCCACAGCATCCACAGAGGCATTGCCTGTGCATAGCACACCCTCAGAAGAGCTACCATGACATGAGAGCAACCGAGCTTACCCTCTGTGAGCTGACAGGCCAGCCAGACTCTGAATTAAGTTCATCCCCATATAGCGAATACGTGCATTTTAGACACATCCTCGCTAAAACAACGATATGGTTACATGACCAGATCTAGAATCTTAAAACCAAAATGGATGTCTAAAATCATTGTTTGAGAACTTGGGTGAAGGGCTTTCCGAAAGCCACAAATCAAGCTCACAGAAGGAGCAAGTCTTGGGAGATGACCTGTCCGTTGGGTTGGGCGTGGGTGGGGAGGGCAGACACCACACTCTTAAGGATGCAGACCTTCAGACTGGACAAACGTGGGTCCAAATTCTAGTTCTGCTACTTAATGCGTGGTCTTCGACAATTAGCTGAATTCTATAAAACTTAGTTGTGTCACCTCTAAAACAAGTCAATAATACAACCACCAGATTAGAAAAAAATAAATTAAGATTCAAGTGAGATGATGCACGCAGGGTAGAACCCTTAGCTAGGTGCTGGGCACATCATTGTCATTAAATAGACGTTCACCACCACAATGGCCTGGCAGTGCAACTCTTCACACTTAACCACAGATACCCTTTGTGGGCGTGAGCGTTTCCATGCAGCAATGATTGGTAAATATGAAAAGGGACTGCAACTACCCCCACTAGCCTCCGCTGCATTTTATGCACTCAATTGACTTTATTACTTGATGTTCTTTGCTTCAAACATTGTATCTCAGGGTCTACTCAAATATTATAGCTGATTTTGCCAATAACTCTGCTTCTCAAATGTTAAACAGGAAAAACTTCAGTTAAACGTAAATTAAAGAATGGTACGGGTACATATTTTCAATATTGATCCAGATAACTGTTTTCCTTTACTCAAGATTTCATGATTTGATTATGTTTAGATACTTTCATTCATGGGCTTCAGTATCCATCAATTACATATCTGACCAAGATCAATGATTTTCTTATGTGAAACTGAATATCAACGATGGAAAAGGGAATTCTAGCAAAAAGAGTTCTGTTTGAATTTCCTAACAGTTAATTCCAGACTGTGGGAAATCTGAACTAGTTCCTCTGCTCCATGGGAATGGTTCTGTATAAAAGTAAAAGACTGGATTTAATCAAAAGAGGGGAGGCAGCAAGAAAAGACAGTTTCAACGAAATAACACAAAAAATTTTATGAAGGTGCCATGGTCCACAACTCTCCAAGAGAACCTACCCCTCCCCCAACTCTTTTTAGGGAAATTGCCATGAGCTTGGAGGAAAATTTTTCACAGATCAAAGATGAGTGCTACTTCTCATTCATTATGAGTTGGGTGAACTTTAAGAGAGCTATTGTAGCACATTTCTTTAATGAAAGAAGAGGTGATTAATTAATGATTTTGAAAATTGTATGTAAATAACCAAGGCTAACTCTAAGTTAGAAAGACAACTTTTCCAAAACTACAGTGAAGAATTGTAATAATCTGTAACTAAGCAATATGAATATACATACACAAGTACATAAATATTTCCTCAATTATCTGGGCATTTATGGATGAAATTATTTTAGTGTACAGAAGTTTTCAAATAACCACTTCTGTTTTTCATTCCACCCACAACAATCTTGCTTGAAAAATATAGAACAACTTTGTTGAAAAGATTATACGAGTAAAATATATTGATAATGATCACAAAAGAATGATTCAAGAATTGTGGTTTTGTTCCAGACACCAGTAACAAATAATAAAATGCATGGGACTTTCCATCATTTATCAATAGATTCTTTGAAAAAAAAATCACTGTATTATTGCTAATAATAAACTTGAGTTTGCCCATATATGTTTTTATTGTTTACTGTCAATAAAAAAACAAATAAATAACTACTTCCATCTCTTCCTCTACCAAGCTGTCCCAATTGACATGGAAAAAAAATTTCTCCTTTCACCTTCAAAATAAATAGTCCTCCATATTAGATAATGCAACCTAGAATCCAAAGTAGGAAGTATTATGAATCTGTCAAGGTCTTGCAAGCAAAGATATTGTTGCATGACATAGCCCCAATCATAATAGCACATAAAGTTCATGTATAAACACTACCATATTTTAAGGAAGAAACATATCAAGGCATTTGTATATTACATATTCTGTACCTAAAAATGAAAGCTGTGTGAATGTTTTCATTAAACTTTCATTCTTCTAGAAGGGCAAAACCGATAATAAATTTATTCAGCCAACTGAAAAGGTAATTTTGAGCAATTTCAGCTGGGATTTCATTTCCATGGATTTTTTCTTTTCTTTCCTTCTTCTTCTTTTTTCTTTCTTCTTTTTTTTGCCTCCCACAAATTCTAATAAAAGTATGATTTGCCCAAATATAAAACCACAGATTTCAGTAACATTTCAAAGACATTGAATGAATTCCTCTTTATAGCTTTATAATTACCTGTCTAAGAATACTGATTCCTTCAAATTATAGGGCTGTGGTTAGGGCAGAAGGTTACTGAAATGTCCTAAAGCTAGAAACGCTAGAAACGTGTGGGCTTCTGTTTTTAAACACTCTACAGTATTGACCTAAGTGTTATAACCATTTTCAGTCCGATTTTATGCCTATTAGAAGCCACTGACATAGAAGCAATTTTCATCCTCTTGGTTTACTGGTTTTATTACTGGCCTTTCTCAAAGTTATGGAGGGAGATTGTTCTGTCAATTATCACCCCATCAGTAATAGTCCAGGTGAGGTTTTTATGAACATGTCAGAGTTCTTTTTATAAAGAACAGCATATTTCCTGCTGGCATTTCTACATTTAAACACAATTTTGTTATGCCCTTTGTCTATTTTCCGAGTAGGACATCCAAAGTCAGTGTGCTCAAGCTCCTCCATACCAAAAGGTCGTCTCTCTATATATAAATCGTGGCGGTCCAAACACCAAGCAGTTTTGGACAGATATTAAAATGAGAAATATCATTTTCCAGCCCAGCCGTCTGTCCCTACAGCCCCTTATCAGAGGTCAGTGCTGGCAACTATTCATATTTTCTGTCCCCTCATTACTTTTCATGCACTAAATAATGTGCTTATTCTTTTCTGTCTTTCTTTCTTTTTCTTTCTTTCTTTCTTTCTTTCTTTCTTTCTTTCTTTCTTTCTTTCTTTCTTTCTTTCTTTCCGTCCTTCCTTCCTTCCTTCCTTCCTTCCTTCCTTCCTTCTTTCTTTCTTTCTTTCTTTCTTTCTTTCTTTCTTTCTTTCTTTTCTTTCTTTCTTTCTTTCTTCCTTTCTTTTTTTAAGATTTTAGTTATTCATTTGAGACACAGAGATACAGAGAGAGAGAGAGCATGAGCCAGGAGAGAGGCAGAGGGAGAGGGAGAAGCAGGCTCCTCGCTCAGCCAGGAGCCTGATGTGGGGCTTGATCCCAGGACCCTAGGATCATGACCTGAGCCGAAGGCAGACGTTTAACCATCTGAGACACCCAGGCGCCCCTATTCTTTTCTTTCTCTCAACAATCTCCGATACTCCTGTTATGGAATATGAGGATTCAACTCATTATATTCACTTTACTTCCTTCTTCCTAACCTCAATTTCTGAGAGATACTGATATTTTTAGTTCTCCTACTGGTAACATTGAACATTGGAATAATAAACCTAAAATTTGATCTATTTTGCTAAAAATTGTAAGCATTGTGTCTCTGATGTATTAGAGTCAGGTGACAGGATCTCTGCTCTCTCCTCCTTGCTGCTTCCCACTCCTCATCTGTCAACTATACCCATCTTGTTATACTCTCGGGAATGATACACAGATTTTTTTTTCATAAACTTGACTGTGTGTACTTTCTTTTGGTTGATTGATTCCAAAAGTTGAAAACCAACAAAAAGGAAGCATAAGAGAACATAACTATATAAATATCAATCATTGTAGAAGTGAATGGCACTGGGACTGTGCTTCCTTTTCTCAGGGGCCAATGTCATGAACTCAAGGACAACTGAAAGAAAAGTTTCCCATTGTTAAAGTGTCTATGCTGCCCAGAGCAATCTACACATTCAATTCAAACCCTATCAAAATACCATCAACATTTTTTCACAGAGCTGGAACAAATAATCCTAAAATTTGTATGGAATCAGAAAAGACGCTGAATAGTCAGGGAAATGTTGAAAAAGAAAACCAAAGCTGGTGGCATCACAATGCCTGACTTCAAGCTATATTACAAAGCTGTGATCATCAAGATAGTATGGCATTGGTACCAAAAGAGACATATAGGTCAACAGAACAGAACAGAGAGCCCAGAAATGGACCCTCAACTCTATGGTCAACTGATCTTCAACAAAGCAGGAAAGAATAGCCACTGGAAAAAGGACAGTCTCTTCAACAAATGGTATTGGGAAAATTGGACAGCCATACATAGAAGAATGAAACCGGACCATTCTCCAACACCATTCACAAAGATAAACTCAAAATGGATGAAAGACCTCATTGTGAGACAGGAATCCATCAAAATCCTAGAGGAGAACACAGGCAGTAACCTCTTCAACCTTGGCCACAGCAACTTCTTGCAAGACACATCTCTAAAGGCAAGGGAAGCAAAAGCAAAAATGAACTATTAGGACTTCATCAAGATAAAAAGCTTCTGCACAGGGGCGCCTGGGTGGCTCAGTCATGAAGCGTCTGCCTTCGGCTCAGGTCATGATCTCAGGGTCCTGGGATCAAGCCCCACATTGGGCTTCCTGATCGGCGGGAAGCCTGCTTCTTCCTCTCCCACTCCCCCTGCTTGTGTTCCCTCTCTCGCTGTGTCTCTCTCTGTCAAATAAATAAATAAATCTTTAAAAAAAAAAAAAAGGGAAAAAAAACTTCTGCACAGCAAAGGTTACAGTCAACAAAATTAAAAGGCAACCTATGGAATGGGAGAAGCTATTTGCAAATGACATAAGAGATAAAGGGCTGGTATCCAAGATTTATAAAGAACTTCTCAAACTTAACACCCAAAAAACAAAGAATCCAGTCAAGAAATGGGCAGAAGACATGAACAGACACTTCTCCAAAGAAGACATCCAAATGGCCAACAGACACACAAAAAATGCTCCACATCACTTGCCATCAGGGAAATACAAATCAAAACCACAATGAGATACCACCTCACACCAGTTAGAATGGCTAAAATTAACAACAAATGTTGGTGAGGATGTGGAGAAAGGGGAACCCTCTTACACTGTTAGTGGGAATACAAGCTGGTACTCTGGAAAACAGTATGGAGGTTCCTCAGGATGTTATAGAGTTACCCTATGACGCAGCAATTGCACTACTGGGTATTTACCCCAAACATACAGATGTGGTGAAAAGAAGGGGCAACTGCATCCCAATGTTCATAGCAGCAATGTCCACAATAGCCAAACTGGAAGGAGCCGAGATGTCCTTCAACAGATGAATGGATAAAGATGTGGTTCATATACACAATGGAATATTACTCAGCCATCAGAAGGCATGAATACCCACCATTTGCAATGACATGGATGGACCTGGAGGGGATTCTGCTAAGTGAAATAAGTCAAGCAGAGAAAGACAATTATCATATGGTTTCACTCATATGTGGAATGTAAGGAATAGCAGGGAGGACCATAGGAGATGGGAGGAAAAACTGAATGGGAAGAAATCAGAGAGGGTGACAAACTGTGATAAACTCTAGACTCCGGGAAACCATCTGAGGGTTATAGAAGGGGGGGGGGGGTTGGGGCAATGGGTTAGCCTGGTGATGAGTATTAAGGAGGGCACATGATGTGATGAGCACTGGGTGTTATATGCAACTAATGAATCACCGAACACTACATCAAAAACTAATGATGTACTATATGTTGGCCAATTGAATTTAAATTAAAAAAAAAAAAAGGAAAAAAGTGAAAGAAAAGTTTCCTTGGCTTAAAAGCAAACAGATTCCACTAGTTGATCAAATTCATGCCATGTTTATTTTCGTTTTCACTGACATCACTACTTCCTTTATATTTTTTCATGACTTTCTAAGGGTCTTTCTTTTTTTGACAAAAAACAATGATTTGTTATCATATCCTCAAAGTTATCCTGCTCTTAATCACTCATCTGCTACAGAACTGCCTTTTCATCTCTCCTCTGTTGATGCCCCAGAGCCTCTCTGCGGTCTTGTCACCTGCACAGGTGCCCTCTCAGCTCCCTTTGCTCTGCTGCGGGTGAGGGCGACCAGCCCTGAAATCCAGCTTCTTTCTCTTCTTTCTCCAGGAGCTTTACCGGAGCATGTTCTCAAGTTACCCCTCAGAAAGTGTGTCTGGAGGATTAATTTTATGATTCCTTGTATGCCCTTAATTTTATCTTTACTTTTGATTGGTAATTTGTCTGCATATATAAGTTTAGGTTTAAGACTAAGCTTCCTTCAATTAAATATTGAAGATGTTACTCTCACGGCATTCTATATATCTTACGTGGGTAATAGGATAATTATACTCCTTTTGAGTATAATTTTCTTTCTGGATTTTGAGGTGTTTTTTCCTTAAATCTTTGGCATTTGAACATTTCATCATAGTGGGTACATATGTGATTTTTATATTGGCTAGATCTAAAACTGTATGACTTTCTTTAAGTGTTGTAAACATCCTTGGTTATTTTTCTGGCCGTTCCTATCTCTCTTTTTTCTCCTTTCTTTCTGGAAATATTATTAGCATAATTTTAAATTATTGAAGATTGTTCATATTTTCAAGTACTTGTTATTTTGATCTGTGTTCAGGGAAATTCCTTTGTGTCTAGCTTTTAACCCGTCTCTTAATTTACAAAAAAAACTGTAATTATATATTTTATTTTTCACAACTCTTTTGTGTTATATTTTCATGGCTTACTAGTCTTTATGATATATACAATACCTTCTCAAATTCCACTAAGGCTAAGAATTAGGTTTTTGTTTCATTTTAATTTCTCATATGCCTTAAATTATGCTTCCTCCAGAGTAGTTGTTTATTTAACTTTCTTTTTTATGTGGTTGGGTTTCTTTTTACCTGAGTATATTAAATTGCTTTCATGTTCAAAAAGATAGGTTTGCCCAGGGAGCTTGAGTGTGGTTCCTTCACGGTGGTGTATGCAGCTCCTTTTCTCAGAGGCTTTTCCCCTGAATGGAAAATCTAAGTGGCTCCTCTGTTCCTGTCCGACAGGCTTGTCACAGAGGAGGCATACTTTACCGATGGGGCAGGAAGCCAGCTGGAAGGACAGGAACCCCCCCCCGCAAATCCTGCTGATGCCACATCAAGAGTATTTAGTGACAGCAACACCCAGGGTTCTGTAGGTCTCCCAAGGCAGTTACCTTCACTTCCTTATGGAATGTTTTATTTTGAGGTAAATGCCCGTGTGCATGCAGACAGGGTGCACAGGGATAAACAGCTGAGCAGCACAGCTTTTCCAGAGGCAGACCTTCAATGACCCCACCCCTCTACTCCTGCCCTTGAGAACAGCGGGCTCCCAGCTTGGATTGATTATCCATGGCATTCCCTGGGAAGATGGCCTCCCATGAGACATTTCACTTAGACTTTAAGCACATATGCTTACTTTCCCGTGTAAGTCAAAAACATAAAATCATATCATGAGCTACAGTGGACCCGTTTTCCTGGGTAAATGATATATACTGACTCGACTACAATAATGGTAAGGTTACTCTTGACATATAGAGACAGCCAGTAAAGCCCATGTTTGAGCATGTGGCAAACTGAATTGATCATCATAGTTTACTTAGCCCATTCACTCAATAAATATTAATGCCAGACACCACTGTATGTCAGGCACTATTCCAAGTATTAAAGTTAGAGCAGGGAATAAAACAGACAGTAATTAAAAAACGCTCTATTATTTTTATTCATATAACTTGGGGTTAATATACTTTAAATATCAGAATACTTTGAAATGGAGCAGAACAATTGGAAAGGGATCATTTGACATTATTTCATCTCTACACAATGTGTACTTGGCAGGGAGGAGGGGACTTTTAGGGCAGGTTTTATCCATACACCTAAGTCCATATATCTGTACCTGTAGCTCAAGTGATATTACATAATATACATAAATTACATAAGACCAATCATGAAATATGTCACGAGGGTCTTCCTCTCTGCCACACAAGACGGAGTCACTTTAATACTCATGTAGCAGAGCAGGACCTTCTAAAAAAATGCAAGGCTTAAATTAACCATAATAAGCTTTTATCCTTAAGGCACACTTTGATAAAGTGATCCAGACTCTCTGATCCTCCTAAGAAATGTGATAATTCTCAGACTAGTTTACTCTTCTATGTTAAGACAGTAAATAAAGCAGGTAAATAAAGGAGGCCTTGACTTTGAAGTCAGATAGTCAGAGGGCACATATCCTCAATCTTCTTCTAGCTAGTTATGTAAACACAGACAACTTCCATAACTTTTCTAAGCCTCATCTACAAGGTTAAATTTAAAAAATATTTAATCCCAATGCTTGCAGAAAGAACTGAATGATAGGATGAGAGGCAAACTAGGCATATTCTAAATGCTCAATCAACACCATCAGTATTTTTCTTCTGTTATTAACATAATTTCCACCTAATTTTCCCATAGCATACGTTGGTTTGAACCCACTCAGTTTTATATCTGTAAGTTGCAACTATTCTTGTTTCCTTCAAAATTGTATTTCAGCTTCCAACATTATTTAGTTTAGTATAAGGAAAGTATTTAATCCCAACACATCATTGTGCTGAATTCTGCCACTCGTCGAGAGATCTCCCATACCAGTTTGAACACTGATAAACTGAATTTACTTAGGTTGTCTCTGCTTCAGCTAGAGGGAAATAACCACAGTTCCTAATTTGCAAATGATTAAGTTGATTCTACCTGGGAATATTTCATGGAAAAAATGTTCAGCGGTCAACATGTTCAAGGTCAGTCTTATCTCTACATTGTAACTAAAACTCTCAGAGGCCAGTTCAAATAAAGGCCCTCTATTTCCTTCTTTTCTGCAGGTGTAGAATAACAAAACCCCATGTTGGGAGGCCTAGGTGGCTCAGTCGGTTAAGCGTCTGCCTTCAGCTCAGGTCATGATCTCGGGGTCCTGGGATCGAGGCCCACATCGGGCTCCCTGCTCAGCGGGGAGCCTGGTTCTCTCTCTCCCTCTGCTCTTCCCCTGCTCATGTGCATGTGCTCTCTCTCTCAAATAAAGAAAAACAATCTTTAAAAAACAAACAAACATGTCAGTCATCACACAATGGTAAGAAGTTGCCGATGGAGAAGAGGGTGTATCAGTGAGAATAGACTAGTTTATATGGTGATATGATAGGAGCCCCCACATCTCTGTGGCTTACAAAAACAAAGGTTTGCCTCTCAGGCATATGACAAGTCAATGGTGGGCTGGCAGTAATCTTACTTCACATAATATTTACTCTGGGACCCAGGCATTTGGCACAGCTCCTAAATATTAATGATCACGATGGCAGAAAGAAACGGGAAATAGGACCACATGCCATCTCTTAAAACTTCTGTCCAGAATTAACATATGCCAGTTCCATTCATATTTTAATAGCCAAAGCAAGGCACATGGTCAAGACTAACATGGATGGGAAGTGAACACGTGTGAATAATAATACTATTTACCATACTGGACATAATAAGAATGATGTCATAGAGATATCTCTCTCTCTCCTTTGTATACCTTGTATGTTTTATATTGTTAAAAAGAAAATCACAAGCCTGAAATGGAGTCACTTATCTGAAGGTCCCAAACCAAGACTTAATATCGAACCTAACTGCACTTTCAACCCCCGACCCCTTGGGCAGGAATATAAACTTTAGCCAGTCAACATGGATTTTCCTGGTCAGCAGTAGGAAATTTACGGATAGACAGCTTCCCGTCCCCCTTAGGAGGAAGACCTTGGCTAGAACACTGCACCCTTTGCTAGTAATTTCCCTTTCTTCCACCACCCTCTTTGCCTTTAAAAACTTTTCTTTTCTATGACTTGATGGAGTTCCTTTCTATTTGTTAGATGGGATGTTGGCCAATTCATGAATCGTTTACGAAAGCCAAATCCTTTAAATTACTCAGTTAATTTTTTTTTGTTCTTTAACAGTACGCATGATTTCATTTCAGCCCTATATTACTCCTGTGAGGACAAAGTATTTGTCATTAATCCCATTTTATAAACTTGAAAGTTAATTCAAAAGGACTCAGAGTCTGCAGAGATGGGGGAGGTAGGAAGCACCACAAGTCCCTCGCCCTGCTAGGCAACAACCTCACTGGCAGATAATCGGAAGTGGCGATTTGGAACTCCAGAGTCCGCTAAAGGTTTACACTCCCAGGACAAGGCTTGGGCTGTAAACTGCAGTTGGTTTCAGTCAGTTCCACTTCTTAACTCACCAGCAGCTAACCATTACCCCTACCTAACCCAACGGTAGGCAGCTGTGTACGCGTTCCTGGAGCGGCTTGCCCGCAGACTGTAGGAGCCAGAGTGGGCAATGAGGACCTGTCTTCCAAACGCTGGAGGTCTGTGTCCTCATCACTGATGGTCACTGCTGATCGTGGAGGTGCAGGCACAGAGGTGGGCAGTCACTGCTGTACACACCTCCCCCTGCGTTGTGTTGAACCCATCACCTTTTGACTAAAGCAGTTTCCAGGACATTAAAGAACTGGGGCCTCACCCCCCACCTTTCTTTCTCTCTTCTCCCATTTTGAGAAAAAGCTCATATTAAAACAATGGTCCATAAGTCCACTTTTTGTTTTTAGGTGATTTAAGAGACTAATAAAAGTTTTTAAATTACTAGTCTAAAAGCTAGTATTGGGGTTTTTTTAGATTTTATTTTTTAATTTTTTTTTTTTTTTTTTGTCGGAGAGAGAGAGCAGACAAGCAGGGGGAGCGGCAGCAGAGGGAAAAGCAGGCTCCCCACTGAGGAGGGAGCCAGATGCGGGGCTCGATCTCAGGACCCCGGGATCATGACCTGAACCGAAGGCAGACGCTTAACCAACTGAGACACCCAGGTGTCCCAAAGCTAGTATTATTGTAATATAGGTTTGTAACTGCAAAACAATAGTAATCCATACTATTTTTTACATAATTTAAAAAAATCAGTGCATTAAAAATTATTAGTTTACGTTTTTGGACACATAATGTAATTTTGCAAAATCAGTAGCTGAAAGGGGTGGGCTCACAGCTGTAAAGGAACAGAGGCTTCATATGTTACTGAAGTTAAGCTGGCATAAATTCAAATTCGAGTGTTGTAAGTAGGATATTAAATGTACTCTCATGACAACTACAAAGAAAATACTTACAGAATATGCACATTAGAGGATGAGCAAGGAATTAAAATGCTTCACTAAAAAATTCAGCTAAATACAAAAGAGACAGAAATGAGGGACAAATAAACCTCTAAGACATACAGAAAACAAACAACAAAATGACAGAAATAAGTTCCCGCTCATCAGTAATTTCTTTATATCTAAATGAGTTAAACTTTCAGTCAACAGACTGAGAGCAAAATGGATAAAAAAGAAACAAGATCCAGTTATAAGCTATCTACAAGAGGCTCACTGTAGATCCAAAGGTGCAGCTTGGATATGACACCAAAGGCACAGATAACAAAAGAAAAAAATAGAAAAGTTGAACCGATGATAATTAAAAATGATGCCCTGACCAAGTGGAAAAACAACCTAGTGAGTGGGAGAAAATATCTGCAAACCATATTATCTGCTAAGGGGTTAGTATGCATGCGACAGAGAGGACTCCTAAAACCTAACAACAAGCAGACATTGATTCACAAAGGGGCAAAAAACTTGAATAGACAGGGGCGCCTGACTGGCTCAGTCAGTAGAACATGTGACTCTCGATCTCCAGGTCATCAATTCAATCTCCACACTGGGCATAGAGATTACTTAAAAAACAAAACAAAACAAAACAAAACAAAAAAACCCTCCCCCTCAAAAAAAAATTTTTGAATAAACATTTCTCCAAAGAATGGTCAATAAGCACATGAAAAAATGTTCCACATCACTAATCATTAGGAAAATGCAAATCAAAACCTCCGTGAGATATCACCTCACATTCATTAGATGGCTATTGTAAATAATAATAATAATAATAATAGTGTCAACAAGGATGCAGAGAAATTGAAAACCATTGTGCACTGTTGGTGGGACTGTGCAGGCACCACAGAAAACAGTACGACAGTTCTTCAAAAGAATGAAAAATAGAATTATCATGGGATTTAGCAGTCTCACTTATACACCCAAAAGAACTGTAATCAGAGTCTGGAACAAAAAATATGATTTCCATGTCAGGAAATATTTGTACGCCAAAGTTCATAACGGCCTTATTCATAATAACTAAAGTGAGAAAGCAACCCAAGTGTCCACTGACAGATGCATGGGAATGCAAGATGTGTTATAAACGTAGAATAGAATAACATTCAGCCTTGAAAAGAAGGAAATTTTGACATCTGCCACAACAGATGAACCCTGAGGACATTGTGCTGAGAAAAATAAGCCAATCTCAAGAAGACAAATACTGTATGTTTCCACTTATATGAAGTATCTAAAGTAGTCAAAATCATCGGGATAAGAAGGGGGCTGTTGTTTGCCAGGGTCTTGCCTTCCGGAGAATGGGGCAGTTTCCGGTTTGCTAGATGAGAAGAATCCTGTGTGTAAGTGGTGGCACACTAATGTATTTCACGCCTCTGGACTGCACGCTTAAAAATGGTCACGATGGTAAACTTTATGTGATGTGTATTTTACCATCATAAAAAATGGAAACAAAGAGGTCTTAGAGTCTGCAGGAATTCATAATAATAGATTTAGGAACTCAGTGTGTTCACACTGGTAGCCATGAATTTCCCATGTCATTGAAAAATATTCAAGGAAAACGACTTGGAGTACATACAGAAGGGGGGTAAATTCAAGTACTCATTGCCTCTGTTTCTTTTGTCCCATCACTAAAATGCTGCTTTTATTCTCAAGCTCCTAAAATACTGTGACTTTTCCAAAGTCTAGCAGCCAGGAAGAGGCTAATGAAAGGTAAAAGTCTTTCTCCTCCAACTGACCACATATGCCAGAAAGGGAAAACAGACCCAAATATAAATTAATAATCCAGTGTTTCACATTCTATTGCTGTGAATTCCAAATGCTGGATATAGTTCTAACACATATAATTTCCTAAATAGTATGTCTGTTTGCTCAGTGAGTATAGTATGCATTATTATGATACTGTATCAAATTATTCAGATAATCCGAGGATTGCTGCACTGATGTCATTATGAATAAAATATAAGTATGTAGGCAAGAGCATTTTTACTTATACCCCAGATGGGGAGAATTCCTTTGGGTTGTGTAATCAATGAATGTGCCAGTTGAGAGCAGAAAGAAAATATTTCTTATGTCATTACTTAAAAGAAAGGCTCTCCTTGAACAGATGAGCTGCAGCAAGGTCTTGAATCTTTATCGTTGGGGCTAAAGGCACGCAGCCCAAAGATGGGGCATCTTGGCATAGAGATCATTTTGAGTTAAAAAGCTATCAAAACCCAGCAGATTCAGGACATGCTCTTTACTTCCTCCTCTGAAATGAATTTAGATATAGAAGCTGCTCCAGGAAAAGAACTAGCACCATAGATAACTATGTTATACTGTGAATTAGGCGTATGGACAGGGAGGAACTTAGCAAGGCCTGTTCGATCAGAGTGCTCTCTGTCCCCTTGTTTCTGGGTTTCCAGCAGACATGTGTTTACCAAACATGTACTCTTTTTCATCTTTTTGTGAATTGCATTCCTTCCTTTTGAAGTCCCGACCCCGTACCCTCTTCTTGGTTCAGAATGACATATACACCTCATTTTGCCTGTTTCTGGAATTTCCATGTCTGTGTGGATTCCCTGTACGTACAAAATTAAATTTGATTTTCCCCATTGATTTGCTTCATGTTAATTTGATTCTTAGTCCAGCTAGAAGGACCTTAAAAGACAGGAAACTCTTCCTCCCCAACAATGTATTTTTAGAACAATGCTATAAAGAAACAGTTAATGGACTGATGGCTCTCCTTCCTCCTTTCTCTCAGGAGTTTTTATAGTTTCACTGACACTGGTTCTACTTTGTTATGATTCCCACATCATTATTTGATGTAGTGAGCTCAATTTTTACTATTCATCAAATGAAAATGTAATACTAGAAAAGAACACAAGAATTTTTATCATTGATTTTAATGATTAAAGCCTTTTTACTTTCAAAAATCTCAACCATTCTGGGCGCCTGGGTGGCTCAGTCATTAAGCGTCTGCCTTCAGCTCGGGTCAGGATCCCAGGGTCCTGGGATCGAGCCCCGCGTTGGGCTCCAAGCTCGGTCGGAAGCCTGCTTTTCCCTCCCCCACTCCCCCTGCTTGTGTTCCCTCTCTCGCTATCTCTCTCTCTGTCAAATAAATAAATAAAATCTTTTAAAAAATTAAATAAATAAAAATCTCAACCATTTTAACTTAATTAACCCCTTTTTAACATAAGTAGGCACAAAATTCAAAGACTGATATGAATTTGCCTTTTGTAACTTAATTCGTTTACTTCTGTTTGTTTCAAAAGCTAGACGCCAAATATTTTGGTTAACAGTTGTTTATTAAAAAATCCGAAATTACCATATCTTCTTGATCTGAGGGGTGCTATCAGGGTTACCCGAGTGTAGCTTATGATGCAATTAGTACCAGAGTATTAGGAAAAGAAATCCTTTCCACCTGATCCTTATCCAGTGCCCCCAAAGATCATTGATTTCTAGGGCAGTTTTAAATAAATCCAAACTTTTGAAATAGATTTGGACTTTGTCAGAAATCACAAATGGCATCAAAAGTCTATGTCAAAATTTCCAGAAATTATCTTTCAGTATCTCTCTCAGAGAAATTCAAGTTCCGTTGTAAAAATGTTACTCATTAGGAGTTCTTAGTATCTAGCATTATCATTCTGCTGTGTTTATTTTGATACCAGACACCAGTTCTGAATCCCCAAATGGTGCTTTTCTTAATCTAATAACTGCTAAGATGAATAATGTCAGTGAGATGCCTCTGTTTTCAAAACCAGAAGTTTTAACAAAATTACCTCTATTACTGAAACCGATGCTGCTTATGCAGAATCCACGAGTTATTATTACTTCAAAAGACTTAAAATTTGATTTCACTGTATTTGAAAGAACCAGTTTGGAAAAAAAAAAAGAGTGATTTTTACCATTTAATGAATGTTTTAGATTTCTTTAAAATTTTCTATTTGTAGATCTTCAGGAATAAGTCCCAATCAATTAAGCCAATATACTTCTTTGCATATTTAAAGAATTAGAAATATCTAGATGGCGTTTACCAAGTAGGCCACTAAATATGTGGAACTCTTTATAATACAAATACTTCTAGCTTGACACAGTACAATAGTCTCAGACATATTCCATGAATATAGATTACCGTCCTTTGCAAATTTATATTTCTTATTTAGAAAGGTTATTTAGAAAAAAAATCTACAGGAGAGTTTAGTTAAAATATCCTGTAAATATTTTAAAATATTATTTTATTTTAAACTGTTTTATGTATTAACATTTACTTTGAATTAACTTTAATTGTAATATTTTATGTAATTATTTTATATATTAATTTCATTGAAAAAAATGTTAAGATTAGGCAATTGAAAACAACCACCCAGTCCTTGCCCTTAAGGTGAGCACTCAGCGCAACAGACCTGGAGAAACTAATCCAAGCTTGGAGGGTTAAGGTGACTTCCTGGAAGAGTTTATGTCAAACGTGAGGGAACAGCAAATAAAATTCTGGAAGCCAGAGAAAATCTGATACAGAGCGGAACCCAAACCGGAGCGCAGTTGAGTAGGACTAGAGGGGAAAGGAAGGAGGAGGAATTAGGAATTAAAGCTGGCCTCTGATACCCACCCTACATACCTAATATGTGACATGCCAACAGAATGGCCCTGGAAAGGCACCCGGGAAAGGTTATGTGCAGAGCCTGGAGGGGAGCCTAACATAACTTTCCTCTCACTCGCCATATGCAAGAAAGACAGACTGAATCAAACTAACTCCGTGTGTGGGGTGAGGAAGAAGACAGGTGCCTTCAGGGGTCTGGGAGTGAGTAGGAAACATGGCTCAGCACAGTGACGACAAGTAGCTGATGCAGCTTACTTACTGTATGCCTCGCACTGTTCGAAGACCTTTAGAAGAATTGATCATGTAGACCTCACTAAAAAATTCTATAATACATATATTGTCATCATTTTCAAGTTCCAGATGAAGAAACCAGAGAGAAATTTTAAATAAACTGCCTCCAGATGCACAGTTGAGCCAGATTTGGGAGTTGGAACCTAGGCAGTCCTGGGCTCTCCCATCCACCTGCCGCAGGGTCCTGGGGAGGTAGCTCACCTCTCTCATATTAACAGCGGTGGGAGCAGGGCCATCATGCTGATTAATGAAAACAAACGGTAAAGTTCATAGCATACTGTATGTGCCCAGTAAACAGCTTTCCTTCCTTTTCTGCAACCCTCGTGGCTCCCACCCGCTTACCATAACTTATACACGACTGCCTGAGGAAATACTTAGCCAAAGACCTGGAAAGACACCCCGGCCCGTCGAGGCTTCATTAACCCTGAGGTGAGGAACAAAAGGAGCCTGGCATGAGGTCAGAGTTCCTAACACTCCTGTTTCCCAGCGCCAAGCCCTTTCCGTGGCTGATCTCTTTGGCGGAAAAGTAGGAAGTCCAAGGAGATTCACAGAAGCTACTGCACAGCAAGAATGAGTTCTACCATGTCCCAGCCCTGAAGTGATAACCAGGAAGAGGGATGAGGCAGTTTGCAGGTACGAGGCACCCAGCTTATCCTCCTTTATGTCGGTTACCTGGCCGACCCCTTCCCCAGGCACCGCAGACACACGACAGGACCTCTGTTACTTAGGCTCAGTAAACTGGTGGTGTTCCAACCTGCACGCTATCCGCTGAGTTCACGGCTCTTCTCTTCCTCAGAGCCCCCCCAGTCTTCATGGTGGACACTCCACCCTGCCAGGTCACTCTCACCGCATCCTTATTGGCTGCTGAATTCCATTTGCTCCAGTATTTTTCATTTCAACTTCAAAAATACGTGGTGGGTCTCTATAACCTCGATAAGCAGGAGCACCTCGGAGATGGTGGCGGTCTGCAGCCCACTGTCATCTCACCACAGCAATTCCACTGCAAAGCCTTAAATTCTTCCTTTTGTCCACAGGTCATGTCCCACCAACTGAAGTGTAACTTATATCAGAATATGTATGCCACCACCTACTGCACTGACAGGTATTTTAACATAAGATGTTCTGTTTTTAATTTTATATTTTATTTTTTATTTCTTTTGTTGTTGTTAATAAGGAGAAAAGCTCAAGAGATCATTCTGATATGTACCCAAATTTAAAAACCAGGAATTTAAACGAAAAGCTTGACATAAATGAGGGAAGATGGGCAAAAAGAGTGTGTAGTTTGGGAGAGAGGAGGTAGTTTCCAAATCATGCACTGTTTGTACAACTTCCAACCGAACATCAGACAATCGCTTTATGGTGATTACACAGGAAGCATTCTGGTAAGCCTTAACCTTAAATATTCTCACATAATCCTTACGACATTATAAGGGGGAGACAATTATAAGTTCCGTTTTACAAATGGAAGAAATGGCAAAGATTAAGCAATGTTTCCAAGTGCCTCCAGGTGCTAAGCATCGGAATCCTTGTAAATGTGGATTTCCCTGACCCTACGTATTGGATTTCCAAATACCATGTAAGGTCACCATGCTTGACAACATAGCAAATGACAAAATAATGACAAGAGTACTAATAATGATAATAATTTCGAGTGAGGAAATCTGTATTTGAGTAGCTGAATATTGATGGGAAACTCACTAACCCTAACTGAACCTCAGCATCTTCCCTTCCTAAGTTAAATGATAAAACAAGGTGTAAGACCATGTATGTGCTCTCTAAGGTGGTAAGGACCATACTGACTGATATCTCAGTGGACGGGACAGCATAAACGTCTGCTTCTTGCTCACCTGAGTCCACAGAGATGTTTCTGAGAGCAGGCAGTTTGAGTGTAAAGAGGAGTCTCAGATCCCGTGAGAGATCATTAACTGTGCAAGCCTCTCACTTGGCCACTCCTAACTTCAATGAAGTCTTAAAAAGGTGGTGGGCTATGTGCCCAGGAGGAAAAGGTGACAGGTTTGACACCAGCTAGAAGTCTCCTCCATAAAGTGTATATGTGAAACCCCATTTTTCAGTTAATTAATAGTAGTTCTTGCTGCTATTACTGCAAACCTTTGGTGCCCTTGGAAGTACTCTACTTTTAAAGCAATATAGGTGATTCCAGAGTATTAACATTTGCGCAACTAGCCAATGTTGAAACAAAGAGGCATTTTAATATACAAAAATAAAAAGTGAATCACCTTTAGCAGACAACTACATGGCATCTCTCCAAAGAAAAATGTCTTTATTTGGCTAAGCTAAGGTTGAGTTACCTTCATCAGAGAGAATCCCAAAGCAGGAGTGTGTGCTACATAAAAATGTTTGCCTCTTTTACTGCACAATATCCCTTTGCATTTCAAATATTCCAACTGATCTAATTAAAGCTTCGTGAGGGAAAGGGACTAAAGAGAAAATTTAATTCAGCATGTAATTATCAATGAACTGAAGACCACTTTTTTCAATAAATGAATAAACTATGAATAACTTTTCACATACTAATTGAATAACTCCAGTTGAGTCAATATAAAAAAATGATATGTATACCCACATGTCCACTGCAGAGACAAAAATGTTATTCATACTATTTAACTGTATGAGTATTTTCTGACTTCCTGAGAAATTATCTCTCTGTATCAAAATATGTATCTATAGATGTATATCAGTATAAACATTTGTGCATATCTACAGCTTCTCAAAATATTCTGAGATATTTGTTCATCTCATCAACACAGAGAGGATCACATTTTAATAGGTGAATAACTAATATGGGGCTGAACTGAAGTGCCCTCAGACGCCTGAATTAGATCTTACTCTAAAATCTAAACTAATAAAATGTGTATCTAACATACAGGATTAGCCAAAAGTGAGAGTAAAACAAGATAGTGTGAATAAGTGAATAATGGGCGAGTTTGGTAAAGCTCATCATTTTAATCCCTCTGATATGAGATTTCACTGATTGTCGTGCAAAAAGATGATTTATTTTCTTCAAGGAGGTAGAGTGTAACTGTAGAAAATTGACCAGTCATGAGGGCCAGAAAAGAGAGAGAGAGAACACAAGAGTTTACTGACTGCCCATTTTAGTACTATTCAAGGTGTGTGCAGTTCTGGCTAATCCAGTTCATGCCATCAGACTGCACAAGGAGGCTATTTGTACTTGGGAAATACTTAAATCAGTTAATTGATTGATTGTTCTCTATTCAAACTCCTTAAGAATTTTTCTTCCAATGTGTTTTCCCTGCAGAGAGAGAATATTCTGGAGAGGCTGAATTCAACATTCTGATTCACTTGACAAGGCTTATTTCTTTGTGTAAGTAATCAATGATATTTTTGTGTATATGTATCCACCAGTCACTGTGGGGTTGGTGGATAGTAGTTTGTCCACAAAGACAGCTTCCTTTTTTTTTTTTTTTAAGATTTTATTTATTTATTTGAGTGAGAGACAGAGCAGAAGCAGGGGAAGTAGCAGGGGGAGAGAGAGAGAAGCAGATCCCCCACTGAGCGGGGAGCCTGATGAGGGACTCAATCCCAGGACCCTGGGATCGTGACCTGAGCTGAAGGTAGACACTTAACTGAGCCACCCAGGCACCCCAGTTTGGTCTAAATATTATCCCCGCTTTTGTGCCCGCAGAACTTTGTCTCATGTCACTAGACCTCAGTTTCATCATCATTGCCTCGTCCTGTGTCATGGAACCACCATGAAGATCAGGTCAGGGGATAAGCATGCAAGAGTGACTCGGAAATGTTCTCCACCTGTAAAGCGGGAGTTCCTTCACTATAATTATTATCATTATTGTTGGTAACAATAGTACCGTTTAGGTTTTAAAATGTGTCGTTTGATTAATACGTTTGCTGACGCAAACCAAGTGAACTAAAAAGGGCAGAGACCACAGTGGCCTCTCTTCCCACTGCTTACCAGTGGTCACTAAATTGATAAGGTAATCATCCATTGATAATGTTCCAAATAATTTGATAAAAAAGTCATTAAAAAATCACTAATTTCCTTTATCTGTAACCACAGAGTAAATAATCGAGGTCTCCTTTATAATGATTTTCACTACCTTTCCTAGAACATTGCCACCAAATTACAAAGCAATCATCACACTGGTCACACAGATGTGGCTGGAACTCAGTGATCTAGGCTCTTGGTTCATTTCCAGGATGACATTACTATTTTGACAGAACTTTGTCCCTTGGGTTAGTTCTTCCAAAAAAGCAGATAAATGCCCAAACAACTCTTGGAAGAGGCAGTATTTCTGTGATTTTTCGGTCGGGTAACTCCTGACACTCCCTCAGAACATGAAGAAAGTCAGCTTTTGAGGATCTGCAGTATAAACGGAAGCATATCATTGCCCCAAGAGATAAGAAATCTCACTCGGCTGAAATGGAATCAAGTCAGTGGTACTATCAGCAAGAAGCACACTGTCAGCTTTTTGTTGTAATTTCGTGTGACGACCTCTGAGGACATTCAGTGGATATCATATTTCAAGACTGCAAGTAATTTGTTAACCTTTAATCAAGAAAGTCGAAGAGCTTTTCCCCTACCCAAAGCCTTATTCCATCCTAAAGAAAAGTCATTGCTTCAAGCTTTGTTTGGAAATCATTCATTCTGAAATAACATTGAAATTTATAGCATAATAAGAGTATTCCCTGCAGAACTTTTCTCATCATAATACTGACAAGGCAACATTACTGGTGACACTGTGAGAATTAGTAATTCACTAGCAAGTTACAATATCCCTTTCTGAATTTTGTGGTGGAGTTTCTATCTAAAAGAGACATTACATATTGTTATACAGAAGTTAATTTTCTTGAAAAGGTAGAAGTACTAAGGACTTGAGTATGAACAGAGTTAAGGCTGACAAACCACTGACAAGGCAGCTAGTGTAAGATTACTGACCTGTCTAAGAGCAATAGTCGCCAGTTTATGCATCTAGTCTGTCTTTTCAAAATGCAGAGTCATGGTGTACATGACTGTAGCACCACGACGCATTTTCAGGCACACCCAACTCCAAATATTCTATGACTATATACTGTTTTTATAACAAGATAAAGGCAATAAATATTGTTAGTAAAAGCCACGCCTTTTTGTAAATAAACTTCATTATTTTCAAACAGTGAGGATTTTCTTCTAGTCACAGTTTAGTCACTGAACAGTTTGCATTTTAATAAATATGTGTTCTTCTGGGTCAAAAATCACATCAATTCTGGGGTGCCTGGGTGGCTCGGTCGGTTAAGAGTTGGACTCTTGATTTCAGCTCAGGTCATGCTCTCAGGGTCGTGACATCAAGCCCCGCATCAGGCTCTGTGCTCAGTGTGGCATCTGCTTGAGATTCTCTCTCTCCCTCTCCTTCTGTCTCTCCCCCACCCTGCTCTGGAGTGCACACACTTTCTCTAAAATAAATGAATCTGTAAAAAAAATCAGATAAATTCATATGCAATGATCTAAGGGAAACATCTGTCCCAACAATATATCGTTAAAGAAGAGTTGACTCATACTTACACCTTGCTTCTGGGTGCCATGAAATATAATACAGAAGATCTATTCAGTAGAGAGAGCTCGTTCTGTTTAGCATAAGCAGGAAGGGATTTACTTGGAGTTCTCAATAGATTACGGAGTCACTGCAGGATTGAGGTCACAGACTCTAGGCTGAGCATCCTGAGTGGACTAACAAAGACGTCACAGGACTGGCCACCAAAGGAGCTGCTGCCCCATCAAATTAAGATGTGTCCGCCATGCATCTGGGGGCCGAACCTCCACCTCTGCTACGAGCAAGATATCACCACCAGCCAAACTAGGAATCCTTTCTATGGAAGAGGCACACATTCTGAATGATGCTTTGTTTGGCAATTGTCTAAGAAAAAAATAGCTCTGCACAACCAAAATTATATGAGCATTTGATTTTGCCATTCTGAATTAACACCAGATGTGGCAACTAACAGGATCAGTAAAAATTGCACTCTGATATTTTGTTGTTGTTGTAATTTTGTGTGGCAACTTCCAAGGACATTCATATTGGATCATATTTCAAAATGCATTAATGTGTTAACTTTTAATCAAGAAAGTTGGACTGTTCTCTCAACCCAATGCCTTATTCTATTAAAGAGAAAAAGCCCTTGCTTCAAGTTTGTCTTGTTTGGAAATCCCATTATTCATCTTAACATAACATTTAAATTAATAGCATGCCCCAAGTATGCTAAATGTAAAAAAATGTTCTTTTCTTGATATGAATCACAAGCCACGTCCCTATGATAACAATTTTTGAGTACTGGTTAGAGTCCTTGTGTTTGCATGGATAAGACTAATTTTTCTTCCACAATGCAACTCTACTAACATTTGAAAATATCACCTATATTTTCTATAATAAGTCTATTCTGCAATCTAACTGTTCCTAATACTTTCATCTGCATTTGATTTTCAGATTCTCTTCCATTTTCTGGGCTTGTTCTAATTTCGAATGGTTGTCTTAAAAAGGACACATTTGATATGGAATTTATGGTATTCCAGAAATGATTAGAAAAAGTAGGAAAAATACAGTGGTACCTTTACCTGCCTTTATTCTAATCCTTTATGCTTATTAACAAAATGCCCACAGTAACATTCTGACACTACTTCTCCAATCCCATGAATGTCTTCTATACCCTTCCTTATTTGAAGTACTTTTTTCTTTTCAAAACTAAAACAACATGCCTTGTGAGGTTTCCTTAAATGCTTCTACCACTTCTGTCTTATCTTTGACCAGGTACCCTTCCTGAACTACAGCCAAAATTTCGCAGCTCCTTAGACCTTTTCCGATTTCCTCTTTTCTGTTTGCTCTAGCCTCTGTCCTAGAGTAACCTCACAATGGTCACATCCACGGCGTGCTTACCAGAGTCCACATTTCCGCAAGCTCCAAGCCAGACCGTATTTATGTAGATGGCTACACGTAGTCTGGACGAATATGAACACTTGCTATTCTAAATGCTGCTTTACTGTTTTCAGTCAGCAGAACCGCCATACATCTTCATCAACCAGAAAGCCAGAAACTGTTCCTGAGCCCTCCCGCCCACTTGTCTATCCATATCAAAAGTGTCACTGCCTCTTGCCAATTCTAACTCCTAACTCCTTCCGGAACCTGCAGACGTTTTCATTCACAAGTAGCTGTGTTCTCCTCTCTTTTCTGCCCACTGCCCACTGATATCCTCTCACTGGGTGTCTACACATTTTCTCTTATCGGGATCTAGCCTTTTTTCACAGGAATTCTCATGGTGGTTTTTGCTTTTTTTTCCCCCATCCAAATCTTTCATAGCTTCTGATTGTTCCCCCAAAAAGAAATAAATTCCTTCTTCTGGCCTACCAGTTCTTGCACGGCTCATGCACTGAGTCTCAGCTGGAGGTACTAGCTACACTAAATTTCTTTCAATGCCCCAAACATACAGAAGGCTTCCAGCACTTAAACACGCTGCCGTGAGCGCACTCGTGAATGTTTCTCTTCTAAGGGCCTAAGCTTAATGATAACTGAAATTTCATCATCCACTTGCCCATAATGATTTAATATTTTGTACTGTAAGCTTCATTTATAAAGCAAAGGCAACCCTCCATTTGACCACTACTCTATCTTCAATATGTAGGACAATATCTGATGCATAGCAGACACTCAATAAATATTAATAAAGACGAATATCGGGCTACGCTGAAAGAGAAAATTTGCTAAGACTTTCCTATGACTCACAAATGTACTTTTTCTTGACTGTGTGAACATAGGCTCAAAATATTTATCTTTCTCTGGATTTTTGTACTTAACTATACATATATTGTGATTCGAAATGTGTTAGTTTTCTTCATATGTACTATTTTTAGAGCACAGTCTCACTGTAATATCCTTGCTGGAACTTTTAAAGTACTTTTCTGCAGTGTTTCTATTGACTGTGAAGGATATTATACGTGAGTCCTAAACTGAAATGTTTCCTGTACCAAAGCATCTGGGACTTCCACATTCCAAGAACACAACAGATAGATATACTAGATAGATAGCAAGGCAGTTCAAGAATCTGGAATTGAGAAGAATTTCACATTATTTTGGGTCCCTAAAAACCTCAGAAATAAAGTAAACAAATCTTATATTCAAGTGGTATGTGTTTAACACAAAGAATCAAAAATACTTTTTGATCAGAAAATCAAAAAATCTTGAGAATAGTATAACAAATATAAAGAAGTATGCTATTGATGACTATATAAATGCATGCTGTTGAGACTTTATGTAAGGGCAAGACATATAAAACAATGATAAGACTAAGGTGCGCATCACAACCGAGAGAACAGTGAACCACGTAAGTGGCCCCCATGATAGAATGAATATACATATGGAACTTAGGTATATATTGCTCAATATTTTATGAATATATAAAATTAGTCTATATGAAATATTTTGTAAATATATAACATATTTATATATATTACTCAAAATTAAAGTCGAGCAAAATGTTTACAATGCACATTTTAAGAAAAATAATTCATTATTAAGCCAGAGACTCATGAACATATACATTTTTATTTTTATTTTTTTTAATTTTTATTCATTTATTTGACAGAGAGAGACGAAGCGAGAGAGGGAACACAAGCAGGGGGAGTGGGAGAGGGAGAAGCAGGTTTCCTACTGAGCAGGGAGCCGGATGGGGGGCTCAATCCCAGGACCCTGGGACCATGACCTGAGCCGAAGGCAGACGCTTAATGACTGAGCCACCCAGGCGCCCCTTTTTATTGTTTTTTTTTTTTTGCATTCTTCAAAATAGGCTAGTAAAAGCTAGCTTGTAGAAACAACTATACTATAAGGATTTAGAAACTGAAGCTTAAATTTTCCTAAAATAGCAAAGCCATACATATATTGTGGTTGGAATGTTGGTTTTCATTCTGGTATTTGTTTTTAGAGACAATGTAAATTCATTTCAGGCATGTTTGTGCATGTGTTTCTGCGTTCCCGTAACTTTATCCTGAAGTGTGAAAGAATTGCCCGACATGAAGGGAGGGAGGGACTCCTCTAGACAAGACATATGGAAGCAATCCCCATGAAGTTAAAACTGACAGTTTAACATGAATTTCTCCAGGGAATAATTTTTACGACTCACCTGCACAAGGAGACTAACAAGCAAGCTCAAGTTTTGTCTTATTACCAAGCTTTTTTATTAGAATGTCTCTAAATGTTTCTGTCACTTCTTAAAGATTGTTTATAATTCAATAAATATGAAGGGAAATTTGGGCGTGACCTCCAGGACATATATTATATGAATCACTATATGGGGACAGATTCAGACTTAGAGACCATAAATAATTATGGCTCCTGAGTCTGAGAAGAATTAAAACAATTTAAAAGGTTGTAAAATAAAAAAAAAAGTTAAAAGAAAATGAAAAACTGATACTCTGAAGAATTTAATTACTTATCTATGAATATGAATGTGCTACGGTTTCTTGTCTTAAGAGCGACCATTGAAAAACCATACAAGGGCCAGCCCGAAATCTCAGGATGAAAAATCTTATTTGTCAATTCAAACTAAACATGAAACTGTGTATCTGTTGTGTGTTTTAGATGCACAATCAACTATTATTGTTTATGTTCAAGGGAAAAAATTCAAAATACTCAATCAAACGCAATCCTTGGCTTCAGCTCAGAGAAAATGCCCAGGCCTGGAATTCGATTCTGTCTTACTGGCTGTAGGATTTGGGCAATCACTTGAACTTCTGACTAATAAATGGGTTCACTCTGGTATTCCATTCTACATGCCTCATGTGGAAAATGTGAGACTGAGATGAGAAGGCAGGTTTGAAGATGGAAATGTGCTCCCCAGTTGTGTGGTAATGAGTGAATTGTTGACTGTCCAGCCCTCGCAGCTTCTAGTACCGATGCTGCCTCAGGCTTTGTTCCCTCAACTAAGCCATTACTGCCCCAGCAACGGGCCCCATGCACCTGCTGTTCCTCACCCAGATAGTCTTCTACTCTCTGACCTCCGTGTGCATGACCATCACCCTTGTCAGAGTTTTAATTTTACATTTATTTATAACTAATTGATGGATTTTGGTGACTTCTCCAAGCATAGGGATCCTACTGGTGTGTGTTGATTATCGTGTCCCAAGAGTTTACTACAGGAGGAGGCGCCTATTACGTATTTAATAAATAACTGTTAGATGGATCAGAATACAGATCTCAACGTATCTATCTGTTTGGGTCTTTGCTTAGATCTGAGGTACTTCCTTGACCATCCTATTTAAAATGCATCACACCCCAACACTTCTTATCTTCCTTCCTTTATGTTTTCCATAGCATTTAATTTCATCTGACATGCTGTGTATACCAATACCTATTACATAGAAGGAATAGATAATAAAGGATTGATTAAACATAATTTGGCTTTGGTTTTTATATTTAAATCAGGTCAGATTGTTTAGTCAATGCTATTCCTTCTTAATGTGTATTAAAGCCTGACTTAAATTTTTCTTTCTTTTTTTCTTTTTACATCCCCTTGACCCTGGAGTTGCACGAGGGGCTTAGAGATGATAAAGAAGGGAAGTTTTATCATTAAACTCTGGTTAAGAATCTGGGCAAGGATTCAGAAACCTAGCTCAGATTCTGCCATCAACACTTTGCAGTTTTATGGGGCCTTAAATAAATTACTAAATCTCTTTAGATCCCACGTTTTCAACCGTAAGTTTGGGAGAAGATTGTAATCATCATCTCCGCCCGCTAGTACTGCTGTGCAGATTACAAGAGCTGAGACGTGTAAAGTGGTTAGCACACTGCTAGGTATACAGCAAACACTCACTGAACATTAATGCTGCTGTTACCCAGCCCTGGGTACTACCGTCAGTATACCTGCAGTCCACACATACTGCCGTGTAGGCTGTGAGTTGATATGCTAGGTGGAGTGTGCAGACGCAACCCCTGAAGAGATGTTCTCTCCTTCCCAAGACTTTATGTGCAGAACTGTAGTCCAGGACAATACATGAAACATGCTCTGACCATTATAACGAAATGATTGCCATAAAAATATAGTGGGCAAAGAGCTTATTTCCTGCTGTATTAATTTCTGTCCATGTGGAAGGTTGATGTCACCTTGGGGATGCTTGAGTACACAAGCTTCAGGCACTGTTGGCTGGATGGTCTTCTCGAAAACCAGCCTGGCTCAAGAGAAGCCTGCGGAGGGCAACTGCTATCAATTTATAAAAATCAATGGCATTCCCTTTCCCTAAAGCAAAAAATCAGAGAAAGTAAACTTTACTGGACAATATGATAAGCATCCCCATTCACAAGAAATTTTGATGTTACAAGCACTCTGTTTGGATATAACTGCAGCATTCTCTTGCAAGCCCAAAGTCACTTCTCAAACTCAGATACTTAAAAATTTCTTAAGTAGAATTCTTGATGGAAATTCCTTTCCATATAGCAAATATTTGCATTTTTTAAAGATCTATTTTCAACTTTAAAGCATGTATAGGGAGTAGAAAAAAGACTACTATTTTATCAACTTTTTTTGGTATCTGTTTAAAGTATTTAAAAAGGAGGGTTTTTTTAAATACATAGATGATTTATAGAAAATATGGTTTTGAAGTGCATAAAAATTAGTTGTTCTGCTAGTCATAAATATTCCTTCTATCAACCTTTACATTCATTATATATTCAGCCAAATTTTTCTCCATAAATACTACCAAGTCAAAAAACCTCAATGCAGTCTCTGCTTGAAATAAAAATTCTCAATTGATAATATCTGATTAAAGTATTGCAAATTTGTTACAGTTCATTCAAAACAGATTGTGATCTCATGTTTACCATTTAAAAAACAAGAGGGGAACAGTATTGCACTGTAAGGAAATCAGTCACCAGAGTTGGTCATTTTTGTCTAAAATGTGTTCTCAGTTCTTGTAAAAAGATCACAAATGAGGCAGCCGTGGTGACACAGAGCTTGTGAGAGTTTGTCACTTGGCAGATGTCAGAAGTAGAAGCTAGTCTTAACAGAGATAAGCCAGGCTGGTTTTAGAGAAGACCATCCAGCCAATACTGCCTGAAGCCTGTGAACTCAAGCATCCCCAAGGTGACTCTGACACTGCACATTTGGAGAGGCAGCATTATCACCTCCGGATTTCACGAGCACGTCCTCATTTCCTTCCTGAGTCTCCAGGCCGCTGTGACCCCGGGTCATGGCTCCCTGCGGATTCGTACCCAGCACCTGAACGACCGCGTGCATGGAGTTAGTTTTATTTGGAAGGATTTATCTCCTCTTCTCTGAGTCTAAATGATGGTGCATTTAATCTCAACTTTCCTGGCTTGCCAGACATACTTTTCAGATTTATTGTTCTATTCATGTGCTTTCTTTTTCACTTTATTAATTTTATAATTCTTTTCTGAACAAAAGGAGGATGATGGGGTGCCTGGGTCGCTCAGGTCATGATCTCAGAGTCCTGGGATCGAGCCCCGCATCTGCTTCTCCCTCCGCCTCTGCCCCTCCCCCTTGCTCATTCTCTCTCCCTCTCTCTCTCTCTCTCTTTCTCTCTATCTCATCCTCTCTCATGTGCTCTCTCTAATAAATAAATAAAATCTTTAGAAAGGGCGCCTGGGTGGCTCAGATGGTTAAACGTCTGCCTTCGACTCAGGTCATGATCCCAGGGTCCTGGGATCGAGTCCCGCATCGGGCTCCCTGCTCCTTGGGAGCCTGCTTCTCCCTCTGCTTCTCTCTCTCTCTCTCTCTCCCCCCCCCCCGTCTCTCATGAATGAATAAATAAAATCTTTAAAAAAAATCTTTTAAAAAAAGGATGATATAAATTACCTCTTCATCAAGGATCTGAGGAATCAAAATGTTTATATCAGTACTCAGAAAAGTGCACACACAGACACATATATGATACATATTTACTGACATCCATATGGTGAGTTAATAATTCCTTCATCATGGACAACTAGGGTAAATACAAATTATTAAAGCCTTTTTTAAATTCAGTAAAGTAATATTCTATCAAAATTTGAAAATGTAAAAGACTATTTAACAAAGCAAATACTATTCCAGGGATATTATCCTAAAGAGAAAAACAGTATTAAAGTTACATGTAAAGACATGTTATTTGGGGCTATGTTTGTAGGGGCAAGGGTGGGCTCGAAAGAAAAGTGAATGCCTATTACTACGTGAATGATTCAATGTATTTTCTACTGTAAGACAGTAAGTAGCTATTCAAAAGGACGAGGGACTTCTAGTTCTGGAAAATGATGAACTAGGCTGGCACCAAAAACTCACTATAAACACCTGCATATATTAGATAAAGTATAATTGCTCCTCCATATATATATATATATATATGTTTAGGGGCGCCTAGGTGGCTCAGTCAGTTAAGCGACTGCCTTCCGCTCAGGTCATGATCCTGGAGTCTCCGGATCGAGTTCCGCATCGGGCTCCCTGCTCAGCAGGGAGTCTGCTTCTCCCTCTGACCCTCTTCCCTCTCGTGCTCTCTATCTCTCATTCTCTCTCTCAAATAAATAAATAAAATCTTAAAAAAAAGATTCCATATATATATATGTTTAAATCTGTGGCCTAATGAACAAGAAAGAAATAAATCTTCAAGGGTCAAATGCAAAGCCAAAGCTGAAAGCCCACTGAGTAAGCAGGTGAGCTGATGGTACAGCAGCTCGGGAAGGTGAGTTGAACCTTCTTCTGGCTGAAAGATTAGGTTAGGTTTTAAAACCACTTGGGGATAGGAGACCAGGTCCTCCAATAACAACAAATCCAGTGAAAAGAAGACAACGTCACCGTAACCCACTCACCCAGAGAGATGATGAGGAGGGTTCATCAGATGTTATTTTTTAAAAGATTTTATTTATTTATTTGAGAGAGAGAGAATGAGAGATAGAAAGCACGAGAGGGAAGAGGGTCAGAGGGAGAAGCAGACTCCCTGCCGAGCAGGGAGCCCGATGTGGGACTCGATCCCGGGACCCCAGGATCACGACCTGAGCTGAAGGCAGTCGCTTAACCAACTGAGCCACCCAGGCGCCCCCATCAGATGTTATTGATGAGCCATGCATTTCTCCTTGGCATGGCCTGTGCACAGAAGACTTCTGACAACTGACACCTGGAAGGATTTGCCTGACATCTTCCCCAGCCCCCAACTGAGCACCATGTCGGCTGTCTGTCCTGGAAGTGCTAGAAAGGCCCCAGAGAATATCCAGCCTGTGGTAAGTGGCGAGTTGGTAGACAAATGCACCTGCTCCTTACTCGCCTGCCTGAGCGCCCCACCCTTCCCCCTCGAAGTCCCACAGGACCACACTCCAGTCACCCACACCGGCGAACTGGCTGGTTCTTCTCTCCTCCTTGCCTCTCTTGACACATCCTGCTGATTTTCCTGGCATCTTCTCCCAGACTGATTGCTTGAACTTGAGGTCTTACTTCAGGGTTCTGGAGGTATCTAAACTAAGATGGACACTTTTATGGTGGATCTGAGGAGGATTAAAAATTACCCTGAGAAAAATGGGAATTTCATCTCCCATTGACGTGAAGTCCACATTTACCACATTTATCAAGACCTGAGCTGAGATCAAGAATCAGATGCTCAACGGACTGAGCCACCTAGGTGCACCTAAGATAGTATTTTTAAAATACGGATGTTGATGTTTCTTTAAGTTGGTACAGGGGCGTGATGGACATACAGTGATGGGCATACCTGTAACAAACAAATTCAAAATCTCTGTGGGGAAACTTTAACAGTATTCCTTGTGAGAATCTCAGCAGGAGAAAAAGTAATTCATGCTTAAAATGAACTTATAATTGAAAATTTTTAAACACACAGAGAAACAAGTCACATTCAGTGAGAAAAAGAAGATGTAACAGGTAAAAGTACGGTGGAAAAGAATATAGTGGTTATATTTTAAAAGTGAAATTATTTTCAAATGCCTGATATGATCCCACTTATGCAAATGTATAAATGTGTCCATTATGCACATAAAGAATGAATGAAAAATAACAATAACAGTCATCTCCAGATGAACTGATATGATTTTTACTTTCTTCCTTCAAAGCTTATAGGCTTTCTTTCATAAAGGAACAGGTTTTCTTTATGTAATTAGATATAACAGCTATTTTCCATTTGGAAAAATCAATTTTCTGTCCTCATCTTTCACCTTATTTGAACCATCCCACAGCCATTAAATGTTTGATGTGGAGAGGGAAAAAGGGTGGCAGGCATACTTGTGTGCTCAGGTTTGTTGATATAATGCATGTGTAATAACAGCCACCCTAATGTCTGAGGCTACACATCAGCACACACTGTGCTTTCAGCCCTGGTTGCTTTGGTTATAGCCTTGCTCAAATGAAGAGATAGAGAGAGAAAGAAATTGGTCACAACTACCAGCAAAAATGTACCATTTCAGGGACGCCTGGGTGGCTCAGTCGGTTAAGTATCTGCCTTCGGCTCAGGTCTTGATCCCGGGGTCCTGGGATGGAGCCCCACATCAGGCTCCTTGCTCAGCCCGGAGTCTGCCTCTCCTTCTCCCTCTCCCTCTGTGTGCTCTCTCTCTCTCTCTCAAATAAATAAATCTTAAAAAAATAAATTTCAGGGGTGCCTGGGTGGCTCAGTCGTTAAGCGTCTGCCCTCAGCTCAGGTCATGATCCCAGGGTCCTGGGATGGAGTCCCGCATCGGGCTCCCTGCTCCGCGGGAAGCCTGCTTCTCCCTCTCCCGCTCCCCCTGCTTGTGTTCCCTCTCTAGCTGTTTTTCTCTCTGTGTCAAATAAGTAAATAAAATCTTTAAAAAAATAAACAAAAACTAAACAAATAAATAAATTTCAGAAACTAGTGTACCCCTTCTCTGTTATTTCCAGTAGTCAGGAAGGCTAATCTCAGTATTTATGGGGTGATATCTGTTAGTTATACTATTCAAAATTATTTTATTGTCAATCTACTGTTCAATAATTTATACAATAAGACAAGTTTTCAAAGCAAATTTTGAAACACCATCCTATTCAACTATTGAAATTGTCATTTTCAGAGATAATGTCCCAAGCAAAGGCAACCCAGGCAAAAATAAGTGGGACTATATCAAACCAAAAAACTTCTGTGCAGCAAAAGCAACCTACTGAACAAGAGAAAATATTTGCAAATCATATATCTGATAAGGGGTTAATATCCAAAATATATAAAGAACTCACAAAACTCAATAGCAAAAAAAGCAATCTGATTAAAAATGGGCAGAAGACATGAACAGACATTTCTCCAAAGAAGACATCCAGATGGCCAACAGACACGTGAAAAGATGTTCAACGTCACTCATCATCAGGGAAATACAAATCAAAACCACAATGAGATACCACCTCACACCTGTCAAAATGGCTAATATCAAAAAGACAAGGATGGCAAGGATGTGGAAAAATGGAAAACCCGTGTGTGCTGTTGGTGAGAATGTAAACTGGTGCAGTCACTACGGAAAACAGTATGGGGGTTCCTCAAAAAGTTAAAAACAGAATTACCATATGACCCAGTTCTATTTCTGGTAGAAAACAAAGTTTTCTGAAGAAAACAAAACTAACCTGATAAGATATATGCACCCCTGTATTACTGCAGCATTATTTACAATAGCCAAGATATGGAAACTACCTAAGTGTCCATCGACTGATGAATGGATAAAGAAATATATACACACAATGGAATATTATTTAGCCATAAAAAGAATGAAATCTTGCCATTTGCAACAACATGGATGGATTTAGAGGGTATTAAGCTCAGTGAGATAAGTCAGAGACAAATACCGTATGATCTCATTTATATGTGCAATCTAAAAAAATTTTTTTAAAGTAAAACATACAAACAAAAGAGCAAGCCCATGGATACAGAGAACAGATGGGTTTTGCCAGCGGAGGTGGGGGGGGTGGAGGTTGGGCAAACTGGTGAAAGGAGTCAAGGGAACAAACTCCCAGGTATAAAATAAATCTAGGGAGTGTACTGGACAGCATGGCAAGTATAGTTAATAATATTGTATTGCATGTTTGAAAATTGCTAAGAGAGTAGAGCTTAAAAGTTCCCATCACAAGAAAAACAAAATTCTATAACTATGTGGTGAGGGGTGTGAACCAGACTTACTGTGCTGAGCATTTTGCAACATATACAAATATTGAATCATTATGCAGAATGCCTGAAACTAACATGATGGTGGATGTCAACCATGCCTCAATAAAAAATTAATTAAGAAAAGAAGTAACATCTAAAGATTCGGTATTCTGCAAACATACTAACCTGTCTTTAAAAACCAACGTATTTCTGGGCTTATTCTACTTAGAGCCAAATAAAATAGTAAGCCTTAGGCAACACTCAATTCTACAACTGGAGTATGTGCTTTTGTTAAGCATAACTCTTTACTGGCCTTGACATTGTCAGAATCATTATGCAGTGACGAAATGACATTAAATACCTCAAATAAGACTTTAAATAAGAAGTACATGCCATCTTAGTGTCCTTCTGAAAGCCTCCAACCCCAAGTCCCACCCAAACACACACGTGCACACAGGCACACGCATGTATAATTTTCTTCATACTTGACAAAGACAATGGATGCACAAAGCACTGCTTTTCAAAGGGATCAGTAATAGTCCTTTAAAATGAACTAGCACTAGAATTTAAAAGTCAAGATCTTGCCATATGTATGTTTCAGGAAAAATTGTGTTTTCCCTGAATTTTTCACGAGAATTACATACACACACACACACACACACACACACACAGAGGAGTATTGTGCCTGAAACTGTCTAGGAGGACGTAGACGACATTCCCTTCTGTGTAAAACCAGCTCTTTTGCTCATTCATTGGGCATGAGTATCATGACTCTTAGGCAGTTGTGGGTATCATTATTTGGATTTTAATGCCAAAGCTAGAACTTTAGTATGACTGTAAATGAATCTGCATTCAGTATTTTAATATGATCGAGGAAGACAATTAGTCACAGCTGAATAAAAAAGATAGCAGCTGGAGTTCTACCTCATTAACAGGATGCTAGCAGAAATGTAAGGTTCTCCAGAATGGCGCTAGCTTGCTGTTCATATTAACATCAATTTAATCAATGCTTTTATTTTGGTGCATGAGTTTGACTCAACTCTGTCAGAGCATGAGCAAAATTCATCCGTGCTTCAGGAGACTGAAGAGCTAGTTTGATCAAATAAAACTTTGTTGCAATTACAGATTTTTCAAATTTACTTTTTTACCAGTAAATAATGCCCTTGAATGAGCAATTTTGCCAAAGCGTAGCTTCACAAGTGATATGGTTGAAAGAGAATGAATATAAAATGGACAGTATTCCAGAAAATTCAGAATCCTTTGCATCTTTGGATAATTATTTGCTTCTATCATTCCAATGATTTTCTTCCATTGATATTGTATTGATATACATGTTGTCTTATTCTCTTCCATATAGTTCAAGTCTTTTAAAGGACTCCAGGTCTCAAGAGTGATACCACCACTCTATCAATTCTGTTAGGCCTTTTTTTTTTAAGATTTTATTTATTTATTTGAGAGAGAGAGAGAGAGCGCGCGTGAGCGTACAAGCAGGGGTGTGGCAGAAGCGGAGGGAGAAGCAGACTCCCTGCTGAGCAGGGAGTCCCATGCGGGACTCGATCCCAGGACCCTGAGATCATGACCTGAGCCGAAGGCAGATGCTTCACCAGCTGAGCCACCCAGGCGCCCCTGTGTTAGACCTTTTTAAAATAATTCAGCACACCGCACAGCCACAGTATCTGCATACCCACAGTGTGTGGGTAAGATACTAACAGCTACTATAATTAGGAGCTTTGGTTATTCGGGGTCTTCTGTGGTTCCATACAAATTTTACTATTGTTTGTTCTAATTCTGTGAAAATTATTATTGGAATTTTGATGGGTGTTATATTGAATTAGTAGATTGCTTTGGGTAGTATGAAAATTCTAACAATATTAATTCTTCCAATCCAAGCACATAGAGTATCCTTCCACGTCTTTGTGTCATCTTCAGTTTCTATCAGTATGTTGTAGTTTCCAGAGGATAGGTCTTTCACGTCTTTGGTTTAGTTTACTCCCAGGTCTTTTATTCTTTTTGATACAACTACAAATGGCACTGTTTCCTTTATTTCTCTTTCTAATAGTTATTAGTGTATAGAAATACAACAGATTTTTGCATTCATTTTGTATACTACAACATTACTGAATTCATTTATTGATTCTAGCAGTACTTTGGTAGAGTCTTTAGGGTTTCTAGATATACAAGAGAATGCCACCTGCAAATAGTGACAGTTTTGCTTCTTCCTTTCCAATTCAGATGACTTTCCTTTCTTTGTGAGTTTTTGTTTGTTTGTTTCTTCTGAATTGCTCTGGTGAGGACTTCCAGTACTATGTTGAATGAAGTGGGCATCTTTGTCTTGTTCCTGAATTTAGAGGAAACACGCTCAGCTTTTCACTGTTGAGAATGATGTTAGTTGCGGGCTTGTCTTATATGACCTTTATTATGCTGAGATACATTTCCTCTATCCCCATTTCGTAGAGAGCTTTTATCATCTCTACATTTTTATAAACAATGGATGGCGTTCAAACAATCATAAGAGTCATCAAAACCACAAGATTTGTTCAGAAATAAGAAAAAAAAAACTAGAAATAAATACAGCAAGTGAACTGTGTTTGTATAGCCCTTGAGGTAAGAATGTTTTTTAACATTTTAATGAGTCAGAAGAGAATGTGTGATAGAAACCTTACAAGGCTTGCACAGCTTAAATTACCTGTTGCTTAGTCTTTTCCAGAAGAAAAAGCTTGCTGGCCCCTGACGTAGTCCCAAAAGGAGAAAAGAAATCAGATGCAACTGGAACAGTATTTAAGAAATGGTTCTCTGTCCAAAAACTAATGAAAACTATCAAACACATTACAGAAGCAATGTGAAAAACAAAGATAAATTTTTTAGAAAAGTATACTGGTGCATATCATCCTAAATTGATAAATATCCAAGATAACAAAAGATACTTGAATCTAAAGCAAATATATATATAATATGTATATTATATATATGTAAATATATATAGTAAAGCAAATATGTAAAGTAAATCTAAAGCAAATATGTATATATCATCCTAAATTGATAAATATCCAAGATAACAAAAAATACTTGAATCTAAAGCAAATATATATATATAATATGTATGTAAATGTATATATATTGTAAAGCAAATATGTAAAGTAAATCTAAAGCAAACATATATAAACATATATATATATATAAAACCTTAAAAAAAACAACAAAAATACTAAGAGCTCATTTCTCACAGAAACAATAATAGCTAAAAGCCTTTGGTTATATATTCGAGTTCTGAAAAAGAAAATGTCAACCAGTAATTCTATAACCTAAGTATAGAGAAAATTAGACGTAAGTAGACCCATATTACATGACATATAAAGAGTATTACTCAAAAGAAAGAAAAATCATCCTGGAGGAAACAGAGATGCGGGCACAACAGAAAGTGTAAAGTATTGATTGATCCAATTAATAATGACTTCAGAAACAATAGGAACATTTGTGAGTTGTTAGGTATATAGAGAATTTATACCAAAATAAGGAAAATGCTTGAAGACAGGCAGGGTAAAAGGTTTCAAAGACTTGGAATTTTCTGAGAAGTGATTAGTTAGTAATTTATAACAAATCATGGTAAGCCAAGAAGAAATGCTTTAAATGCTATGAAATCATGGAAATGATACAAAATAGTAGATTTAAACCAGAAAACACTAGTAACTACATTAAATGTAAACTGAACAGTCTCGTAAAAGATAAAGACTGTTAGAACGGGTTTTTAAAAAACAACATAATACTCTAAGAGATGTAAATATTAGGAAACATAAAATGTAAAAGTAGGAAAGGGAAAGATACATGATACCATTGCTAAAGAAAGATGCTGCTTTCTCTATCACCGACACTACAATGTTATAAAAGGACACTGGGTTATATAATGAAGGAAGAAAGATGCTTGCATGCAACTCACACCTGCTTCAAAGCCCTTAGAGCAAGAAATAGTAGAGAAAAATGAAGATATTCAGAATAGTAAAAGTGACTATCAAGCAGGGGAAAAACGTGTGTGTGCGTGTGTGTGTGTGTGTATTTATATATGTATATAAAATATATATCACATGTACATGTTTATGTATACAATATGTGTGTATATATGTAAAATTTTGCAGGGGTCAAGGGCAGACTGCCCCAAAACATGCCAACATGTCACTTTGGCAACTGATTATTTTAAATAAAAACTAGTTAGGAAAGAGCTAGCATAGAAAAATGGCGGAGTCAGAGGATCCAAAGCTCGCTTCGTCTGTGGACACGCCTAGAGATCAGCCACATGACTTCAACCACTCCAGAAAAGGACAGGACTGGCGGGACAGACTTCCCACAGGTGGTCATAGAGAAGAGGCACAGACGCTGTTGGGAACCAAAGGAGAGGGAAGGGAGGGAGCAGACCCCACTCCAGGTACCCAGACTCGGGGGGTCTGCAATGGGACAATGAGTCCCCATAACGTGTGGGTTTGAAAGCCAGTGGGGCTTAACTTCACAAGGTCTTACAATCAGCAGAGCTTAACACCTGGAACTTTAAAAATCAGTTGGCTCAGCTTTGGAAGAGCTGGAGAATAACAGGAAACTGAGTCCTGCCCTTACAGAGCCAGCATAAAAACCCCGGCAGAGATACAGCAGAGAAGCAGCAGGCTGAAAAGTGCCTGGGGTATATGGGAAGGAGATTTATTTGCTAATCTCAGCATGTGCACTAGAGGGGCAGGGATGTTTGGGAGACCTCTCTAAGAACAAAAGAGCTGGCGGGCACCATTTCTCTCCCCTGCCCTCCAGCATAAACACACGGTCGCCATTCTCCACCTAGACACATAGATCAATGGAACAGAACAGGGAGACCAGAAATAAATCTATGCTTTTATGGTCAATTAATCTATGACAAAGGAGGCAAGAATATAGAATGGAGAAAAGACAGTCTCTTCAACAAATGATGCTGGGAAAACTGGACAGCTGCAAGCAAAAGAATGAAACTGGACCACTTTCTTACACCACACACAGAAATTAACTCAAAATGAATCAAAGACCTAAATGTAAGACCTGAAATCATAAAACGCCTAGAAGAAAACACAAGCAGTGATCTTACTGACATCAGCCATAAAAATTATTTTCCTAAATATGTGTCCTGAGGGAAAGGAGAAAAAAAGCAAAATTAAGCTATTGGGATTACATCAAATTAAAAAGCTTCTGCACAACAACAAAAAAACAATCAACAAAAAAGACAACCCACAGAATGGGAGAAAGTATTTGCAGATGATATACCCAATAAGAGGTTTGTATATGTAATTATATATATAGTATTATATATACAATATGTTTATATATATATATATATATATAAGAACTTAAACAGGTCATATATATATATATATGAACTTAAACAGGTCAACACTTAAAATACAAATAATCCAATTAAAAACTGGCAGAGGACTTGAATAGACATTTTTCCAAAGAAGACATCCAGATGGCCACCAGACACATGAAAAGATGCTCAATATCACTCATCATCAGAGAAATGCAGATCAAAACCACAATGAGATACCATCTCCCACCCGTCAGAATGGCTAAAATCAACAACACAAGAAACAACAGGTGTTAGTGAGGATGTGGAGAAAGGGGGACGCTCGTGCACTGTTGGTGGGAATGCAAGCTGGCGCAGCCACTCTGGAAAACAGTATGGAGCTTCCTCAAACAGTTAAAAATAGAACTACCCTATAATCCAGTAATTCCACTACCAGGTATTTACCTAAAGAATATGGAAACACTAATTCAAAAAGAAATATGTGTCCCTATGTTTACTGCAGCAGTACTTACAATATGTGTAAGTAATGTGGAAGATGTGGAAGACCAAGTGTGCATCGACAGATGACTGGATAAGGAAGATATGGTGTATATACAGAATGGACTATTGCTCAGCCATAAAGAAGAATGAAATCTTGCCATTTGTAACAACATGGATGGAACTAGAGGGTATAATGCCAAGTGAAATAAGTCAGTCAGAGAAGAACAAATACCATATGATTTCACTCATATGTGGAATTTAAGAAACAAAACAAAGAAAAAAAGAGACAAACAAAAAAGCAGATTCTTTTTCTTTTCTTTTTCTTTTTTAGAGAGAGCGAGCACGCGCATGCATGCGCAAGAGCACTAGCATGGGTAGGGCATAGGGAGAGGGAGAAAGAATCTTAGGCAGCCTCCACCCATGGAACCTGACATGGGACTCGATCTCACAGCCCTGAGATCATGACCTGAGCTGAAATCAAGTGTCGGATGCTTAACTGACTGAGCCACCCAGGCGCCCCCAGAAACAGACTCTTAAAGACAGACAAACTGCTGGTTCCCAGAGGGGGCTTGTGGGGGATGAGCGAAACAGATAAAGGGATTATCCTGATGAGCACTGAGTGATGCACAGTATTGATGAACCATTTTATTGTATACCTGAAACTACTATGATACTGTATGTTAATTATACCTGAATTAAAAAATGGATTAATAAGTTAAGAAAAAAAATAGTCAGTGTAAGAATACTCCCATTCTCGTCTGTCCACCTGAAGCAGGAATTAAATGTCCTTTATGAAAAACACCTTCCCTGTAAAGGAAGCAGACACACTGTAACACCAGAGATAGAGACATTACAGCTGAAAAACTGCAGAGATCTGAGCATACTTTTTGGATTTTTTTCATGAGAGCAACAGATTCAAAATATCAAGTGTAGCAAAAAGATACAAACATGGGATCTTCAGGAAGCAACACAGAAGACATAAAGTGTTAGAATATTTGTTACCGTTTGATGCAGTGAACATGTAGTTTCTCAAATTGTCAAACACTTTTCAGGAGGAGAAGCAGCTGAAAAATGCCAAAATTCCTATCATTTGAACCTTCAAATTTCATACCAAGATCTGCTTTTTAGAGAAGATGCCAGGATCCTTTCTTTACAAGAAAAAAAAAAAAAAGTAGGGGTGCCTGGGTGGCTCTCTTGGTTGAGCATCTGACTGTTGAGTTCAGCTCAGGTCATGATGTCAGGGTCACGGGGATCAAGCCTGCACTGGGCCTCAAGCTCATCGGGGAGACTGCTTCAGTATTCTCTCCCTCTGCCCCTCCCCCCGCTCTCTCTCTCAAAAAAATAAACAAATCTTTTTTAAAAAACAAGGAAAAAAGTAAAATCCAGCTTGATTTTTTTTGAAAGATTTTATTTATTTATTTGAGAGAGAGAGAGAGAGAGAGCATGAGCAGGGGGAGGGGCAGAGGAAGAGGGAGAAGCAGACTCTCCACCGAGCAGGGAGCCCGATGTGGGACTCGATCCCAGGACCCTGGGCTCACGACCTGAGCTGAAGGCAGAGGCTTAACTGCCTGAGCCACCTAGGTGCCCCACAGCTTGATATATTTATGCTAACTACAAAACTACAATTTTGACAAAACTACATGCCAAAAATTTTCTCAATTAACTCACAAGAAATGGAAATACTGAAACCTCTGAAACAAATTTATAAATGACCTCTTTTAGAATATGCTAGCCTACAAAGAAACAACAGAATCTGAAAGGAAACTAGAGGTCAATGGAGCAGAACAGAAGTCTGAAAGCATGGTGGTTATTTGTGGCATGTGATTTCAGGATACAGGTGCATGTGTGCCAGAGAACACTGAAAGGGGGAAAAGACCACTATCCTCACGTACCTGGAGTATTCTTTTTTCCCCAAAAATAATGGTCTCCTTTTTTATTTTATTGTAAGTCCCCTTGGTTCCTGATTTCAGGTCAAATACTTTTTCCAGGGTATAGAATTTGACTGATAATATCTCATCTTTTCATTTAAAGGCAGCTAGATTGAAGTGTGGGCTTTGGAGAAACTCTCTTTTAATTCAACTTAAGGAAAAATGCTCTGTGGGAGATGTATTTACATGTACCATTACTATTATCAAACCCCACAAGGAAACGTCTGTTTTCTCTCACCCAATTACAATAAAAATGTACTTTAAATCTTTCTAGCAACTCCATGTGTTTATCTATAGATTTAGCCATTTGCTTCTTTAAAGACTTCCATTACTGACAATCATAAATTTGGGTTTAAATGGCCTACTTCTTCATAAAAAAATACCAAAAATACAACTTTTACAGTGTGTCAATTTGTTTTCTTACAAATGAGTGGTCTAATAATTATTACATAATCAAGAGATCTTACTTTTGTTTACCCATGTAAACAGTGCCTGCATCATGAATTATACATATCGATAGAACGTTGTGTATGCAATTTTAAGACATGTGAGTTCACATCACTGAGTCTTAAATGGAGAGTGACCAAACTAAATTATTTTGTCACTTTTTTTTCATTTTACATTGATAATTCTAACTTTGTGCTGGAGTCCATAAAAATATACTCACTAACCCCGGTATTCTGGGGAAACAATTAACTCCGTAGGGAGAAGCAAGAATTTATATTTGCTGAGCTGTAAAAAGGGCAAAGCTTATAAAACTTCATTGCATATAGATATGTCTGTATGACAAAATCAGAGAGGAGCTTCCTCTTGATTTACAACTACAATATTCTTGTGGCAGTATTTTATAAAAGATTTTGGTTTCCAAAAATGCTTAGAATATACTCTTCCCATCTAGATGTATTTCTTTCCAACGGTGCCCATTGCGGTTGGCAAAATGAGACCTACACTTCCCCCGGCCTGCGAGAAAGCAGCCCTCGGCCCCAGTGGCGGCTGGGGAAGCGGAATGGCTGAGGTCTTCCACTCCCAGCAATTCCTCCAGCCAGACTGACATAGAACCACTTTCCCTCCCATAGAAGAATGCTATTCCATCTAAACCCTGAGGGAAGAGCCGGGCTGATCTGATCAGAGCACGTGATTCAGGTAGGAAGCAATAGATGGAGCTGATAGTTACCATGGATTCATAGGCTGGTAAACACAATAGGAAGTATGTCGATAGGATGTTTTGTTTTCAGATGGCAGCAGGCATTAGAACTGACTCAAGCACAAGTATGTTAATTATGAGGAGGCTGTTACCTCTCCAATACCCCAAGGACGACAAGGGAGCGTCCCGGCTCTATCCCCTCCCTTCTGGCCCTGAGCCTATAGCGTCTGTAATTTTCCAAGATGCTAATGCCTTCTTAAAGTTAACTCCCCTGATAGTTGAGACCTGGGCCTGGTCTTCAGCACGAGCAACCCCCTGCCTCCAGAGACGGGGTCTCTTTCACTCCTTAGCGGGAAACACTCTGCTTACGTTGATGACTGACCTGTCATTTTCTCTTTGCACAGATGCACCCATGGTACTCAGCCTTTATAATCACCATCTCCCTCGGATCTCTCCAGGGCCAGGGCCTGCACAAGGTCAGGAGCCACCTCCCACCTTCCTTAGGCTGTAGCTCAGTGAGGTGGCTGAAAACCTGAGCTGCAAAGTCGAGCAGATGTGGTTCACATCTGGTAAGCTGGTTCCAGCTTACCACAGGAAGGCTGTTGGCAGCACGCCTGGCACCATCAGAGCTCTGCCCAACAGCAGTGATGGTCCCTATGATCTTCCGGCTGGTGACGCATCCACGTCCACGTCCAGAATCCTACAGAGACTGTTTGCTGGGACTCCCCTGGTTTCAGTTGTCCAGAGTTGGTCTGATAGGCAGAATAGTCTAAACCCCATGAATATGTAGCACCATGTGGCAGAAGGGAATTTGGTTGCCAATCAGTAGATCATGGATTACCCAGGTGAGCCCAATGTTACCCTGAGTTTCCCAATCCTAAATTAGGGGAAGGCAGATGATGCCAGGTGGGGACGTGACCCACCATTGCCTGCTGGGGGATGGGGGTGGTCTGTACAAGCCAGGAACGGCGGGGACACAGATGCTCCCTTAGAGCCCAGAAAGTACCACAACCCTATGGATACCCTGATTTTACTTAAATTACAGCTAAGACTTCTGACATACAAAATTGTGAGATAATATATTTGTATTTCTTGGTATTTAATTGGAAGAGTCAGGAACTCTGATTTCCTCTTCTCCCCTAAACGTCAGTGACTGTAGATCCCATGGAGGGGTGTTAACTCCGACGTGTGATATCGTGATATGACCACTTTCTTGCTACGAGGCATGGTGCTAAGCGGTTCTATCCATCACCGACTCTATGGTATAATCCAGGCTGTACTGCCATCAAGGGGAGTGTAGGCCCAAGCATATGCTCAGCCCGTGTTCTGTCATTGGTAATATTGCCATACCCTGATGTTTCTTCTAAAAATGGACATAACGTGCTGTATTGAATAATCACTCACAGTTGATTACAGAACATGCACCACGTACTTGTCAAGCACAATCCGTGTCTGATGAGACTTCATCCTATGAGATGGACTAATAGTAACCCTATTTTACAGATAGAATGAAGCCCAGATAGATTCCCTGACATACCCATGCAGTTCACGTGACATGGAAAAGATGTGAACCACAACTGTTCGACTTTGCGGCTCAGGTTTTCAGCCACCTCACTGAGCTACAGCCTACGGAAGGTGGGAAGTAGGGCACCAGGACACTGGGAGCCTGACTCCCCGTCGATACTATGAACACTAACAGGCTCATCTGTCCGGGGCTCAGGCCAGCAAGGCTCCTTCCAGGGCTCGTACTGTGGGATTCTTTCTCAGCAACAGAACGTTTCTGACTTCAGAGACACAATCAGTGTCTAAATCGAGCTTGCTTGATCTTTTGTCCATCCCCACAAATATAGGACATTCCTTAATATTCTAACCTATGGGGTTTGGCATAAAAATGTAAAGCAGATACTCACCTATGCGTGGGATCTTCTTTTACAGAATACAATTTTTTCCCCTTTGAAAACATAAAAGGAAAAGTCACATTACTGTGTTTAGGATATAGGGATTGAGCACCCTGAAGTTCAACATATATAATGAACCAAAGATAGCTTTTCCAATAAATGTGAGACCTAAACAGAAAATTCATTTTGTAAGCCTATTTTTCTAAGTCAGATAAAGCAGTTGAACCCCTGTGACAGAGACTTAAGAGAAAACAAGCCATCGAAAAGTAAGCCCATTTTTAATCTGGCTTCCTAGGGAAAGAGCCAGTAAGGACTAATCTACTAGAGCAGGGCATCCCCGCTGAGAGTCCTGGGGGTGCATCTTGCTTTTCAGAGGGTCCTTTGAGATCCAGTTCAAATTTGACAGCTTCTATGAGAAAAAGTCAAACAACAGGGTCCCAGAAGCAGTCAAGAAAAGTCCTTTATACACATCCATTGGAAGCCACTAAAATCTTGAGAAAACATTATTTTCTGAGATGCTGCCTCTCTGGGTAGCAAAGATAAAGTAAGAGTTGTAGGAATAGTGGATACCACACTACTCACACCATTTTCCTGCTAACACTCCAAAAGTTGGCTTCCTTTCTTTTTTAGATGCTTGCTGCTTAATTATGTTTTTCTTTTTTAAAAATATTTTATTTATTTATGAGAGAGAGTGAGGGGGAGGAGCAGAGAGAGAGAGAATCTCCAGCTGACTCCACACTGAGCACAGAGCCCTATGTGGGGCTCCATCTCACAACCCTGAGGTCATGACCTCAGCCTGAGATCATGATCGGAGCCAAAACCAAGAGTCAGATGCTTAACCGACTGAGCCACCAGGAGCCCCTTAGGTATGTTTTTAGTATAATTATGACAGTAAAATTGAAATAGACTGTCATTACTTAAGATAATCTACTCACAATTGTGGAACACCTGGAAATAGACTCTGTTCATACACAATTTGTTTTAGAAAATTTATTATAATTTTAAAACTATCATATTCCTCTTGATCATATTAATCTGGCATACAAGTGCAATTATATTTATGAAGGCTTATCTACATACCTACCTACATGTTTACATTTACTTACAGGATTATGTAATCAGAACTAAACGAAAATCTTATGCTTTCTTTCACTTTCGCATTCGTATTTAACAGTGTACTTTGACCTCAAATAGTCCTTGTTTTAGCATCTATGAGGATGTTGAATGGCCTTTTACAATATTTAGACTTTTTTTACTTTGAATAGTGAAAGTGCTTTAAACTATAGTTTTGTGAATACAACTTTAAATCAATTTTTTTCTAATTTGTTTATAATAGCATTTAAAAACAACTTTTTTTTTCATTGCCTTTTAGCATGAATGCTACTTCTGTGCAAGTCTGTCCAAACAAACAGGCTTGCCATCTCTGGACCGTAGCTGTCACGCTGGAGAAAAACGAGCATGCACACCCACAGTCAACCACAAAACTCAACTCTTTTGATAAAAACCAAAATGCACACAGAAATTTTCAGAGGAGTCGGTGCTCACAGAACAAGGCCATGCAGACCTACTGTCACCATCCAAATACATTTAAACCCTGAATGGCAGGATCTCATCTTAGCCTGAAACTGCCATGCACGTCACTTGGAATAGCATTGGGATCTCTTCCAATCACGTTGCTACCACAAAAACAAAATAAAAATCCCACACGCAAGAGCCGCCATGTCTAAGCTACTCCCGGCGTCACTGTCCTGAGCCGCACCCAGCGAGCAGCTGGGTCGTGCTTGCTTATGGGAGTGCTGACTTCCTGCTTACACACAGTCTGGGGACACTCATGGCAGTGCGCAGGGTTTTGGCCACTCACTGCAGAGTCCAAAGTCCACTCTGCATGACACTCAGCTTCATGCCTCTTGGGGTCAGACGTGGCTCCTTTCATCCCATAAGCACCTTCTCCCCTGAGTTCTGCTAGAGATGATGGACCAGCCATTCTCAAATCTTTGCCCCAACTCCTCCATCAGCCTGAGTTCAAGGGGCTTTTAGTCCGCACACATTTATTTCTGGACCTGCTTCCCACCATACCCAGCGCCCCCATTCGATGGTCTCCATTCCTAGCAGTCTCCGCGGACCAGACCCCCACGTTTCCGGCCATTTGATCCTGACCTACATACGCTTCTAGCTTTGATAACTGCCTCTTCACCTGCCATGGCCACCACTTACCTACCCAATTGGACCAACTCTCTGATTCCCCTTTTACCTCCTGCAACGTGGCACCTCCCTGTTTTAAACTTTGTACACAGGCTCGTTGACCCTCAGACCTCCTGAGGTCCAGGAGGAGTCTCCCCGCCCTCTTACTGGGGCCCTCACAACCTAGATGCCCTAGCTTAATGGCATCTACCAGCTCCTGTGGAATGAGTGAGGGAGAGGTAGTGCCCAGCAGCCCTCCTGGATTCCCGAATTGTGGTCCTGTCGTAAGCATCTAACAATGGATATAGTCAACACTCATGTTAACCACTGCTGACTGACCGATCACATATGGAAGTGGCTTCTCGTCTTCTTTCAGTTTTTTTACAATGAAACAATAATCTGCTTATCTTGCTGAGATTTTAATTTTTTTTTTAAGATTTTATTTATTTGAGAGCAAGAGAGCGAGCACAAGTGGGGTGAGAGTCAGAGGGAGAAGCAGTCTCCCTGCAGACCAAGGAGCCTGATGCGGGGCTCGATCCCAGGACCCTGAGGTCATGTTTGAGCCGAAGGCAGCCGCTAAACTGACTGAGCCACCCCGGCGCCCTTGCTGAGATATTTATAGAAAAGAAAAATTACTATCAAATAAAAAGTAATTGTCTCAGATCCATTCAAATCTCCTCTATATGCAAGATAATTAATGTTTCCATCAAATGAATCAGGATAGGCATACGTTTATTTATTTTATTTTTTGTTTTTTAGGGAGAGGGAAAAAGAGCATGGGGGAAGGGGCAGTGGGAGAGGGGCAAGCGGACTCCCTGCGGTGCCTGGCACAGGGCTTGAACTCACGACCCTGAGATCATGACCTGAGCCAAAATCAATAGTCAGATGCTTAACTGACTGAGCCATCCAGGCACCCCCATTTTCCCAATTTTTCTCTCACAAATACAGAAATGAAATAGAGATTTATTCACACACACACACACCAAAAAAAGGAAAACAGATACTTCTTTGGGTCAATCCCACCTGTTTAGTATATGGGAAACTTGCACGGCTGTGTCATAGGAACTCCCCACCTTGCCACAGTCACGGTACCTGGATAGACCCTGTGGGTTGGTGGTATCCCAGCCTGTTCTTAGGGCAAGCACAGGGAAAAGATGAAAACCCCGGCCCTCAAAGATCTTTTCTTCTTTTTTAAAGTTTTTATTTATTTGACAGAGAGAGACACAGCGAGAGCAGGAACACAAGCAGGGGGAGTGGGAGAGGGAGAAGCGGGCTTCCCGCCGAGCAGGGAGCCCGATGCGGGGCTCGATCCCAGGACCCTGGGAACATGACCTGCGCCAAAAGCAGACGCTTAACGACTGAGCCACCCAGGCGCCCTCTCATAGATCTTATACCAACCAAGAAACAATATAATCTGTAATCATGTACCAAATTGCCTTGGAAATAATTTCCTTTTCTCTGAGGAATAAGAATTACTAATTTCATCACCTAATCATCTTTCAATTGAAAATAAGTGGTGTCGGAATGTTACTAATAATTACCAGAGATAAAAATAAAGTTCTGAGTGGACCAAGGCATTATTGTCCCAACTCAGTTATTTGTATACATTTTTGCTAATTATTTCTGAATGCTATATGATCAAGCAAGAAAGTTTCATTTTGGAAAAAGCATTTGTGTGTGCACCCATCATATAGCATGCTACATATTCTATCGGAAACATGTAGAGCCGTCAAAAGTAAACCAGGTAAAGAAATATATTTTTCATTTTCTAACAATAAAATATAATCTAAGAGGAACAGCAAAGAATGTTTTCTTCCTTGTCAATTAAAAACAAACAGGTTTTGGGGCACCGGGGTGGCTCAGATGGGGGCCTTCAGCTCAGGTCATGATCCCAGGGTCCCTGCTCAGCAGGAAGCCTGCTTCTCCCTCTCCCACTCCCCCTGCTGTGTTCCCTCTATTGCTGGGTCTCTCTCTGTCAAATACATAAATAAAATCTTTAAAAAAAACCAGTTTTTAAAAAAAAAATACTATCCATTTTAAGTGTCGATATGCAAGAAAATTTCAAAAAGATACATTAAGGTCTAGCTTCCCAAAAGACCATCAGTTCTCAAATTTAGCACTTTATGTTATTGAAAGCACTTTTAAATGAAGTGTAACAAGAGTAATTGTGTTTCTCTGAATCAACTTCAGGGCACACCTGGCAGAATCGATACATGATGAAATCTGGACACTACTTATCTTTTTGCATGAGCCAGGATCCATTCAAATGCATAATCACTTTACCCAAGCCTGTCAGGAGGATAGGGTAACTGGAGCTCGTTGCCTTGGAGAGAGAGAGACTGGTGAAAATGGAATTAAGCACAGTTCAGTATGGCAAGGTGCTACTGGGGAGTTGAAGAGAACTATTTCTTTAGAGAAGACTGAGAGCCTGAATGATACAAAATGTCTTCAGGTCTTCTTAGGTTTGCAATTCCTCTGCTCAGATTTGCTGTTGGCTTCTAGAAAAGGTATTATATTGGAGACATTGTTACCCTGTTAGTGCTTGGGAGACAGGACAGCAGGGGGTTGGAAAAGAGTCATAAAGCCTTGATGAGGGAAAGACATCTTTGCTGACATTTGCAGGAAGAGTTTAAGAGTTATTCAAGTGAAATGATGGGTGTAAGGATACAGGAAAAAAAGAGAGAAATGTGGTTATTAATGAACCTTACCGTACACTTACTCATCAAGTCAGAAAATGGGAGCTTCAGAAAGTCTCCAGGTACCCAAGTTGAATTCCTATATCTAAATCTCAAATATAAGCTCTTCCTGATTATGTTTTTAAGCTGGTAGTAAGGTCTAGGCTTTAAATCATCTTTCTTTCTTTCTTTCTTTCCTTCTTTCTTTCTTTCTTTCTTCCTTCCTTCCTTCCTTCCTTCCTTCCTTCCTTCTTTCTTTCTTTCTTTTTTAAGATTTTATTTATTTATTTGACAGAGAGAGACACAGCGAGAGAGGGAACACAAGCAGGGGTAGTGGGAGAGGGAGAAGCAGGCTTCCCACTGAGCAGGGAGCCTGATGCGGGGCTGGATCCCAGGACCCCGGGATCATGACCTGAGCCGAAGGCAGACGCTTAACGACTGAGCCACCCAGGCGCCCCTAGGCTTTAAATCATTTCTGTATCAAGCATACTGCCTGGCACAGAGTGGATGACCAATAAGTATTTATTAAGTAATTGTAGAAACAAATGAATGGATGCCCAGGGCTGCTCAGTTGCACCATATGTTCAGATTATTTCCTGCATTGTCTAATGTAATCAATTCCTAAATATATTTACTATCCCCAGTCTCATTTCTCTTTCCTAAATTATAAATGAGAGTATGTTATTGTTCTATTTATAATCCTTCAATGATTAAGATTCAATTACTCTGAAGTATGCTAGAACAATGGAACTCTGAATAACTGTTGTGGAAAGCAATTTGGCATCAAAGAATGAAAGCTTTGTTTCCAGTAATTCCAAGCCTTGAAATTTATGCTAAGAATGCAATTAAAAAAAGATTTATGCTCAGAAATTGTTAGGTGCAATATTATTTATAATAGCCAAAATCAGACAACCTCAATGTATGTATATTATTCTCTACTTACTTGCTGGGGTTTCAGTGTATTCATTAAAAATAATCTGTCTAGATAATTCAAATACCAAGCTGCCTTAACTATTCTAGCTTTATGGTAAGTCTTGAGTTCAGACAGTACAAATGTTCCAATTAAAAAGATATTTTACCAATTCTATGTCATTTCCCTATGTCTGTGCATTTCAGAATGAGTTTCTCAATTAAACAAAAAAAGTCTGCTGGAATTGTGATTGGAATTGCATTAAATCTACAGATTAAATTGGGAGGATTATAATCTTAAAGTACTGAAAACAGTCATGCATATCAGTGATCATAGTATATATATATCTCCATTTTAGTGCAGAGACTTTTCTCTTAATTGCTTTATATTTTGGTATTGTTTTAAATATGGTTATTTTAAATTTTATATTTAAATTATATGCTGTGGCTTATAAAAGTAAAATAGATTCTTGGATATGGACCTTTTACCTGAGAGCATGTTAAGTCCTTAGGATAGTGTATATAATATAATAAAAACAATCATGTCATCTGTAAATATGTAGTTTTAATTCTTCCCTCGAAAATGTTTGCCTCTATTTCTAGCTTATTGTAGTGGTAAGGACACATCATACATGGTGAATAAAGGTAAGAATGACATCCATGCCATATTTAATCTTATGTGGGAAACATTCACTGTCTTATTTTTATGTATGATTTATCTCAGTGTCTTGTAGAGCAGCTGTTTATCAGATCGAGGAAGCTTTTTGAATTCCTAGTTTTCTAAAAATAATTATCATGAAAGGGTGTTAAATTTTGCCAAATGCTTCTGCTGCATCTATTGGGATGATATTATTTTCCTCTATTTTCCGTTAATAATTGGTAATACATTGATTGGATTTTCAAAGTCAAACCAACCATCCCCTCCTGGAATAACCTCCATTAATCATAAGAGGGTGCCATTCATATGCATTACTGAATTTACTTTCAAGACACTTTTTTGTTTCTAAAGTTCATTGGTCCAAGTAAATTGGTCTATAAATTCTTTTCCTGTAATACGTTTATAATTTTTAAATATCAGGAATTTTCTGGAAAGTATTACATCTTCTACTTTAGTGTTTGTAAAAAGTGTATGTATAAGATTGGTATTGTTTATTCCTTCTCTGTTTAATAGAATTCAAGAGTAAAACCATTTGGGCCTGATTTTTTTTTTTTTTAAGATTTTATTTATTTGGCAGAGAGAGACATAGCGAGAGAGGGAACACAAGCAGGGGGAGTGGGAGAGGGAGAAGCAGACTCTCTGCTGAGCAGGGAGCCCGATGTGGGACTCAGTCCCAGGACCCTGGGATCATGACCTGAGCCGAAGGCAGACGCTTAACGACTGAGCCACCCAGGTGTCCCAGGGCCTGATTTTTTTTTATTTGAAAGTTTCTGGAAAGAAATTTGTTTGTTCAATAAACAATGGGTTATTTAAATTTTCTATTTCTTGAGTGTTTCTTTGTTTTCTTTTCTGTAAAGCTCTTTAAAGGTAATATATATGTATCTCTATCTACATACATACTTTATCAACACACACATATATTTGTATATATGTATATATTTTATATATATTTTAAACCCCTTTATTGATATATGATTGATATACTAGAAGCTGTACATATTTAATGTATACAACTTAACGAAATATCCATGAAATGATTATTACTACTATTTTGTGTGTGATAAGAAAACTTAACATAGTATCTACCTTCTTAGCAACTTTTTTTTTTTTTTTTTTTTTAGATAGATGTGGAGGGCCAGGGTAGCCTGACATAGGGCTTGATCTCATGACCCTGAGATCATGACCTGAGCTGAAATCAAATCAAGAGACTCTTAACCAACTGAGCCAGCCAGGCACCCCTCTTAGCAAATTTTTAGGTATATAATACAGTGCTTTTTACTCTCAGCACTGTGTTGTACAGTAGATCCCTAGGACTCACTCATCTTGCATAGCTAAAACTTTACAGCCTTTGACTAATACCTCCCCATTTCCCACCACCTCATCATTGGCAAGCACCATTGTACTTTGTGCTTCTGTGAGTTTGCCCATTTTAGAGCCTCATGTAAAGAATACCGTGCAGTATCCGTCTTTCCTGCCTGCCTTGTTTGACTCAGCACAGTGTCCTCCGGGTTCACTCATGTTGTCCCAAATGGAAAGGCTTCCTTCTCCTTTGCGCCTGAATAGTATCCTGCTGTGCATACACCACATTTTCTCTTTCCATTTGTCTGCCTACAGATAATGTTTAGGTTACTTTCATGTCTTGGCTACTGTGAATAATAATGCAATGGACATGAAGCGCAGACTCCTCTTTGAGACCCTGATTTCAGATTCCTTCGTCTACATGCCCAGATGGGGGTGCTTGATCATATAGTAGTTCTCTTTTATATTTTTTGAGGACTCTCCATACTGTTTTCCACAGTAGCTGCACCACCAACAGTGCAGGAGGGTTCTCTCTTCCCCACATTGAGTCAGTTTCAGTAAGGTTTATCTATCAAGGAATTTGCCATTTTCACCTAAGTGGCCTAATTTATTGGCCTAAAAATTTATGTTAACACTTCCATACTCTTGATATAAGCAGGGTCTGTAATGATCTCCCATCTTTCATTTATGATATTGGTAATTTTGTTGCTTTATCTTCTTGGTGATCAATTTTATTAACTTTATCAATTTTATTAGTTTTCCAAAGAACCAACTTTTAACCCTGATATTTTTCTCTTTCCTTTGTCTTTCTACTTCATGAGTTTCTGCTCCTCTTATATTTAAAAATTTTTTCTGCTTATTTTGGTTTAACTTGCTTATCTTCTTCTACCTCTCTCTCTAAAATAAAAACAAAACAAAACAAAACAAAACAAAAATTCAGACCTGCAGTTATCCTATCAGTTTTTAAGTAAATACTCAGTGACTCAAACATCACATCCCCAAATTCTCTCATACGTCTATCCTAGTTAAGGCAGCTCACTGAAATTCTCTGTATCTCAATTTCTTTTTTTTTTTAAGATTTTATTTATTTATTTGAGAGAGAGAGAGAGCACAAGTGATAGGAAGGGGCAGAGGGACTGGTAGAAGCAGACCCTCCACTGAGCAAGGAGCCTGATGTGGGACTCGATCCCAGGACCCCAGGACCGTGACCTGAGCCCAAGCCAGATGCTTAACCGACTGAGCCACCCAGGTACCCCTCAATTTTTTTATCTCTAGGTCAAAAGAACTGTCTATAATGTAAGACGTTTAGATCCCTCCTAATGCAAGAAAATATCACATATGTGTCTTCCCTAACCACAGCAAAGCTTTTAAGAGCAATACTGTTGTTTTTTCAGAAATCATAACCCAATCGTGATACATAATATGTAAATTGGTAGAAAATAAATTTACTGTATCACCCATTTTAATTCATAACAGCCCAGAAGGTAAAAGATTCTTCGGGGAACTACTGAAAAGTAAATTCCATTACTAGGAGTCAGGCAACCACTCAATAGCAGGGTGATGATGCACCACATACCAGAAATGACAGCCCATGTTCCACCCATGGAAGGTGCAGGGAGTATGAAGTCCCTGTGTTTCCCTAATTAACGTCACGTGCTAGAGCCAGCCTGGTTCCTACCTCGTCATTTTTGCCAGTGGACAATCAAGGCCGCCATGGTCTGGTCTATTCATCTCACTGTTGATGTATCTGTCATCTCACACCACAAAGAAGAACACAGATTTTCGGACTGTCATTACTTAGTAGAGTCCTTGTAACTGTTTTCCCCAGAAGTTGGCACTCTTCCAAAAGTATAGCCTCCTATCGTTATTGAACGTTTTAAATTAGATAAGACATGTAAGGACCTGGTGAATGTTCATCAGATATTAGCTTTATCGTTATCATTATTTAAATGGGGGGAAAAGTACAAAGAGCCAAAGCCACAGGGTAGGTGCAGCAAAACTCAAGAACCCAGGTGTGGGACCTGCTCTGCTGCGAACACTGGTCTCTCAATATGTCAGCAGGACATGAAATGATTTTCATTTAAGGGAGGACTCTCTTGTATTCCTTAAACACGTATGTTTGGTTCTTTGCCACATGTCAGCAAATAATACTGGGTGATCTTGCTTGGGTGCCATGTTCCAGGGGCCAGCGGTTTTCCCTTGGTGACTTTCCTCCCGTACCAAGAAAACAGTACGGGCTTTGTCTTGGGTCCTGTTCACCAGAGACAAAGCCTGACAGGTGGTTGACTGAGGTTCAAGAGAAACCTGCAGGGTGGCCCGGAAAGCGGGATAGGGCAGGGGAGGGAATATAGGAAATATATGGCTTCAGGAGAAGTTTTGACCCCAGGCGGATGTCAAGCACAGCTCTGGGCATGACCTGTATCCTCCCAGAGGCAAGAAGGCTGAGGTCTTTACCCCAGAGTCAGTCAGTCACCGGTATAACCTTCTAGACTCTTCCAGAGTCTCTTCTCCAGGAAAGGTGAAGGCCTGAGCTGCTGGGACATGGGTGTGCCAGTCAGCAAAGAGGGTCTGGCGGGAACCGCAACGCTATCCTGGAAGCGCTAATAGAGCCGCTGACAGCACCTCAAGGGAAGAGCCCTACGGTCTGATTCAAAACAAAGCAAATGTATTCATGGCAGTTTTCTCTTATAATTTATTGAGTTTATATTTGTGTAAGATTTGGCCAAGAGGCCTAGAATGATGAGGACAGAGGGAAAAAAAATCAGAGACGATAAAAACAATCAACACTGATTGAACGCTTAGTATGTGCCAAGGAATGTGATAAATATTTACATATATTTGGGCGCCTGGGTGGCTCAGATGGTTAAGCATCTGCCTTCGGCTCGGGTCCTGATCCCGGGGTCCTGGGATCGAGTCCCGCATCGGGCTCCCTGCTCCTTGGGAGCCTGCTTCTCCCTCTGCTTCTCTCTCTCTCTCTCTCTCTCTCTCTCTGTCTCTGTCTCTCATGAATAAATAAATAAAATCTTAAAAAAAATATTTACATACATTTGCTAACTGAATATTTCAACAGTGCTGTAAGATATTCCTACTATCTCTGATGCAGACAGTGGGGTTCACAAGGTCAAGAAGCACACGCATGACCTCACGGCTGCTACAGCACACAAGGGGCACCCCTCCTGTACTCCACAAGTTGGGTTCTAGAGTTTGCTACTTGTGCCTTTGTTTCCTCATGCAGGAGGCACGGGGTGACTAGATTATCCCAGGGTAACAGACTCGGCTGGAAGACAGTGCTGTCATGAGAATACCTTGAACAACTTTATTAAGATGTAGTCTCTAGGATTTTAGAAAAACACATTCCAAAGAGTCTCTAGGGCTAGGAGCTAAGGAAAATGACTTAAATATCACGGAAAATTCTAGTGCTCAATATTGTCTGCAAATTAATGAACTAGATTAAGTATTATTTTTAATAAGTCAATAGCATTAGCTCGGGAACAAATGGAGCTTCCCCACAACAGTCAGTGAACTGTTAAAAAAAACAAAATGAAGACCCAAAATGTTTGCATTCAGGCAAGGTACTTCATATGGCAACCTGGCCATTGTTCCAGAGTCAAGGATATTCAAGCAAGGGAAGGGAAGTGTTTTTTTTAGATCACGTTCATGATATGAAAACTGATCTCTTCCAGAAAAAAATGTCAAGAAATGCAGAGGAGACACAGTAGAAGGAATTGAGGTGACAGGTGAGCACAGGAAGTATTGAGAAGGCAGCAGCAGGTGCTTCTCAGAGTGCATGGGAAGAAGGAAAGTTGACCTTGTTGTCAGTGTGCAGAAGCATGCAAGTCACAGACCAGAGTTGCTAATGCCTCCAGTTAAGTCTACAGCTGGGGACACAGGATTGTTAGAATGAATGCTGGCAGCCTTGACAACTTCTGCAGTGCGGTATGTCAAGATAATGCTGCATAAAGGAAGCAAGGCCCAAATGGAAAATCAGGAGAATGAAGAGATTGAGGGGCATCGGCCATTCCTCACTGAGGTTGTCTCTGGGATTTGAAATGAAGCAGGAGGAGACTGCTCACTGGCTTTACCTTGATGCATCTTCCACCATTATTACTGGGGTCAGCAAACTGCTCACGAGTCTTCTCAGAGACTCTGTGTTCCACAATTAATACGTCCTTACCATTAAAACCCCAAATCAGAGGATCCCTTCACACATTTTAAAAATCAACATCAAAACCAGAATAACTGCAAGGGGAACTCTACTGAAGATTTTGGTGCCTAAAATGGACATTCGTAGTAACTGGCAAAGACTCAGGATTCTCCTCTAGCAAGGCTGTTACCATGTGCACTTACTCACTGCCATGAAATTACAGAATATAAATTACTACCCAAAGTCACTAATCCTCAGAAAAGACACCTACAAAGGGAACTAAGATGCACATAACTTCAGTATTCAATGGAAAATACTTGTGAACAAATACTGTCATGATTCAAGGTAAGTGTGGCCACAGGATTCTCTCTGGCCAAGGGAGTGGGAGTGGAAAGGGCCATCTGCCTCTTCTGGGGGAGGTTTTAGGAGCTAGGACACAAGTTCCCCTTTCCTCTGTCTCGGCACCTGGAACGTTTCATGCGCCTTCTTCTCAGAATGAGGACAACAGGGAGGACGACCTCCAGCTAGCTGACGATGCCCAGGCCATCTGAGCAAGGTAGAACGTTGGTTTTCTTTGGTCCTGGGGACGTAAGGACTCCCATACCTGCAGCATGACTGGTCACCCTGGCTGACTGTCTTGCAGACCCATGTCTCGCCTGCCTTTGTGTGGGGTATATGGTAGTACCAGAGGATCTTTTATATCTCATGTTAAATCAACAGTAATTGCAGTCAATTAAATACATCTGATGCAGTAACTGTCTTCAGAAAGAACTGAAGTTTCTCCACCCGGTATAATTCCCTGGTGATTACAGAGAGCAGGTCAGGAAACCCAAGGGAGTTTAAGGAAGGACACTAAGCATCCAATCCTGTGTCAGGGTTGGGAGCTGGGCCTGTGGACAGAGGGGGACTCAGCGCCAGGAGCAGAAGGAGGCGATGCTCCTAAGACCTTAGGAAGGCAGGGAGAGACCCTTCAGGACCCTTCAGGCTGCAATCCAGAGCCTGTGGCAGCAGAGGATGCTTTTACGTGATTATGGCTTAAAATACCAACTGCTTTTTTATTGATAGCAGTCCTTTGCTGTGATTTCTCTAAAGGATTTTATGGGAGAAGGGAACAAAAGTTATCAGGAGAAATACTTCACGTCAGGGAATAATCCATGCACGGATTTTTAAAAAATAATATATATACAGACACATACATACACACCAAAAATGTACATAATTAAACTAAATGTCTATAAATAAATGGTTATAAAGACACTGGAAAATTGAAGACTCCATTCTTAAACAATGAGTTAAGTCCAGAATTATATTTATATTATGTTTATAACGCTGGCCTATGAGGGTAATGGCAACAGTGAGGGTTATGGCAATATGGCAAAACCCTGGTTTGGGGGTCTTTGTTTTTTTTGTTTATTCTTTCAAAGAGTACTTCAAATATCTGGTTAAATTCCACAAAAATTGCCCTCAACCTTTTTTTTTTTTTTTTAACACAGTTATTAGCCCGGGTTCTGCAGAGAAACAAATGATAAAAGAGCATGGTATTTCTATCCGTATGTTTCTATATATATCTATAGAAACAGAGAGAACTGGGAGCAGGGTGGGGGGGAGGGAGAGATTTATTATAAGGAACTGGCTCACAAGATCTGCAGTTGGTAAGCTACACACTGGGAGAGCCGGTAGTGTTATCTAGTCTGAGTCTGGAGGCCCGAGAACCAGGACAGCCAGCAGCCGTGAGACCCAGAGAGCTGGTGTTTCAGCTTGGGTCTGACGACGGGAATAAAACTAATGTCCATCTTCACGATGGATAGGAGTTCCCTCTTCCGGGCGAAGGGGCAGCCTTTGTATCCAATTCAGGCCTTCAACTGCTTGGACGAGGCTCAGCCACCTTGGGGAGGGCAATCCACTGCACTCAGTCTATTGAGTAAAATATTCAAGCATTCATCTCATACAGAGACACCCTGACAGATAACTACGTATCTGGACCCCGTGGTACATCAAGCTGGCCCATAAAAAATAACCACTACGGTTCTCATCCTTCAGAGGTCTCTTTCAGTTTGGTTTAGGATAGGCTGACATTGTGAGCTTTGTCATAATGGTGTCGATAATTCAAACGTATGTCGTCATTCTCTCCCTTTTACCATGATCGAGTTATGCAGCCCCCAGAACCCCTGTTCTACTCTAACTCCCATCACCACGCCGTGCTAGCACGGCGGAGCATGCACACTCTCTCCCGCCAAGTCCCGAACCAAATGTATGAGAGATGAACACAAATGTCAGGACTTTCTGCAGTGGAATGTCAGCACCAACTTTTGAGACAAATTCCAAGTGTATATCAGATGGCAGAACAGCCTCAAAATTCACTTCTTGTTGGTGTTCAGATGTATCAACCATACAAAAATATTCTAGGACCAAATTTAATGAAAAAAAGAAGACTTTTGTAAGTTACATCTCTAACTTCATTCAAAACAATCAATTATATAAGACTCAGTGTGTCCTCCTCCAAGTTTTGCTTTGTAACAGAAACCTGTTTTTACTATAAAAATGTGTATTATTCCAATCATAAAACCTACAATGTCATGCTATTAATATTGAAAATCTCATAGCAAGTCTAAACTATCCACAAAAGATAATCTTTATTTTGCATCAAGCAGAATGAGCTGTTTTAAAAGCCCTAGGTTTTCCATCTAAAAATCCCAACTAACAGATGTGAGGCAAATTCTTCTTCCACTGTGACAGGCATCAGAAAAAAATAAATTAATTAAAAATAACCAGCTCCAGAATTCAGCTCTCATAGTTTCATTCCCATAAATGACACAGGACGTATTCTTTTGTTGATGTTTTCCAAGTAAGCTCTGAGTTAATGGTATTTATTTTCCCGTAAGAGGAAACTGAACAAGATTCTACCATCCCCAACAACACATAATACTTATTCAAATCAATAGATGCTTATTTCCAACTTATCTGATGGACGGCAGGGACTCTGCAGTGACATGGACTTTGGATTAGAATCGTGTCGCACCCCTTACTGGCAAATACCAAACCTATACATGCCTCAATTTTATTTAAACAGTGAGACTATTAATAAAAACCCCATATGGTAACTTCAAGATTTGACCTGTTAACACCGAGCCTGGTGTGTAGTAGATACACAGTGAACAGTGACAACTCTTGCGGACGTTGAGAGCTCTCAGCAATACCCACAAAATAAATTAATATGAGAAGCCTTTCTAATGAGGGTTTTTACGTAATCGTTCATAAAAATCTCCTAAATATACTGATAGTTTAAAAAAGAATATGTATTGTGTTTTTTTATGTAAGAGAGAAGTAACAAGGATTTTTACCTAAAGCACTTAAACCCCCAAATATACACGAACACTTCTCCACACTCTAAAAAGACCTCAAAATTCCTACAAACAAAAACGCACACACATAAAATGTTCCATACCTTCTGCATCCATACAGAGGCATATAATGTTCAAACTGCAGAAAACAAAAGAAAAAAAGAAAAAGATTATTATCACAGTATATCCCCTGTCACTAACCATGCAAGACAGACAATAAAGGGACATTTTTAATGGACTGAAATACAGATGAACATAATTTTAGAGTGAGATTCTATTTCAAGCAAACACTAAATGTGTATATCTCTTTGGTCTCTGCCTTAGGAGCTGATGACAAATTCTACTGTCTCTTTCCAATGAGCTGTTCCTGATATTTAAAAAATTAATTCATAGACTCCTTGGCTGAGAAAAAGAAAGATGGTATTATTGGTTCATAACTCAGCATCATTCATTTGATCTCAATAACAGATGTAAAATTGAGGGAAAAAAAATCTAAAGTCAGAGTTTCTTTTGGTGATATTTTGTATCGACAGGGATGGCCTGGAGGAGATCATGCTAAGTGAAATAAGTCAAGCAGAGAAAGTCAATTATCATATGGTTTCACTTATTTGTGGAACATAAGGAATAGAGTGGAGGACATTAGGAGAAGGAAGGGAAAAATGAAGGGAGGGAAATCAGAGGGGGAGATGAACCGTGAGAGACTATGGACTCTGAGAAACAAACTGAGGGTTCTAGAGGGGAGGGGGGTGGGGGGATGGGTTAGCCCGGTGATGGGTATTAAGGAGAGCACGTATTGCAAGGCGCACTGGGTGTTATATGCAAACAATGAATCATGAACCCTACATCAAAAACTAATGATGTAATATATGGTGACTAATGTAACATAATTAAAAAAAAAGAATTCAACTGATATGACAATTCAAGAGAGATTTAGTGACTGGTCAAGATCCAACCTCTAGTTTTACCAAATGAAATGATGAAAAAAAATCAAACAGTTTGGAAGTACCTAATTCCATAACTGTTAAGAAACCTCAATGTATAGAATAAGTCAATTTTTTTCATTACAATTTTTTACCGTTCCACTTTTCTTTTGTAAAAAAAAATGTCTATATTATGAAGATTTTGGTAACACTGGAATGTATATTCAGGGAGACATGCACTGAGCAACTTCTCTGACAGTGGTCCTCCACCAAGAAAAATACTAAATGGAGTTGTTCCAGCAAAATGAAAATAATACTAGACAGAAACACAGAAATGCAGAAATTAATGAAGAAAAGAAGAATAGATAAATAAGTAGGTGTATATAAATGATACTGATTATATAAAATACTGACAATGTCTTATGAGATTTCAAATCTATGTAGAATTTAAATACAAGACAACAATGGCAAAGAGATGGAGTAGCAGCAAATGCACTTAAAATAGTGTAAGATCCTTTCATCATCTGAGATTCAGTAAAAGTACTAATTTATAGCAGATTTAATAAGTTAAATATGTTTGTTACCTTTAGAGGAAACACTAAAACGATAGTTTATTTATTCATTTATTTTTAAAGATTTTATTTATTTATTTGAGAGAGAGAGAGAGAGACAGAGATAGTGACAGAAAGTACAGGCGGGGAGGAGAGGGAGAAGCAGACTCTCCGCTGAGCAGGGAGCCCATTGCAGGGATCGATCCCAGGACCCTGAGATCATGACCCGAGCCGAAGGCAGGTGCTTAACTGACTGAGCCACCCAGGTGCCCCGACATTAAAACAATAGTTTAAAAAGGAATATATGACAAATTAATGGGAGAATTTAATTTAATAATGTTAAAATATTTGATTAACTCAAAAGGAGGTAAGAAGAAACAGAGAAGAGGTGAAAAATAAGGAAAAGGATTTAAATAGTAGATTTTAATCCAAGTATATCAGAAATTACACTAAATGATAAAAGACTGCTACACCACTTGAAAGACAAAGATTTTTCAGTCCAAATAGGGAAAAAAAACCCCACTATGATAGGAGAATCAAACTTTAAATATGAAAACACAGACTTCAAAATTAAGGAATGGGAAAAAAATATTCTCTGCAAATACTAAAGAAAGAAAACTCATGTAGCTTAGCGATATTAAAGTAGACCTTAAGACAAAAATGACCAAAATAGATTCAGAGGCATATTTCATAATATAAGATAAATATAGAAGGGACAATCCATCAGGAATAGACAGCAATTTTAAATCCCTAGACACACAATAGCAAGGCCTAAAATATATTTTAAAAATTTGAAAAAAGCTAAAAGAAAATGTATTGTGGAAGATTTCATTACTCTCTCAGTGAAATATGGAACAAGCATAAATAGTGAAGAAATAGGAAAACTGAAACACAACAAATTTTGTCTTTTGTCTTTGCTTTTCACGCAGTTTGAATATGACATGACCTTTAAAGAAAATCCTGCTTGCTGAAGTTCTGGGATCTGTGGTTTGCTGTCTGACATTAATTTTAGAAAATACCCCAATATTATATCTCCAAATGTTCCTTCTACCCTATAATCACTCTCTTTTTCTGGGATTCTGGTTAGTTATGTGTTTGAAGATTCAGGATCATTCTGCAGGTCTGGAATGCTGACTTGTTATTGTTTTTTTCCTCACTCATTTTTCATTTTGTATTTTACTTTGTGTAATTTCTATTGACCTGCCTTCAAGTTTCTAATTCCTTTCTTGGCTGTGTTGAGTTTACTGAAGAGCCCGGCAAAGATGTGTTCCATCTCTGCTACTCTTTGTCAAGCCACTCCAGCTTTCATGCCTGGAATAGGTGCATCTTCCCTTCTGCTGGGTGATTTTAGTGCTCGGGTGGGAGTGGGGGATTATCTGGGTTAATCCAGTTAGAAGTTGGACTGTGTTGCTATGATTACCTTTAATGCACCTCAGACTTCAAGTTCCTATAGCAATACTTGGTTTTTCAGGTAATGACAGGTTTGCTAGATGGTTGCCTCCATGGCTGCTCTATGTCCTTGTTAGGCCTTCCTTTGCCCTGCAAATCAGGCGGGCTCTGTTTCCACACACGTGCCTGTTGACCCTCTCCCAGTCTCCCTGGGTCTCATGGTTGCAGCCTCCTTCCCTCGCTCAACAATAATTCTGGAAAGAAAGCCTATTCCTGTTCCTCCTCCAGGGTAATGTGATGAGTGAGTGTTCCCTTCCCCCACAGGAATGGGGTACCGCCAGGGCTCCAGGAGCAACAGTGTTCTTGCACTTCCTCCCAGAGAGTAGGTCTTTTGTTCTGCACCAGAGATAAGGGATAGGATACAGGTCTGCTGGGATTTCGTGTCCCTCCCACATAGGCTGCTGTTCTCCCCTGTCAGGTCAGCATCACCAGGGGCACCCTTCCCTAAAATGCTCTGGAGGTCATTTATGTGAGCATTGTTGTTGAGGTCCTGGATGAAAAGCCTCCAAAGGGAGCCGGCTCCCCCAGGTTCTGTGGCCTCCAGGTGCTTCCCCCTCTCACACCATCATTTCACCCATTCACTGGCCACCCCAGCCTGACTCTTCTGCTCAGTGTTCAGCTGCAGCTCCCTAAAGTGAAGCATGCTTGCATCCTGTCTGTTCGTGTGCACACCAGTCTCTTCTTGAAACTGACAGCTTCCTATTTGTGTGGGTTGTTGTACTTATTATTACAGGGCATGGGATCATGCTCTCTCCAGCTGTCTGTATCACTTAGTTCAACCTTGAATTACATATTCTTTTGAAGTGAACAAGGACTAAGTACAAAGCAACTGAAATATCAAGGATGTGTTTCAAGAAATTTTCAAAAACTGAAATCATGCCTAAATTGCTTTCTAATCATTGTACAACTAAGATAGAAATCAATGACAGATACCAAATTGGAAATGATTTGGATGTTTAAGAATTAAGCAATACACCTCTCAATAGCCAATGGGTCAGGAAGTAATATTAAATTTAAAAATATTTTAAATGTAATAAAATATTACATATTAAACATGTGGGGAGAATTTAAAGCTTAGAGAAACACTTATTTTATTTATAAATTTTTGTTGAGAGAGAAAAAGCATGGATGAGTGTGGGTGGGAGGGGCAGAGGCAGAGGGAGAGAGAGAATCCTAAGTAGTCTCCATACCCAGTGCAGAGCCCCACAAGGGCTCAATCTCACGACCCTGAGTTAATGACCTGAGCCGAAGTCAAGAGTCAGACACTTAACTAAACATTTATGACATTAAATTTACATGTTAGAAAAAATAAACCTAAAAATCAAGTATTTATGTACTGATCTCAAGATACATCAAAAACAGTTAACAGAAGCCAAAGATGTGAGGAAAAAAAGATAAAAATATGATTAGAAATTACACAGAAATACAATAAAAATAAACAAAACCAAAATATTTAGTTTAGATGAATTATAGAATTTATACTCTCTAGCAAGTTTGATATAGAATAAAAAAGAAAAGAGCCGAAATCTAAGATTCTGTATTTAAAAGGGAACATCACTACAGAGCCTACATATAGTAAAATGTAGTAAAGAAATAATGTAAACTATTTTGCACATTAAAAAAAAAATTTTTAACGATTTTATTTATTCATTTGAGAGAGAGAGCATGTGTGCACAAGTGGGGGGAGGGGCAAAAGCAGAGGGACAAGCAGACTTCCCGCTGACCAGCAGCCCCATGTGGGGCTGGATCCCAGGACCCGGAGATCATGACCCGAACTGAAGTCAGACGCTTAACTGACTGTGCCCCCATATTTTTTAATTTTAGAAAAATTGGGTACACTCCTTGTAAAAGCACTACAGAACCGATCTAAAAAAAAAGATGGAAAATGGGAAACCTTAAATGACATAGTCTTATGTTAAGACTTCCCCATAAAGAAAGGTCTAGATCAAAAAAGATTCAATAGTGAACTATTTCAAACACTTAACAAAGAAATAATACTAATCTTACACAAAATCATTCAAAGGAAAGAAAAAGGGAGCATTTACCAGCTTGCTTTAAAAAGCCAGAATAAACATAATTTTCCTTTATAAGAAGGGAAAAAAAAACTTATTTTTTATAAGATGGGAAAATCAGAAATTAATTACTTTCATGAACTTAGATGTAACAATCTTAAATATTAGCAAACTGAGTCCAGCAAAGTATAAAAAGCATAATATGTTAAGTCTAGTTAAGTCTATTTCAAAAATGAAAAGTGGATTTAAAATTAAAAAATAAATGTAATTCTTGGGGCACCTGGGTGACTCAGTCGGCTGAGCGACCAACTTGTGATTTTGGCTCAAGTCATGATCTCATGGGTTGTGGGATCAAGGCCCCCATCAGGCTCCACACTCAGTGTGGAGTCTGCTTGGGAATCTCTGCCTCTTCCTCTGCCACACCCCCTGGATGTGCATGCTCTCTCTCTCTTTCTCGAATAAATAAATGAAATCTTTAAAAAAATAAATGCAATTCACAGATTTCAAAATAAAGTGCAAAAACTCTCTATCATCAGTGGAAGAAATGCACAAGAAATATTTCACAAAAGTCAATATTTTCTTGTGATAAGTACACTAAGAAATCCAGCAAAGGAGTTGTATCTACAAAAAATTCAAATAATGGGAAAATTTGCCCATTTTCTCTAGGTATGGAAACAAGATCACAACATCCGTTAAACATCGTGCCAAAAGCCCTACCGAGATAGTAGAATAAAAAAAATTAAAATATACAATTAACCTAAATGTATTATGCTTTGCATCCCAGAAATTCCATCCTGGCTATATACTCAAAAACATACAAGAATATACTTGCAATAAAATGAATCTCACAGAATAATATTGAATGAAAGAGCCAGATTCAAAATGAAAACACACTGTATTTGTTCCATGACATGGATATCAAAAGCAAGAAATACTAATTCATTGTATGATAGAGGTCAAAACAGTAGTTGACCTTGTGGTATGTCTTGGGGTGGTGACGTTGCCTGATGATGTTGCAGAGGGAAGCATACCATAGTGTTCAAATATTTCTATTCCCTAATGTGCATGGTGTTCATGCAGATATATGCATATGTAAAAATAATTCAGCTGTACACTTAAAATTTATGCACTGACGGATACAGTGCCTCCATCAAAAAATTTTTAACTAAAAATTAAACATAGAAGTCTTGTTTCTGAATTATTATCTTTTTTTTTAAGATTTTATGTATTTGACAGAGAGAGACACAGCGAGAGAAGGAACACAAGCAGGGGGAGTGGGAGAGGGAGAAGCAGGCTTCCCGCTGAGCAGGGAGCCCGATGTGGGGCTCGATCCCAGGACCCTGGGACCATGACCTGAGCTGAAGGCAGTTGCTTAATGACTGAGGCACACAGGCTCCCCTCTGAATTATTTTAAGCCTAAGAAGTCTTGGAGCAAAATTATCTGGTCAAAAAGGAAATTAATTTCAGAAAGAAAGGTTAATATCAATTTCACCGTAGCCTCAAGAAGATTGAACTGGCACAAACGTGCAGTCAATCTGGAATGTAGTGTACTGTAAACAGTGATTTCTTTTAAAGGGCCACATCGGGTCAAGAACAAATGAGCAAGCAAATAAGAGGAAGCAGAGGAACTGTGATGTGCCCTTGAGTTTGAAGTCAAGCTGATATATGACTGGAATGCATTCCCTTATGTTATAGATCCTCTAAGCTCTTCTACTGGCCTTCGAAATAGCTGAGATTCCAAATGTTGACCTTACCTGAAGAGGTTCAGTCCATTTATTAAGCACCTACAGTTTATCAACTACTGTGTTAAGGTGTATGAAATAAAGAGAGAAAGGACACACTCTATCCTTAAAGGAAATCTCAGTCTTAAGCTGACAGATTTTCTCCTTGACCAAATTTTGAACAAGCTCCTCTGAGCCCTCTTTTTTAATAGGTCTCAAGCTTGGCTCCCATCCTGTCTTTTGGTCTATATAGCCCAGGTTTAGCACGTAATCCCCCACCCTTGGTATATGATCACCCTCAACATCTGGTCAAATTCTTCATTCCCCACCTTTGATATGTGATCACTCGGGGCTGTCTTCAGCGAAAATCCCTTTAAGTTGCTTTACCAAAATTCTCCTATCCTCAGTGTCTCCTCTTAACAATCCACTGCCCCCACCCTGCACCCCACTCACCCTCACTCACCATTGGCTTTAAATTTCCAACTGCATTGCTGTATTCAGGGTTGACACTTATTTCTCTCCCCTGTTTCAATAGTTGAGTAAGGTCTTCCTTACCTTTTAACATGGGTCAGAATATTTTTTTCTTTAACATTAAGAAAGCCAGATTTGTAAATAAATATTGAGGTATAATGAAAGAGTAGGGATAACATGGAAGACATAAATACTACTTAACAAGGAGCAGTTTATCTTGAACACTGGTGGGTGTTGGTATAGCACAGAAGAGATACCATCTGAAGAGGACATTGATGGGTAAGTTGCATTTTGTAGACAAAGGAAGAGGAAAACCACTTCAGGACAAAGCAACAGTGTTACGGAAACATGGGTGAATATAGAGTGTTCTTGAAACTAAAAATATTTCCTTATCATTTGAGTGATAATGCCATTGTGGAAAACTAGGGTACAAGTTATCCTGAGGAACGTGGACTATGGTTTGTAAGTAAAGAGAGAATATTGGAGGGTTTCAAGCAGGGAAGTGAAAGAATCACTACCCATTTTTGGTGAATGTCTCCAGAAATGTAATGGAGAGTGATTTCAGTGGGTAACATAGGAGACCTGTAACTAAATTAGGAAACTTTTAGAAAAATACAGCTAGGTAACAGTGGGAACCTGGATTATAACTGTGGAAATTAAGATGGAAAGAAATAAGTAGACAGTACAGATTTAGGAATTTACTGTCCACAATATTTGTTCATTCAATTAGCTAGTGAAGCAGAAGGCAAGGTTTGGGAAAAGGCAAGAAATACTAATGACTCCCTAATTGGGAGGATCATGTTGATATCAGTCAAACTGAGAGGCATAGAATTTTTAAAAGCATATTTTAAAGGAAGATGGTGTCTGTAGAGGCTTTATTTGGAGGTAACTCGTAAGTAAAAATTGGTGATGAAGAAGATCATGACCATAGCATGATCATGATACCATTAAACTGTTTACCGTCTGTCACTTTCCAGGCTCTGTATTAAATCCTCTACATACATTAATCTATTTAATCCTCAAGTCTATTATTATTTCCATTGAGCAGAAGAGGGAAAGGAGTCACAGAGAACATAGGTAAGTTGGCCAACGTCGTGCAGCTAGCACGTCACACAACCCAAGCCAGGAGAGTCCAAGATCTGTGCAGTAAACCACAACACCTAAGGGACAGGGGAGAAGCCTCGGGGACAATGAAAAGATAATTGTCCGGAAGATGGTGAACTGATACCAAAATAAGTTGTCTGGCTGGGGGAGATACAGCATCAGAATAAACCAGGACTAGCCCTGCACTTCTTTAAAGCTAGATATATTTTTGTCAAGTCTGAAAACCTCAGTACTTAGGTACATACAACCGCAGGCAACTCACTCGTCCACATTAACCCTTTTATTTGCATATTTGAAATGAGTTAGCTTGATATAATGATCACTAACTTATTCCCCAAATCTTACATTTTGGAATTCAGAGTAAGAAACTTGCGAAAAAATTCTGCCCTAACACTGATTTTTTAGTTCATGGAGAAGAGTGTAAGCAGATATGGAATCACAGTGAGTTAGTATGCAAAAGATTTATTGCCCTAAATCCAGAAATATATTTTTTAAGGAGTCATGAAACATATGTTTTTCTTTCTTAGTAAACGTTATGTATCAGATAGTCAATTATTACAAGGACCCAACAAAAAGCTAATTTTCTCCATATGCATCTATATTGTGACTTTTTTAAAAATCAGAACAACCTTTAATGATTTCAGAGCCAATAATGCATGAGTTGAAATTTGGCTAGTGATTATGCCATTTTATTTAATTCAGCTATTTCAAGGTTAATTTACAATCATCTCTTTTAAACACAAGTGGTGTTTGCTGGATTCTTCTAGGGAATTGCAGTGAAGTCAGGAGTCAGCAATAAACTGTTTTATGTCATCTAGGTCAGGTACTTATCTTCCCAGAGCAGGAGTGATCAGACCAATGGGACTGCATCACAAAACTTCAAATGCTTAATATTCTATCAGTCAGTTCCTAAGGACCTCTGAGCATTAGAAAAACTCATTTAGTGTTACTGACATATTAATTCCAAGACAGTAGTTAAACATTCTGAAAGCTGTATCTGGGAAAGTCATATTTTAAAGCCACTTACACCAGACTAAACTGGAAGGGAGTTTTAATAAACAGGTGGTTGCGTATTCACAAGAAGATAAGGAATGCAACTCTTCGCCATTGTCGTCTTCATCTTCTTTCACGATTCCTCCCTGTCAAGACGTTGTTGGCTTAAAAAGGCTTAAGAAAAGCAAGCTCAGCTTTCCATCTGATTTGAAAGGGGCACTTTTGGTCTTTCATATATTTTACCATATAAAGAAATGCATGTTGCTTTTCCTGCTGTGAGACACTACAGGATACTAATGCTTAATGTTCTTCACCATATACCAGGTGATCTTCAAAAGTTCAACTTTGTTAGGAGAAACCTACTTTCTTTTCTGTGGGCCAAGTACTTTAAATGGTCATTAAAAAGCAACAAGTTCTGTATTCTACTTTCACTGACGGATGTAAGTGTAATTTTCAGGGGAGTGGGTTTTAGAGAATGGAGGACACAGTGAGGCCTGGGCTATCGTTTCCATCAGCCTTCCATTTGTTGACAGTGAGGACCTCGGGCCAGGAGAGGAGGCATGCACCGGGCATGGTAACACAGGGAGAGGGTGGTGGAGGTGAAACCCGGAACGCAGGGTCTGCCCCCCAAACCCAGAGCTCGTCTCCACCTCTCCGCCCTTCCCCAACATACATGGCTTCTGGCAAACTATGAGAACAACACAGCAGAACTTCTCATGCACAAAATACTAAGTCGGTGCTGCTGTGAGCACAGAATGTGTTTTATTCCTTTCGACTGCTCGGCCTCTCCAACTGTGTATTATGCCAGATCACTGAGCCAGTTAAATACCATTAGTCAGCTTCTCACCTTACTCTGTGTCCTATTTCAATAAAGCTACAATTGTGCTTGTACAAACAGGGAGGAAACCCAAGGAGAGAGCTTGCTGGTGGTACTCCCCGTCTCTCCCGAGTTCCGGCGGTGGACTCCTTGTTACTGGCCAGCATCTGCCTGCACAATGCATCTGGCTTGAGCGTATGCTGCACGCCCCGGGTTAAGACATCTTTGGAGCATTTGTCACACTGACCTGTGGCATGAAGATAGAGGAGTCTTATGAGAATGCACTAAGGCTCAGAAAGGAACATTTCTCATTTGAAATGATTCATTTAGTTTTCAACTTATGTAGGCTGTTCAACAAGTATTTACTAAGCACCCACTATGTGCCGAGCATTTCCCAAGGGCCTGGGGATGTTCTGGGGAAAAAAATGCCTGTGTTCTCCTGGGCAACAGACAAGGCTGTTTATTATTAAAATGCGGCATATTACTCCCCTGGGGAAAACCTCCTACCGAAATTAGATTATGGTCAGTACCGAGTGTTATGTGGCTTACTGAAAGTCAGTTAGATAGCTCAGTAGGTAAAAAATTGATTATAAATATGTCTCTGTCTAGGGAAAAACAAGATAATTAAAGATTAGAATGATTATAGTCAGAATGAAAACAATAGTCTCCAAGCTTCCTCTCTTTCCTTTTTTTCCCAAAGATGAGAAGAGTATATGAATGAATTGAACAGTATTTACATATTGTATTTGGTGCCTGTGTCTCTCCCACAACCACCACATTTTTTAACTTCTATTTGAAAACCAGTCCCCTTGCTGTGGATTCTGCTGATGGATAATCAGGCTGCTATTTTTTTTTCTAAAAGATTTTATTTATTCATTAGAGAGAGAGAGAATGAGAGATAGAGAGCATGAGAGGGGGGAGGGTCAGAGGGAGAAGCAGACTCCCCGCTGAGCAGGGACCCCGATGTGGGACTCGATCCCGGGACTCCAGGATCATGACCTGAGCCGAAGGCAGTCGCTTAACTGACTGAGCCACCCAGGTGCCCAGATTCCTTTTATTTTATTTTATTTTATTTTTTAAGATTTTATTTATTTATTTGAGAGAGAGAGAGATAGCGAGAGCAGGAACACAAGCAGGGGGAGTGGGAGAGGGAGAAGCAGGCTTCCCGCCGAGCAGGGAGCCCGATGCGGGACTCGATCCCAGGACCCTGGGATCATGACCTGAGCCAAAGGCAGTCGCTTAACGACTGAGCCACCCAGGTACCCCTCAGGCTGCCATTTAGAGCACTCCCCTGCCCTTGCGTTTTCTATAAACTGGATGTTACATGGTGAGGCTTGAAGCTGAGCTGTACAATTTTCTGGCAACACATGAAAATCTCCAGAGCAGTTATTTATTTTAATAGTAAGGAAACTTGCCCATTTCCCAAATCGTCATTCATGAAGCCTAGACAATAAATACTATTTATGACTGTTTCTTATACAGCTAGGCTCCTACTACACTTCCCCCCCCTTAACGGTAACACTGACAATTATCATTTTAATATTATGTTTCCCCCCACCCATGGAAAAACTTCAAACATAAACAAAACTAGAACAAGAAGAACAATGAGATCTTACAGAGTCATTACCAAGCTACCAAAAAAAAATCCACAGTCTTGTTTTATGTTTCTAACCTAGATTGTTTTGAAGTAAATTCTACAAATCATAACAGTTTATCTTTGAATATTTATGTGCTTATTTTTAAAGGAAAGGACTCATTTCAAAAACATAACTTCAATAACATTTTAAAACTAAATATAACATATAAGTAATTAATACCATCAGATACGCTGCCAGAGTTCAGATTTTCCCAATTGTGTCCAGAGAAAGTCCATGCATGAGCGTCTGTCTACGTCTCAGAAAGCTCTTTAACATACGTGTTTCTCTCCCTCTTTTTTCTGTTTTAACGTGTTTATTAAAGATCCTGGGCCATCTTTCCTATAATGTTCCCACATTCTTCCTTCCCTCCTTTCCTCCTCCTTTCCTTCCTTTTTTGATATACTGTGTCATTCTGATGCTGTATATATCCCTCAAGAGGTTAACTACTATGTGGTTATTTCATCTTTTTGTGATATTAATGCCCATCGATGATCATTGTCTAGTTTCATTATTTGACTAGATGTTTAAAAATAGATTTCATTCTAATTCTATTTATGCTAGTTTTATCCCAATTGCAGAGAAAAAGCAGTGGAAATTGCATGTGCATCTTCCACAGGATACTGCTCAGACTACACCACCAAGATCCACCTAGAAGGCTAGTTCTTGCTTACTCACACTGTCAGTAAGGAGTCACCACAGGGCCCCAGGACCTTGCTTGAGTCTATCCTGCACAGATTCTGTCAGACTGTAGATCAATCACTAATGTGTAATAAGTACCAAATACGACCCAAGCTCTCTACAAGGTTCTCAGAATGCAGCAAGAAATCAAAAAGACAAAGCCCCTCCTCTCATGCACTCCACAGCCTATGAAGCAATGCCTGAAAATGAGAAAGTAAGTAATTTCTAATTCCGTTAAACATGGAGAAAAAATGTAGAGTTACTGATCAGCATGAGTGTGCTTTATACAAGGTGGTCTTGTCTTCCAAGTTATGTTCTTGGACCTTGTCCTAATTCCCCCAAATCCATCTGAAATATAATGGGATCAAAATGGTCTTGGTTTGGAACATAACTAAATAAAAGGAGTTAGTTTGGGTATGGAATGAAAAGAAGACATGTGGATGGATGAGTTACTGGTACCCAATTCTGATCGCTGATATTCACCAACTATGCTTATGATTTGAAGAGCAGCAGTGTTCTCTCACATACTTCAAAACTTGAATTCTAATAAGTATAATTAGATGGTAGATAAATAATGATTAGTCCAGCAAACTCTACGAGATCTAGTTATAACAGCAAAGTATATAAAATAATTGGGTATGCTCTCTAAAAAACTGTGTGTGGGAGGGGGTCAGTGTGTGTGCAATGCTTATAAGTGACAGGGAACCCCCCCCCCCACTCAAAACAAAAGAAAAAGAAATCAGGTCTTCTTTTCACTCCTTGCCCATCACTCAGAACCACTCAACGCTCCTGAATCCATACCTTGAAGGCAGCAGAAAGGCAGGATGGAAAGATAGCACAAGTTGAAGGGAAGATTCTGGAGATTATTTTTTTAAGAATCAAAATATAATCAGAGGGTTTTGAATAATGGGAAAAGTTCTCATAACTCAATTACTTTAAGCTCCATAATTGTATGAGTCAGGGTTCTCCAGAGACACCAAACCAATAGATATATAATATATACATGGAGGCAGACACGTCTAAGAGGAGACTGAGTATAAAATTGACTCAGGTGGTTATGGAGGCTGAGAAGGGTATGCCTGCTGTCTGGGAGGTAGAGAGCCAGAAAGGTCGCCACACAATTCATTCCCAGTCTGATGCCTGAGAACTGGGGGTGGGTGGGGAGAGTGTAAGTCCCAAGCTGAGTTCAAAGGCCCCACATTAGGGGCACTGGTGTCCAAGAGCAGAACAGATGCACAAGGGAGCTTAAGCAAGTAGCAAGTCTACTCAAGCCCTCGCCGGATGGGATAATGAGACTCAAATGTCTCTCTCAGAGACACCTCCACAAACACAGAAATCACACGTTACCAGCTCTCCGAGCATTCCTCAGCACAACCAAGGTGACACATGAAGTTAACCGTCACAATCAATACTCGGTAAGAAGACATTGGCTCTTTTCTTCTGCTTGAGAGATAAAATTCTTCCATTAAGTGTTAATGACCTACTGAGTCAAATATCAAATATCCCCTTTTAATTAATTTGTTTATATAGGGTTGTGAGTAAGAGCAGAGCTTTGGTGTCATAAAAGCCTTTCTTTTTTGACCATATCATTCCAGGCAACTGCAGTTCCAAAACGGGGGGGGGGGGGGGTGTGTGAGTGGTGGTGTCCTGGGTGAGTGTGGATTCCTTGTTGGCTCCACACCAGCATGTCGGTGCAATGAGGAATAAATTTGCACGGAGCAGAGAGGAGCCAATCATGGAGAAAGTGACATATCTGGGGACATATCTGCCGTGGTTCCTTTGGTGGTGAACAAAAACTCCACAGTGCACCGATCGTGCCTAAGATTAGCACAGAAGAATCTGCACCACGACCCTATTTGCATGTGGTGACTGATGCACAGCCACACGACATGACTTCCCACCATCGGCAAAAGAAGATGTTCGTGCCGTGCTTCTCAGTCTCTCTGCCTCTGATATTTACTACTTTATCTCCTAAAAGTCTAAGTATAAATCTCATCTTCAGGGACTTATTATTTTTCTTATAAACGGAAAACCAGCTAACTATTAGTCCGTGGATTTCTTTTCCTTTCTTTTCTTTTTTTTTTTTTTCTGAGATTTAAGACCACCACTGACTATTGCTATAGTGATTAGACCATGATTAGGAACATTATCTACAGTAAACCATTGGGGTATGTGCACTTGGACGTTTTTCCTTGTTATCCCTCAAATATCCCTAAATGTGTCCTTGTAAGAAGCATAAAGAAGTAAACCTCTTTCGGTCTTCCGAACGGCCAATGAGGGAAATACAGTATATGGTCTATGTTGTTAAAAAATGAGACAACAGGCCCAAGTAGAGTCACTTACCTAAGCCCAAGACTTCATTTTGATTTTGGCTGCCCCAGAAATGGGATCTTAAACCGGTCAATCAAGAGTTCCTGACCAGCATTGGTCAGACCCCTGCCATGCCCTATAAGGAAAGTGACCCTGCAATCACCAACCTGCTGTTTTGCCTCATATAATTTCCTGGTTTCTGTTCCCAACTGTCTATAAAAGTCTTTCAGTTTGAACAGCTCCTCGAAGCTCCTTTCTATCAGCTAGACTGGATGCTGTCCAACTCAAGAGTCGTTGGGTAAAACTAGGAAGATCTTTAAAGTTGATTCTTTTGAATTTTGTTTTTTTAATAGTATTTCTTGTAATAAGCACTTGCTATGGACTCAACTGTGTTCCCTCAAGAGTTTATCTGTTGAAGACCCAAACCCCACTGTAATGGTATTTGGAGACCAGACCTTTGCCAGGTGTTACGAGTTTAGCTAAACTATTCCATAATATCTTGGCCTCCACATCCATTTTGGGTGGCCTTGAACTGTCACTGGACCTCCACTAAGCTCATGCCCTGGATATGAACCCACAGAATGACAGGTGAATGTAAGTTCCTGGTATGACTCCACCAACCACCACTGTGATGAGCATTCTCCCCTCTTCCTGGGGTTTCTCCCTTACATAAGACCACCATGAAGCTTATCAAAACCCTACTCTTTGGGGTTTGAATTCAACAGTCTGGCCATAGCCTGGGAAGTCCAACACACGCAGGTACCCATGTCTCACTGTGCTCTCTCTCTCCTGTATCCTGCCTTGACCTCCCCACACGGCCCCTGCAAGACTGTAATCAACTTCTCTATTTCAATTAACTTGTGTTTTTTTTTTTTGAACCGTGGCTCACCGTCCAAAACTCCAGGGTTCTATTTAACAAATGTTAATTAAACAAAATCACAAGAAGTAATTAGTTCAGGAGATGGAGCCCCATGGTGGAATTAACGTCCTTACGAGAAGATACCAGAAAACATGCTGTCTCTCTCTCTCCCTCTGCCCTCTGCCATGTGACAACATACGAAGAAGGCAGCCGGAAAGAGAGCTCTCCTAGACCTTGACCATGCTGACACTCTGATCTCAGATGCCCAGGCCTCTGGAACTGTGAGAAATAAACACCTGTTGTTCAAGCCCCCTGGTCTATGGTGTTGTGGCCCAGCCACCCCAGCTAACTATTACTGTACTCACATAGTCCTCAGTGAGTCCAATCATAATATCCCCACAGCTGCACACATTCCCAACATGCGTGCACCCTTTGGTGACCAAACAGACCCAGCTAGGGGCTAGTCATGAGCTAGAGCCTGTGTATTTTAAGGAGCCACATTATTTCAGAGAATACAGAAAACAGGAATGTGACCAACCCAAGGCACAATTTTACAGTAATTTCGTCAGTGCTGTATCTTTATCATCATGCAATTCAAATCTTCACATGTCCACTCTGGCACCTCCCAAGAATTTAACCCTTCATGTTGCTCCACCTACTAAAACATTTCTCTGTGTGAATCTCTTTTTCCTTTGCCTGACTCTACAGTGTCGCAAGGTCTCTCTGTCCCTTCGCACGAACTCCCCATTCCTCACCTGGATATATGGTATTAGGAAAGCAAATAATTTATAGTATGATGCCGTCCCTCTTGACGAATTCTCTCAACCCTACCAAAGGCATTTTAATCCTAATTATAAGAATATATAATTAAATTTTACAACAGACTTTTGAAAAAAAAAAGTTTCCAAACTATTTTCTTAGCTTGGCATTTTTTTTATACAATAAAAAATCTTACATAGAAATAAAACATACAAAATAGGTAAAAACCAGGCTGATGGCTGAAGCAAGAGGAGAGACCCTGGAGAGAAGCTCTTGGGGCCTCAGGTCTTGTGTCCCTGAGCACAACCTCCTCTGTTGGAGTAATGACTGAAGTCAGCCTTGTCAGGGGAGAAGAGGGAGGAGAGCTTCTAATCACCGCCTTCCACCCCAGGAAATGAGCTGAGATGGACAAACATATGTACCCTATTTCCACCCTCCACAAATGTCCCCAGTGTCCACAGATGTCCTCTCAGAAGGAACCAAGAAGAGACCAGCATTAGCGGCCTTTCCCATCTACTCAGTTTTTTATCTGAATGTTGATGCCTGAAGAATCTGTATTAATTTTTGACTTACTATAAAAAGAAGTCAAGAGCCACAAATGCACAAGGGCATTTTATGATAAAATATGTCCAGAATCCAGCTGTATAAAGCATTATCAAAAAGTTGCGTGGATGATGGAATAAATCAGTTAGGCTAAAAATAATATAAGAAATGTATTTGGAAGTTTTCTTTTGAAATCCCCTTCAAAGAGCCCTTTGTTTTGAAGATACGATGCCTTCAGTCATATCAAATAGCTTTCCCTTCATTAGTTTTAAGTTGGGGAATAGACGGAAGTCATACATAAAACATAATGAACAAGGGAAATGCGATAATATGGGTGCATTGTGGCCCACAAAAAAATTTGTCAGACGGCAAACAATATACTCCAGTACCAAGCTGAACAAAGTATGATATTTTTAAATAGTTAAAAATAAAATAAATAATAACAATGAACATGTTTTAGATGTGTGCCATACCCTAATCTTTGTACTTTTCATAAATTAATTCTGATTTTCATTATACTCTTATGTAATATTTACAGGAACACTCTCAATTAAATGTACGTTGAGACACAGAGAGGTTAAGTAACTTGATGCAGTCAACCCAGTAAACCACCATTTATTAGATCCCTGTGTGTACTGATTCTGGGCGGATGCTGTGACTCACTTCAGCCAATATAATACCCCAACAGACCCTGAAACAGTTCAGTACAACATTCAAAAAGACCTAGCAGCTTTTGTTTGTGCATTTTGGGGAGCCCTGCCACACGCGTGAGTGGTTCAGCTATGCTACTGGAGACCCTACACGGGAAGACCACGTGAAAAACCATCTTGAGAGAGAAAAGCCCAGTTGTCCCGTGAACAAGCTGAGCTGAGCCCAGATTTTAAGCTCTCCCACCAAGGGACTGGATGAAAACAAAGCCATCTTTCATGCTTTTGCTCCAACTGCCATCTCTTTAGACCTATGTAAGGCACCCCAAACACAACCGGGAAAAGAAATCCACCTGAGCCCTAGTCAACACACCAAAGCATGAGAAATAACAAAATGCTTGTTGTTTGAAGCCAGTAAGCTTTGGGGAAGTTTGCTGGATAGATCACCAGAACACATATATATGGTCACCTTGCTAGTGATTGCAAACGGGGATAAAAACCCTGGAAACATGGGTCAAAGTCCTATGCTTTTACTCAGTAAAACATCCTGTCTCATGACAAACACATCCTAACACAGGCTCATGAAGCACTGAAGTATGGTAATGACTTCTGACGCATGGTGCCTACAATACAGGAGTGCCAAAATTATCCCTATCTACTGAATTTTCTACAGCATTAAATTTGTTCAGTCATAATTAAAAAAGGCTGAATATTCTGAGGTTTGTATATTGAACAATTCTCTAGAATACCTAATAGCATAATCAACACTTAGTTCATTCTGTGCCAGCCCTGAAAATCTACCTTTTTTTGGTGTCTTCCTCATCTCAGTCAATAGCATCCTAACAATGCCAGTTACTTTGCAAAATTCACAAAACTCTTGATTTCTCTCTTCCTCACACCAATAATTCAACCTGGTAACAATTATTATTGGTTCATTCTTTAAAACATATTCTAGAAGTATTTGCACCTTTCTATCACTAATCAATACTTCTGAGCTCTCGGGCCCAGACCACTCCAATGCCTCCCTTGTCCCTGGCTTCCGGTCATCTCCTCTGTCGGTCTCATCTCAATAGAAAAGACAGAGTGACACTTCTAAAACATAAGTTAGGGATTCCACTCTCAGTAGGGAAGTTCTCTATAAACCAACACCGCACCAGATAACACCTATAAATTCTGGAGAAATCTGAGCATTCTAGAGAGTAAAGAAAAGCAGGCTTACTGGGGAGGGAGTTAAACTGTGGAGAAGTAGTTAGCATGGCAATGACTTTTCTTGCTCTGTTTTTCGGTCTCTGCCCAGAAGGCAGGCTGTAGCTATGCAGGGTGTGTAGGTAGCTAAAACTCTGACACAAGGTCTGTTTTCTGGCTAGAAGAAAAGCCAAAGAAAGAAGCCCAGGCAGCTGCAGCTGGTTGCCAGAGTATGGGGGAATGCTGGAGGGACAGAGCTAGAGAGGAATCCCCGAACTCTGCCCATGTCCCGCTCGTCTCTGGTTGATCTCTGAACCACACAGGTTCACAAAGGCTTACATGGTAAAACTGAGGTACAGACTTCTGTCCACAGAGCGTGAAAGACAGAGCCTCATGCAAGTCTAGTCAACTACCTGCTAAGACAAAAACATCAGCATTCTTCAAAAGAAGGAAACAGAATGCAGAGTCTTCGCAACATAATGGCCACAGTTCTAAGGATATAATTCAAAATAATCTGACATACAACAACAACAACAAAAAATGTAACCCATTTTCAAAGAAAAGAACAATCAACAAAAGCCAACCAGATGCCAGATGTTGGAATGATCCGAACAAGCCTTTAAAACTCTATCTTATGTTTAGTAAAGAAAGGAAAATGCACTCAAAATAAATTGTAAAAACATAAAACTTGTTCAGGGAAATAAAATAGTGGAAAAAAAACTAAAATAAAATTTTAGGATTGAAAATTAAATTGAAATAAAAATTTCACCAGATGGGCCAGTAACAAGTGGACATAATAGATGAAAGTCACTGACTCCCAGGTGAACGGAACTTACAGGGAGAGAAAGAAAAAAGATGTTAAAATAGGAAGCAGAGACTTGGAACCCTGTAGTATGATAGTAAATGGCTTAATGCCTAGATTAATAATTAATGAGTCACAGAAGAAAAGGACAGTAAAACTGTGGCAGGAAAAATATTGTTAAGAAATAATGGCCCCAAATGTTCCAGACTTGGTAAAATACATTAATTCAAAAATTCAAGTTAAAAATGTAAAATAAATAGTAAAAATAAAAATTCAAGAGTCTCCAGAAACATAAAACAGGACAAATTCAAAGAAAACCGTGTCTGCCCACATGAATAATCTGTTAAGAAAAAGACAGAGGCCAACATTAAAGCAATCAGGAAAAATGGCACATTACATACAGAACCAAACAGATCAAAATGACATGGACTTCTCAAGAAACCACAGTAACCGCAGAGCAGTAGACCAGAAAAGAGTAGAATAATGTATTTAAAGTGCTGATAGGAAAAATAAAACAGAAACAGTCAATCCACAAGTCAAGAATATAGGCAAAATAAAGACATGTTCAGATAAAAGAAAATAAGATTAATTACCAACGATACTAAATACAGGAAAGGCTAATGGTATATTCAGAAGGGAAAGGACACCAGAGGAAAACCTGGATCCTTAATAATGAAAAGGAGTATTGAAATGACAAATATTTGAACATATATACATTTTTTTCTCAATTTCTTTATAATATAAATGTTTACAAATAAAAATTACTCGTTGTCGTTTGCACTTTAAAAGTAGGTAGATACGGTAATGGCAGGGTCAGACGTGAGAGTGAGGTTTGCACTGTTTACTGGAAGTGAAGGACATTAGCTCTAAGTAGGTTACGGAAAGTGAAGGAAGCATATTCTCACACCTAGAATTCTAAAGACCAATACAAAGATGTTCACACACACACACTAGAAGAATTAAAATGAATATTTTTTAAAAATACTGAAATTAGGTAAAAAGACTCAGGAAAGCATACAACAAAAGTGAGAGAGAGAAACAGAAAGCATACAATAAAATGATAGCACTAAATAGAATCACAGTGATAATTACATTAAGCATTAATAGTCTAAATACAAAGTAAAAGCCATAGATGGTCAGGATAGAGGAGGAAGCATCACCCAGCCATCTGCTGCCTACGACAGACAGACTGACAGCCTCCTTCCGAGGCTCGTCTCTCTGTGGCCGCGTGTGTCCCCTGCCCTGTCACTGTTGGTCCAGGTCCGTGCTTGCCTGGGGCCTTGTTGGGGCCCGCTGTGTCCTGGTCAGTGTAAGCCGCTAGTATTCCATTCTACCAGAGACCAGCTGGTGTAAACCACCGACACCCACCTCTCACAGTTTTGGAGGCTGGGAGGCCCAAGGCGCTAGCGGACTCGGTTCCTGACCAGACGCCTCCTCCTGGCGTGCAGACGGCCATCTTCTGGCTGTGCCCTCCCAGGGCAGAGAGGGAGAGGGCTCTGGTCTCCCCCGCCTCTAACACGGTCGTGAACCCCAGCATGGGGGTCCCCCCTCATGCCCTCATCTAAACCTAATTATCCTTCAAAGGCCCCACTTCCAGATGCCATCACACTGGGGACTAGAGTTTCCTCATAGAAATTTTGTTGGTACTCATTGGTGCCAGCAACATATTCAAAACGGGAGATTAGTGTCGGAAACACCATCAGGTATGGATTGGTGCTACTTTGAACCAAGGGGGGACCCCTGTGGTCTTTTGTTCAGTCTCATACAACTAGAATTCTACCCAGCACTAATTTGGGTTGTCATGCGGTACACGACGAGATGAGACTGTGGGTCCTGTCTGCTTGAATTCACTCAAGCCAAGACCCATAAGCCACAGTGCCCTTTGAAGGCTCCCATGTCGCTTTAATGGGTACCCTTGAAGTGGTAAAGAAAAGGACATTTTCTTAAGAGCTACTACTACTCTATGCACAGGTCACGTGATGATGTGGAATACAATGCACGTTGCAGGACGTTTTCTTTAAAAAATCGTGTAGTCCAGAACATGCTGTTTCCTGTGCCTGAAATGTCTGTTTCCCAGATGCCAGCATACCTCGTTCACTTCCTCCTTCCAGGACCATCTCAAATGTGGTTCTACTGACAGTGACAACACGGCATTTATAATCTGGAGTACAACAGGTTTTTCTTGGTTTTCGTCTCATGGTTCCTAGCAGAATACGAGTTTGGTGATGGCCAGAATGTGTGTTTTGTTCCCTATTCTGAGGCCACACGGTAAATGTGACGATCATTTGTTGAGCACATGAATGAATGAGTGAAACATCTGGCGGCAGACAGGTCTGCCACAGATGCCCTGGTGCTCCTGGAACACAGGGACATTTTGGGGGCCGGGGCCAGAGACCCGAGAAGCTCTCCGCAGAACAGCCTTCCGTGGGGCCCTCTTGGGGATGGAGGAGCACACGCCATCTCACCTTGTGCAGCCCTCTCCTCTGTCACTGGGCATCTGTGCTGTCCCTTCCACTAGTCTGGGACACCCCTGTCCCTGGGTGTTCAGAGTCCACGGGACCCTGCTCTGTTGGGCCATCCCTGGGGCAGGAACCCCTGCTCTGAGACAGAATGATCATCGAGTTGTGGACTTCCATGAGGAAACCTACAAACCTGTCACTTCCCTGCTGGGAACCCTGCTAGGAGATGATGATCTAAAATACCAAATGGGGTCCAAATTTCCCTTCTCGCTTTTTCCCGGCTGTCCCCCTGCATGTCTGTGTGCTGGGAAATCTAATAATGACGGTGCAGGTGTCTAAGCAGGAGTCTGCAGGTCCCGCTTGAGCTGGTCGATAATCACAGGAGCTAAGAGTGTGTCCCTGTGGCCCAAGAAACATGATTTTAAAGTTTCCTTTGCCTCCTGAGCGATTCTTCGGGGCCACAGGAGGGATAGGAAGTAACATTCAGTGAGGACACAGAGCTGTCAACAACAGGGAAGGCCCCTTATCAAAGGAGTACATTTGGTAACTATGGGCTAACATGTCACTGTCCCTTAAAACCAGTTTGTCCTTGCAAGAGAAGTTACTATTTAATTAGGTTATTTAACAACATGGACAGTAAAGAATTAGTAGGCCTATAGCTCCCACTGGTGGGCATGTTGAAAGGGACATGGAATTTAAAGAAACCTATTTCTGACTCACGGGATGAGCGCAGGAGTCCATTTTTCTGACCCATTTCCACTCCCAGGAACTGTGACACTCAGGATCACACATCCTAAGTGTTGGACTTTTCTTGAGATTTTATAGCCCAAATTTGGGCCATTGCACAGAGCCTACAAGAATCTTCCAGGGAGGGAATTTCTCATTTTGGAAAAGGGATTGGAGTTTTAGGCCAAGGGGCTTGAAGAAAGGGTAGCTTAAGACATACGTTCCAAACTGAAGACAAAAAAGTCAGATGAGAATGAGGGACTATTGTCCCGAGGACTCAGATGAAAGAAAGGCCACGTTAGCCAAAACCTTAGCCTGTAACTTCCTGCATTATCATTCACTTCTAAAATTGCTCTAATCCTTCAGCAGAGAAATGTTTGCATTTCTAAGTATCATTTACACTTATCTTTACAGGTGCAATGAAACCACATTGTCCAAATGTGGGATGGGTGAGGGTTAAAAATCTGCATTCAGCCAAAGCCAAGACTGAAGCAAAATATTACTGTCACAGAATGAACATTTGAGACCCAGGAATCCATCGAAAATGTGTCTGAACACTGTGAAGCAGTGTTACAATATTATTAAAGTGTGGTGGTGATATTTAAGAGTTTGGTATTAAAGGCAAAAAGTAAACCGTTTTAGCTTTCTCACTTGCCAATTTCTTCTGCAGGTGCTATCCTGAATATTCATGGTACTAAATGAATGCCCACTTTCAACCGAGGTAAGTGAAAGCACAGACAGATTCTGCCCAGTGCAAGCTTGGTGGGCTCCTTGGTGGTGGTGATGTTGCCTCCAAGTTCCTACTCTTCTGGTTGCTCTAAGGCAGGCAGCCCGGTGAGAGGCCAGAGCATGGAGATCTCTTTGACTCCTGGTCAGAAGTGGCACTGGGGCTCCCCTGGGGCAATCCCACACACTGGCCTTGTGCATTTTCAGAAGATGCTTTCTGACTGCTTCCAGAAACTGTCTTGTCCTCACCGTTTTATATTTCTCACATTTTTCACATACTTGCTGTTTCACACAATTACTTGAAATTTTGTCCTTAAACCTGAGATCTGAACTGTGACAATGCAGGTATCTGAATTTCCAATTGCATCTGGGCTTTCCTTGAATGAATAGCAATTTCAACGTTTTTCGGGAACGGAATAGAGGCATCTTGAGAGAATACCTGCACTTCAGCAGGTTTCAGAAAATGATCTATATTCTCAGAAGCAATCAGTAGTTGGGAGTATCTATACTGGCACTGTTATATTATTTGAAATATTTCTATCTGCAAGAGTATGGAAATGAAGTTTTCTTGAATTGTGAACACCTTGCATGAGTACGTGATGAGGAGGAGGGTCCAAGACTTCTTGTGCCTCATGCGGTTTGTGCATGGCTGAAGAATAATGAAGGAGGCCCCTCTTTCCTGCCCCCAGTAGTCTTGTGACACACGCTGTCTCACGCCCGCTCTCCAGGGCACAACCGAAATGTATGAATGAAATGTGCCACAATCCCTATGTCACCTGTACCCTCGGCACACCTGTTCTCTCATCGGGACACTTGTAGGATGCGGAAGTGTTCCATCATCTTGCCACAGGTCAGGCAGAACATGCTGCAAAAGAGCGAGTTTATCATACGCTGCTTTCCTAGTGTCTACCTACAGAGACGCGGATGTTTCCTCTCATGGAGCTCAATGGAACTGACATGCAAAGGAAAGGGCAGCTGGTCCACCTCATTCCCAAGGCTACAGTCATTCACCGGACAAGCACTGAGTGGCTCAAATGCCCAGGCAGCGGCCGATCCCAGCAGAGGGTGCTCCGTGGCTCACCCGATGACAGGATGCGCACTGCTGGGACATCATCGTGGCCTCACTAGGCGGCTCGCACTAGTTTCTCCAGGATGCTTTTATAGCCAACAGCCCGAGAGAGACAGCATCTCACCTTGGGTCAGAGAGCAGATTGATTTCCTGACCAGAATAACAAAAACCATGTCTTCTTCAGGGACAGAAACTAGGCAGGTTTGGGGGAAGACTGGTGATTTGCAACCTTAATGTTCTCAGCTATGACGCGGATCCCTGTGTGCGGAGCATTCACCTGCACCAGGCTCCGTGCCAAATGCATAGCACTTGGGGGGCAAGGGGAGCCCAGGCAAAGTTCAGGATGCTTCCTCTACTCGCGAGTGACTAATTATCCGAAAGTTCCTTGTTTCCTTCTCAATTCAATTTATGAAAGTTTGACAGGTAAACCAAGCAGTCATGCTGCTGCTTAGGGATTGATTGCTGGGTCACTGGACACACTAGATGGACATTCCAGAAACACGTTGTCAGGAGAGGATGTAGGAGCAAACTTTCTGGTTACACCCATGGCGAGAGAAGGCTGTTTCCTCTCTTGGGGAGAGGAAAGGCCAGAAACCAAATGGGGTTTACTTAAGTTGTAAATTCCCTGAATTTAACTGCTCTATCTTTTGTTTATGGATATACAATAACAGCTTCCAATTTTAAAAAAAGCAGAACGTTGATACTAATGCCAAGTAACTTTTGTTAAGCACTTTTTATTTTGGTACTAGAAAGAAAAATAACTAGACCCAGATAATTAAAAAGGATATATGGAGAACATTAAGAATGTCCGATAATAAAAAGTTTGCTCCCTCGTTTACCTTGGTGGTATTCACAAATTAGCAGAAATTGGAGCTCCAGACAAATAAATAATAGATGACTAACATTTAACCAAATAAGTCATTTAGACAAGAAATAAAGGCTTACATTTTAAATACCACACTCATTGTAGACATTTTGCTTCAATGCATTTGTAGAGAAAGACACATATGCACTGTTATGGGCTTTGGGAATCTGTATGAGAATCCGTTATGGTTTATGTTTGCTCTGATAATAGCACATCTCATAGCAGTCAGGTGGCTTCTTAAGTCACGTCTGCTACTTTCATCTATGTGTTTGCAATTTTGTTATTAAGATGCCATAAGCATGCCTGGATACTTTTGACCACAACTGACTAACTGTATATAAAATGGCAGCTGAAATTGAATGTACTTAAATTTCATTTCTCCTGTGGTATATGCAGAATTCCTGTATATGTTTTCTCCAAGTAAATATGTATTGTTTCTTAATTATATCACAAATAAATTCATTTTTATGACCATTTAGAAAATACTGAAAGCTAAAAAAGAATGTGAAATATCTCCCATAATCCCAATGCCAAAGTTAATCACTGTTAATTTTTAGGGCATATCTTTCCAGTTATTACATATATGATTTATTACAAAATAATATGTACTTTGTTTGAAATTCCATAATGTTTTCTAAAATTCGCAATCTACCATTAATCTAGTAAAAATCATATTACTAATTTATTTGTGTTTTTCAAAATCAATGTAATGGTTATATAAGTATGCCGTAATGTATTTAACAGTGGAAATGCGTATGTAATGATGAATGGATCAAAAAGGATATAGTTATGACCCAGATCAAATGTACCGTGAATCCATCTGGTCATTTCTGTCCTCATTACTGGAAGATCTAGTATGGCTTCCCCTTTGGTGGCAGACACTCCTGGTCGTCCTCTTTTTGAACCCCACACCCAGGCCTGAGCATGTGGGTAGACAAGATGGCCCGGGCAGACCAGGCTCTTACAAAGAGTCCTAGTTGATGGGTGTCTCAGGGGAACAGAACTGCATCCACAGACCCTTATTACTCACTCCAGAGCTGTTCTGAAAGAGAAAAATATACTCCTTTGATCTTTATGCTGTGTTGTATTGCATCTTTTTGTTATAGCAGCCTGACCCTAACCAGTACATTTCCTACATATATAATCATACATTTTTTGTAGCAATAATCTTGATTTCTACTTAGTTCTCTGCCCTTTGAATCAGGATACTTTTTTTAAAAAAAAGATTTTATTTATTTTAGAGAGATAGAAAAAACATGAGAGAGCAGGGGGAGGGGCAGAGAGAGAGAGTGCCTTAAGCAGACTCCGAGCTGAGTGCAGAGCCCAATGTGGGGCTCCATCCCACGACCCTGAGATCATGACCTGAGTCAAACGTTGGATGCTTAACCAACTGAGCCACCCAGGCACCCCAAGATTATACATGATTCATAATCATGTAACTTTGGTGTACAATAGAAACCTGGAAATTTGCAAGAAAAAAAATGTCTTCTTCACAAAAACAGAAGGTCTTTTCTGAGTTGTCAGAAGGTTTGTCCGACATTACACAGGATTAGGCTTGGCTATCATAATCCTTAGTAAAGTAAGCTCACCACTGACCTCATATAAAGGAGCAAAAAAGAAGAAGACATTTATCTTCAACTGTTGTGACCTAAAATTCATAATGGTCTCTGAAATTTTATTCTTCCCTATTGCTACCTCTTCTTAAGGACTGTTTTACTAAACTGCATTTGACAGTCCAGACAGTCTATTGAATTCTGCTAGACTGATTTATACTCATTCGTTTATTCAAAATTATTATGTGCCTGCAATAAAATGAGAATTGTGCTGCTTATTCAGAGACATGGATGGGAGAAGGCTGACCTTTGTAGAAGGCAAGTTTCATACGGTGTGATCATTATAAAGGGTCATATGTGATAGAGTATAAAAAAAATAAGGCATTATGGGTTTTATAAGACTGTAGCCCAGGAAATTTCCTGGAGGAAGTAATGTCAACACTGAGTCTTAACAGTAGGGACATAACCGGTGAAGGAGGCAGGGGCATAGGGATAATCCCCTGCAGAATGAAGGAAATCTGGAACAGGAATCGTATTTCCTTTCTCCTAATCCAATTACTATTCCAAGGAGTAAGATGGTACTTATGGGGTAGTGAAAAAGTAAATTTCTATTTGTTCTTATTGACCTCATTCAAAGTCAGCTGAAAAAAAATCCCTTCATTTTACATGCAATTTATATCTCTCTTCTGCTATAACATTAGCATTCTCTACAAAAGTGAAATACATGTTTAAATCTATGGGCTTCTCATGCATGGAAGAGTGTGGTTTTGACAGCTTTCGGGGGCTCCTTAAAGATGGATGGACATTCAATCATTTGTCTAAATTTGTGTGTTTAAAGCTAAAGAAAGTAAATGGGCCTTCAGTGTGGTCCCTGGGTCACATAAGCACATTATTTTTGTAGCCTCTGGGATGGCTCTTGATCGATGGCACAGGAGCAAATACTTCAAATACTGGGGCCTTAGGTGTTCAGGTCTGTTGCATTTTATCAAATGTTTAAACAGTGACTGAAGTGATTTATGTTCTAGGTTTTGTGATAAAATGATGCAGTCACTCATTTCATATGCCTTCAAATATTCCATAAACCTTCAAAGTTATTTTATATGAGTACAGGATCATTAAACAAAATATATCTGAAAATTTATACATATATGAAATATATAAAATGATGATATACAACATATACAACGTCAATGTAAGGGAAACTTCCTTTCAAGGATCTATAAATCTGATATCGAAAGGCCACTAAGGACATACTCTTTGGAATATTAGACTTTTTATAATTTTAATCTGACATAACAAATTTCCATCAATAGTTATGAGGTATAAACTGTGGAAAAACTACATATTTTCTTCCCATTCTTATATAAAACTATAGCAGTTACAAGTGCAGTCCAAAGGGAAAAAACCCTGAACAGAGAAGAAGAAAACTGTAAAACACTCCTTAGCATTAGGGGAAAGTTCCTATTTTGAGTAATATAAAAGCAGAGATAAGAGGAAGAAACTACATTTAGGTAATTCAATTTTAACATTAAAATTGGCAAAATCTAAATACTACATTTGAAATATTTTATAATATAAAGTTGTAGCTACTATAATGATCTAGATGGAGTTCTATGAAGACATATTCTGTTTTATGAGAAATGATGATCTTAAAAACTAAAATATTGAAAAGTGTTAAAAAATAAAGTCTTCTTTTTACAATTCCCCCCCCAAAAAAACCCCAAATCCCAAAAAACAGACAAACAAAAAAAAACAAGTGAGGGAAAATTATGTTGTCTGCATAGCTACTAAGGTGCTAAAAGGCCGTGTCAGGCTCTGTCTTCTGTTGGATTATGCTGTCCTTTCCATTTACTGGATCAACGCACATTGTGATTTAGAAGTTTAAGATTCACCATTTGTTAAAAAATTAACCAAATGACAATAAACCACCATATGTATTTGTTGTTTTGTGTATTAGCATATAAAAACAAGAAAGGAAAAATAATTAAGATGTATGGTTTTTATTTTAATCTGTACTTCGTAGCCAGTTTGACCAACTATTTTAAATGTCCAATTGAAACACTGCAATTTAATATTATTAGATGTTGCTTCTATTAGATACATTTATTCATTTACCTCCAGTCTCACCAGCCTAAATCTCTCATTTCACCCAGTGACTGAAATCTAAGGGAATGCCGTCCTCAAGGATATGTGCTTGGGTATTTGAAGAACTTGACTTTTATTCAGTGGTCAAGAAAGTTTCCTAATGGCCTACACTCTGAAAGGTTAGGACAGACATTCCAGAATCTGAACGCTCACTAAAAAAAATCCCAAGGACTCACTTAAAAAAAAAAAATTGATCCATAAGCATTTAGTGCAGAATTTATCCCTTTATGAACTGTGTGGGTTACGGTGACATTATGTGTGATTAATCAGATTTAGAAAATAAAAATATAAGATGTCTAGTTAAATCTGAATTTCACATAACAAGTGAATTGGTTTTTAGTATAGGTATGTCCTATGCAATATTAGAGACACAACTACCTATCTCTGTCTCTCTTTCTAATCTCTATCTATAAAACCATTTATTATTTGTCTAAAATTTAAATTTAGGGGCACCTGGGTGGCTCAGACGGTTAAGCGTCTGCCTTTGGGTCAGGTCATGATCCCAGGGCCCTGGGATCGAGCTCCACATCGGGCTCGCTTCTCTCCCTCCCACTCCCCCTGCTTGTGTTCCCTCTCTCGCTGTCAAGTAAATAAATAAAATATTTTTAAAAAATTAAAAAAAAATAAACAAAATTTAAATTTTGGGGGCATCCTGGATTTTATCTGACAGTCTTCTGTGGCCTGTTGTGCTAAACCAGGGCATTATGCAGCTGCTTGTTCCAGTGTCTGTCCCTTCCCCCAACTGTCTTTTTTCTGCCCATTCTGGTTAGAGTCTCTGCTGGCATTTCCACTCTTAACAACCACATAGTACCTCTGGCCAGTTTGTGTACACTGGTTACCCAGAGTCAAATCTTCCTTTGCAAAATGGAATGCTGTCTGAGGTTTAAGTCCCTGGCTTGAATCTGGTTGACTACCCATTTCAGGCACCTCATCGGATTCATTCATTAATCTCAGAACTAGCTTGTTTTCAGTTGTGTAAACTTTCCTGAAACACATTTCATACATACAGTCTTCCTGTGAACACTGTGCTCTCCTTCTGCCTTTTAACAAGGAGCTAAATGATGCTACTCTTCCAGAATGACATTTCTAACATGACAACATCTGGAGTTATTAAAGGACAATAATGAGTTGTTATCATGTTGAATTCTTAACCCAACTCCTAGAAGAAATTATAGAGAAAAAGGACCTTGACATCAGTCTCAACAATGATCTTTTGGATTTGACACCAAAAGCGAAGGCAACAAAGGAAAAAATAAAGAAGTGGGATTACATCAAACTAGAAAGGCTTCTGTACAGCAGAGGAAACCAACAACAATATGAAAAGGCAACCTACTGAGTGGGAGAAAATATTTGCAAATTATTTTATGGTTAATATCCAAAATATATAAAGAATTCATACAACTCAGCATCAAAAATAATAATGATAACACTGTTTTAAAAATAGGCAGAGAAAGTGAATCGATATTTTTCCAAAAAAGACACACCATTGGCAAACAGACATGTGAAAGTATACTTGACATCATCAGGGAAATACAAATCAAAACCACAATGAGGTATGACCTTACACCTGTCAGAATGGTTAGAATAAAAAAGGTAAGAAACAACAACTGTTGGCCAGGATGTAGAGAAAGGGGAGCCCTCATGCACTGTTGGTGGGAATATAAATCAGTACAGCCACTGTAGAAAACACTATGGAGGGGCGCCTGGGTGGCTCAGTTGGTTAAGCGACTGCCTTCGGCTCAGGTCATGATCCTGGAGTCCCGGGACTGAGTCCTGCATCAGCTCCCTGCTCAGCGGGGAGTCTGCTTCTCCCTCCTGACCCTCCCGCCTCTCCTGCTCTCTCTCTCTCAAATGAATAAACTCTTAAAAAAAAAAAAAAAAAAACAGTATGAAGCTTCCCTCAAAAAATTAAAAATAGAACTATCCTATGACTCAGCAATCCCCCTTCTGGGTATTTACCCAAAGAACGTGACAACAGGAGGTCAAAGAGGTATCTGCTCTCACATGTTCACTGTAGCATTACTCATAATAGCCAAAATATGGAAACAACCTAATTGTCTTAACAGATGAACAGGCAAACAAGATGTGGGGTGTGTGTGTGTGCATGTGTGTGCATGTGATGGAACATTATTCAGTCATGAGAAAGGAGATCCTGCCCTTTACAACAAATAGGTGGACCTTGAAGGTATTATGAAAGAAAGATAAGTACTGTATGATAGCACTTGTATGTGGAATCTAAAAAAGCAGAACTCAGAAACAGAGACTAGAATGGCGATTACCAGGGGCAATGGGGGAAGGGGGAGATGCTGCCAAATGTTCTCACCATGGAAAGGAAATGGTAATTATGTGATATGATGGAGTTGTTAGCTAACATTATGGTGCTAATCATTTTATGATGTATGTGAATTAAATCAACTCTTGGGGTGCTCAGGTGGCTCAGTTGTTTAAGTGTCCAACTCTTGGTTTCAGCTCAAGATCGTGTGATAGAGCCCTGCGTCGGGCTCTGTGCTCAGTGGGGAGTCTGCTTAAGACTCTCTGCCTCTCGGGGCACCTGGGTGGCTCAGTTGGTTAGGCGACTGCCTTCGGCTCAGGTCAGGATCCTGGAGTCCCGGGATGGAGTCCCGCATCGGGCTCCCTGCTCAGCAGGGAGTCTGCTTCTCCCTCTGACCCTCTTCCCTCTCGTGCTCTCTATCTCTCATTCTCTCTCTCAAATAAATAAATAAAATCTTAAAAAAAAAAGAGGGGGGCGGAGCAAGATGGCGGAGGAGTAGGAGACCAAGATTTCGTCTGGTCTCAGGAATTCAGCTGAATAGGGATCAAACCATTCTGAACACCTACGAACTCAACAGGAGATCAAAGAGGAGAGTAGCAACAACTCTCTGAACAGAGAAGCGACCACTTACTGGAAGGTAGGACGTGCGGAGAAGTGAATCCGAGGCGATATTCGGGAGGATAGACGGCGGGGGAGGGGCCTCCGTCGGCCGCTTCTGGCAAGTGCTAGAGCCGCGGAGCACAAAATCGGACCTTTTAGAAGTTGGCTCGGTGGAGGGACGTCGCTGCAGTGGCTAAGCGGGGGGTGGAATCCTCCCAGGACAGTGTGGTCTCGGGACCCTCGGGGTCACAGAAAGACCGGGGGTGCCTGAGTGCGCCAGAGCTCCCAGGGATCGGAGCGGGGAAGCTGGCTGCAGAGACGGAGCAGAGTCGTGGGCTCTCAGCTCGGGGTGGCCATAAACTGTGATCCGCGGCCCAGTCGGGCCACTGCTCCTCCAGTAGGGACCCAACAAGCGGCAGATCCGGGGAGACTCCCCTTCCTTCCCAGGGAGGAGCAGTGCGGGAGCGCACCGCAGGGATCTGCTGGGTTTGGAGACTCCACTTGGGGTCAGGTGCCAGAGATAGAAACGCTCGGTCACAGGCCGGGTGAGCACGGAGTGTGGCCAGAGACCGGGGACACGGAAGTGACTGCTTTTCTCTGGGGGCGCACTGAGGAGCGGGGCCCCGAGTTCTCAGCTCCTCCGGGTGGAGATTGGGAGGCCACCATTTCTGCCCTGGTCCTCCAAAGCTGTACCGAGAGCTTGCAGGGAACAAAAGCTCCTGAGAGCAAACCGGAGCAGCTTCCTTAGCCCGGACCGACAAGGGCGGGGCAATTCCGCCTCCGGCAAAGACATTTGGGAACCACGGCAACAGGCCCCTCCCCCAGAAGATCAGCACGAACAGCCAGCAAGCCAAGACCAAGTTTACCAATCAAGGAGAACGGGAGAACTCCAGCGCTAGGGGAATACTGCACATAGATTCATGGCTTTTTTTTTTTTTACCATGATTCATTATTTCATCAAAGTTAATTTTTGTTGACTGTTTTTTTTTTTTATTTTTCTTTTTCCCTTTTTCAACCAACATCTTATCAATCCCTTTTAAAAAAAAAAAAAAAACATTTTTTATTTTTCATTTTTAGAGTCATATTTTATCCCTTCATAGTAGTTACCCTTATTTTTGGCATATATACATAAGTTGTTCTCTCCTTAAAATTTTGAGGTACAGTTTCTTCTAACAGATCAAAATATACCCTAAATCACTAGTGTATGGCTTTGTTCTACTCTCCTGCCTGATCACATTCTCTCCCTTTTTCCTTTTTTTTTTCTTAAATCTTCTTTCTTTTTTCAAACAACTTATCTTACCAAGTCCTTTTATAAAATCTTTTATAATTTTCATCTTTACAGTCATCTTCCATCCCTTCATTGTATCAACCCTTATTTTGTACATATATGTCTTTCTTCCTTTAAAATTTTAGGAGGCACTTTTTTCTAACAGACCAAAATACGCCCAAAATCTAGTGTGTGGCACTGATCTATGCACTAGCCTGATCATATTTGATCATATTCTGCTTTTATTGTATTGTTTTGTTTTTGTTTTTATCTTTTTTTTCTTTCTTTTTTCTTTCTTTCCCTTTCTTTTCCCCTGGTTTCAGGTATTTTCGGATTTGTATACAGTACATTTGCTGGGGACGTTGTAAACCTGTTAGCATTTTGTTCTCTCATTCATCTAGTCTCCTCTGGACAAAATGACAAGACGAAAGAAGTCACCTCAGCAAAAAGAACAAGAGGTAGTACCGTCAGCCAGGGACCTACTCAATACGGACATTAGTATGATGTCGGACCTAGAGTTCAGAATCATGACTTTAAAGATACTAGCTGGGCTTGAAAAAAGCGTGGAAGTTATTAGAGAAACGCTTTCTGGAGAAATAAAAGAACTAAAATCTAACCAAATCGAAATCAAAAAGGCTATTGATGAGGTGTAATCAAAAATGGGGGCACTAAATGCTAGGATAAATGAGGCAGAGGAGAGAATCAGCGATATAGAAGACCAAATGATGGAAAATAAAGAGGCTGAGAAAAAGAGAGAGAAACAACTACAGGATCACGAGGGCAGAATTCGAGAGATAAGTGATATGATAAGATGAAACAACATTAGAATAATTGGGATCCCAGAAGAAGAAGAGAGAGAGAGAGGGGCAGAGGTATATTGGAGCAAATTATAGCAGAGAACTTCCCTAATGTGAAGAAGGAAACAGGCATTAAAATCCAGGAAGCACAGAGAACCCCTCTCAAAATCAATAATAATAGGTCAACACCCCGACATCTAATAGTAAAACTTACGAGTCTCAGAGACAAAGAGAAAATCCTGAAAGCAGCTCGGGAGAAGAGATATGTAACCTACAATGGTAGAAACATTACATTGGCAACAGACCTATCCACAGAGACCTGGCAGGCCAGAAAGGACTGGCAAGATATCTTCAGAGCACTAAACGAGAAGAATATGCAGCCAAGAATACTATATCCAGCTAGGCTATCATTGAAAATAGAAGGAGAGATAAAAAGCTTCCAGAACAAACAAAAACTAAAGGAATTGGCAAACACGAAACCAGCCCTCCAAGAAATATTGAGAGGGGTCCTCTAAGCAAAGAGAGAACCTAAAAGCAGCAAAGAGCAGAAACGAACACAGACAACAGACAGTTAACAGTCACCTTACAGGTAATACAATGGCACTAAATTCACACCTTTCAATAGTTACCCTGAATGTCAATGGGCTTAATGCCCCAATCAAAAGACACAGGCTCTCAGATTGGATTAAAAAACAAGACCCATCCATATGCTGTCTGCAAGAGACTCATTTTAGACCCAAAGACACCCCCAGATTGAAAGTGAGGGGGTGGAAGACCATTTACCATGCTAATGGACACCAAAAGAAAGCTGGGGTGGCAATCCTTATATCAGACAAACTAGATTTTAAAACAAAGACTGTAATAAGAGATGAGGAAGGACACTATATCCTACTGAAAGGGTCTATCCAAAAAGAAGTTCTAACAATTGTAAATATCTATGCCCCTAACATGGGAGCAGCCAATTATATAAGGCAAATAATAACAAAAGCAAAGAAACACATTGACAACAATACAATAATAGTGGGGGACTTTAACACCCCCCTGACTGAAATGGACAGATCATCTAAGCAAAAGATCAACAAGGAAATAAAGACTTTAAGTGACACACTGGACCAAATGGACTTCACAGACATATTCAGAACATTCCATCCCAAAGCAACGGAATACACATTCTTCTCTAGTGCCCATGGAACATTCTCCAGAATTGATCACATCCTAGGTCAAAAATCAGGTCTCAAAAACCAAAAGATTGGGATCATTCCCTGCATATTTTCAGACCACAATGCTTTGAAACTAGAACTCAACCACAAGAGGAAAGTCAGAAAGAACTCAAATACATGGAAGCTAAAGAGCATCCTACTAAAGAATGAATGGGTCAACCAAGAAATTAAAGAAGAATTCAAAAAATTCATGGAAACCAATGAAAATGAAAACACAACTGTTCAAAATCTTTGGGATACAGCAAAGGCAGTCCTGAGAGGAAAGTATATAGCAATACAAGCCTTTCTCAAGAAACAAGAAAGGTCTCAAATACACAACCTAACCCTACGCCTAAAGGAGCTGGAGAAAGAAGAGCAAATGAAGCCTAAACCCAGCAGGAGAAGAAAAATCATAAAGATCAGAGCAGAAATCAATGAACTAGAAACCAAAAGAACAGTAGAACAAATCAACGAAACTAGGAGCTGGTTCTTTGAAAGAATTAACAAGATTGATAAACCCCTGGCCAGACTGATCAAAAAGAAAAGAGAAATGACCCAAATCAACAAAATCATGAATGAAAGAGGAGAGATCACAACCAACACCAAAGAAATACAAACAATTATAAGAACATATTATGAGCAACTCTATTCCAGCAAATTAGATAACCTGGAAGAAATGGGTGCATTCCTAGAGATGTATCAACTACCAAAATTGAACCAGGAAGAAATAGAAAACCTGAACAGACCTATAACCACTAAGGAAATTGAAACAGTCATCAAAAATCTCCCAAGAAACAAAAGCCCAGGGCCAGATGGCTTCCCAGGGGAATTCTATCAGACATTTCAAGAAGAATTAATACCTATTCTCCTGAAACTGTTCCAAAAAATAGAAATGGAAGGGAAACTTCCAAACTCATTTTATGAGGCCAGCATTACCTTGATCCCAAAACCAGACAAAGACCCCATCAAAAAAGAGAATTACAGACCAATATCCTTGATGACCATGGATGCAAAAATTCTCAACAAAATACTAGCCAATAGGATCCAACAGTACATTAAAAGGATTATTCACCATGATCAAGTGGGATTTATTCCTGGGCTGCAAAGCTGGTTCAACATCCACAAATCAATCAACGTGATACAATACATTAACAAAAGAAAGAACAAGAATCATATGATCCTCTGAATAGATGCAGAAAAAGCATTTGACAAAGTACAACATACTTTCTTGATCAAAACTCTTCAGAGTATAGGGATAGAGGGTACATACCTCAATATCATAAAAGCCATCTATGAAAAACCTACAGCGAATATCATTCTCAATGGGGAAAGGCTGAGAGCTTTTCCCCTAAGGTCAGGAACGCGGCAGGGATGTCCACTCTAACCACTGCTATTCAACATAGTATTAGAAGTCCTAGCCACAGCAACCAGACAACAAAAAGAAATCAAAGGCATCCAAATCGGCAAAGAGGAAGTCAAACTCTCACTCTTTGCAGATGATATGATACTGTAGGTGGAAAACCCAAAAGTCTCCACCCCAAAACTGCTAGAACTCATACAGGAATTCAGTAAAGTGGCAGGATATAAAATCAATGCACAGAAATCAGTGGCATTCCTATACACCAACAACAAGACAGAAGAGAGACAAACCAAGGAGTCGATCCCATTCACAATTGCACCCAAAACCATTAGATACCTAGGAATAAATCTAACCAAAGAGGCAAAGGATCTCTACTCAGAAAACTATAAAATACTCAGGAAAGAAATTGAAGAAGACACAAAGAAATGGAAAAACATTCCATGCTCATGGATTGGGAGAATCAACATTGTGAAGATGTCAATGCTACCTAGAGCAATCTACACATTCAATGCAATCCCCATCAAAATACCATCCACTTTTTTCAAAGAAATGGAACAAATAATCCTAAAATTTGTATGGAACCAGAAGAGACCCAGAATAGCCAGAGGAATACTGAAAAAGAAAAGCAAAGCTGGCGGCATCACAATTCCGGACTTCCAGCTCTATTACAAAGCTGTCATCATAAAGACAGTATGGTACTGGCACAAAAACAGACACATAGATCAATGGAACAGAATCGAGAGCCCAGAAATGGACCCTCAACTCTATGGTCAACTTATTTTTGACAAAGCAGAAAAGAATGTCCAATGGCAAAAAGACAGTCTCTTCAACAAATGGTGTTGGGAAAATTGGACAGCCACATGCAGAAGAATGAAACTGGACCATTTCCTTACACCACACACAAAAATAGACTCCAAATGGTTGAAAGACCTAAACGTGAGACAGGAGTCCATCCAAATCCTAAAGGAGAACACAGGTAGCAACCTTTTCAACCTTAGCCACAGCAACTTCTTCCTAGAAACATCGCCAAAGGCACGGGAAGCCAGGCCAAAAATGAACTATTGGGATTTCATCAAGATAAAAAGCTTTTGCACAGCAAAAGAAACAGTCCACAAAACCAAAAGACAACCGACAGAATGGGAGAAAATATTTGCAAATGACCTATCAGATAAAGGGCTAGTATCCAAAATCTATAAAGAACTTATCAAACTCAACACCCAAAGAACAAATAATCCAATCAAGAAATGGGCAGAAGACATGAACAGACATTTTTCCAAAGAAGACATCCAAATGGCCAACAGGCACATGAAAAAGTGCTCCACATCGCTCAGCATCAGGGAAATCCAAATCAAAACCTCCATGAGATACCACCTCACACCCGTCAGAATGGCTAAAATTAACAAGTCAGGGAACGACAGATGTTGGCGGGGATGTGGAGAAAGGGGAACCCTCCTACACTCTTGGTGGGAATGCAAGCTGGTGCAACCACTCTGGAAAACAGTATGGAGGTTCCTCAAACAGTTGAAATTAGAGCTACCGTTCGATCCAGCAATTGCACTACTGGGTATTTACCACAAAGATACAAATGTAGGGACCCGAAGGGGTACGTGTACCCCAATGTTTATAGCAGCAATGTCCACAATAGCCAAACTGTGGAAAGAGCCAAGATGCCCATCAACAGACGAATGGATAAAGAAGAAGTGGTGTATATACACAATGGAATATTATGCAGCCATCAAAAGGAATGAGATCTTGCCATTTGCAACGACGTGGATGGAACTGGAGGGTGTTATGCTGAGTGAAATAAGTCAATCAGAGAAAGACATGTATCACATGACCTCACTGATATGAGGAATTCTTAATCTCAGGAAACAAACTGAGTGTTACTGGAGTGGTTGGGGGTGGGAGGGATGGGGTGGTTGGGTGATAGACATTGGGGAAGGTATGTGCTACGGTGAGCGCTGTGAATTGTGCAAGACTGTTGAATCACAGATCTGTACTTCTGAAACAAATAACGCAACATATTTTAAGAAAAAAGAAAAAGAAGAAGATAACTGGAGAGGAAGAAAAGGGGAGTATGTCAGAGGGGGAGACGAACCATGAGAGATGATGGACTCTGAAAAACAAACTGAGGGTTCTGGAGGGAAGGGGTGTAGGGGGATGGGTTAGCCTGGTGATGGGTATTGAGGAGGGCACGTTCTGCATGGAGCACTGGGTGTTATGAACAAACAATGAATCATGGAACACTGCATCAAAAACTAATGATGTAATATATGGCGATTAACATAACAATAAAAAATTAAAAAAAAAAAGATTCTCTGCCTCTCCCTTTGCCCCCCCACACATGTGCACTCTCTCTCAAATAAATAAAATATTTTAAAAATCAACACATTGTACACTTAACCTTACACAATATTATATGTCAACTCTATCTCAATAAAGTTAGAAAAAATTAACTCATAAATAGTGTTTGGTAGAACTTTTCTTCCCTGTCCCCTTTGAAGCTGGATAGGGTCACATGACTTTTCCCTCTAATGAAATGTTAGCAGAAGGGTCAATTGTGAACAGTAGTTTCAAGAGTCAGAACAAGGCTTACCATCTTTCTTCCTACGGCTGTGGTGCTTCTGGAGACATGTTTTAAAATGGAGTGTCTGAGTGACAAATTAGCAGAATCTCTTTGGTGACCCATTTTGGACACATAGCCCTATAAGAAATACATTTATTTTAAGAATTTAGAGTCATCAGTATATGGAATAAACCTACCTCATGCTGATGAGTATGACCACTATAGATAATGTAAATCATACAATCAGACAGGCTTATCTGTCTGGGAGGAACTGTAACTAGTCAGTCATTGCGTCCTTTAATATGGAAGCAGTGAACCAAAAATTAAAGTCATCCATTTAATTTTTTTTTGGTGGCCCCATCCATTTTAAATAGAAACCAAAGGGCAATTTTTACTCATTTCAGCTGGAAAAATACATTAGATTTTATACTCCAGATCTCCATCTTCTCTAAAATAATGACACAGCTTTTCTTATCTCATGCAGCCCTAAAAAGGACATAACTAATTTTAGAAGCATCACCCAACTTACTATCTTATGCACATTTATGGCATTATCTATTAACTACCTATTAAATGGGTTTGTCTCTGATTAATTGCCTATATATTAATTTAAAATTAATAATCTGTATCATTAATTATGTGTTATTGAATAAAAGCACTCTGTTTCTATTTATATAAACAGTAAGATGACATTCTAAATTACCCTGGTTGTTCTTAATAAAATGTTAATGCACTTATTTATGCACTTGGGAGAAAAAATTAATTGGCTTGTGATCAAATATCTACCTTCCAACTCTAAATTACATCTGACCAACATGATGCCTTTGAAACAGACCCATCTAATTTTGTTTGACTTATTAATGGTTAGTGAAAAAGCTAATTATAGGAAGGCACCATCTGTTGAATACACAGAATGTATTTGACCAGATGGAATGGGAGGTACTCACAGGAGGAGACACACATTCAAATCCTCTGCTACGCTTATACCTGGGACTCAGTTTTCCTACACTGGGGTTTGCACTTGGATCACCATTTTTGATGACTATGCACCTTGCTCTTCTCAACTGTTTTCTATCTCATATTTTTCTCTCTTAGGGTTCAGAGAATTTTCCTTGGTTTTCATAGTCTCATAGTTTCTTTGGGTTCTTACTCAGTCATTTTTAAAATTCTTAAAATACTAATATTTGAAATAAGGCAGTGAGTAGTCAGAAGTGCATAATATCCTTACACACGTTTATGCCTCATGCAAGCTTTAAAAACTGACACATTTCTAAGTTTACATATGATAATCTTAACTTTCACCCAAAATGAAAAATTGCTAAGAAATGCGTATATTCAGTCACTATCTACCTGTCACCTCTCCACATCAACGGCTATGGGAGTCATGTGACCACTGGATGTATACATGCAATTTTTAAAGTATCAATTCTTTACACTTGAATTTATGTGAGTTTACATGTATCATCTCAAATAGTCTGTGAGGCTGTCAAAGAAAAGGACATTCATTCCTGCATCCCTTCTACCAGGAATAGGTTGGGAAAATCCAGAGGTTTGATAAATGTGTTTTGAAGGAATGTCTACTTGGCTATCTCCTGTTTTGCTCCAGTATAATCGAGCATGGTATTTGAATTTAATGGAGGCATATTTTGGCTCTTCATTTCCTGATTATTTCCTTTTATTTTCATACTAGTTCCTGCATATTGTGCATACTCATTAATTCTAGCCCCTTCTCTCCTGCTTGTGTATCAGGTTGGGTCCATATCTTTCAAGTGGCTTGGATCTGCCCACTCAAAGAGAGAGTGTAAATCACACTGCATCTGAAGACAATGTCTGAAGAGGATGTTGATGCATCAGTTCATGAAGTGGAGTATCCATTTCCCCCCTTATGGAAACTTTCCAGTTACTATGCAATTCTAAAAGCTGGTCATGAACTATTTCTCTGGGTTTTAAAATATTTAGAATGTATAGGTGAGTGAGAGTCACATACTCATGTATTTAGCTAGGGATCAAATACATATTGCGTCTTTACAATAAATAATTCAGTATGTTCCGGGGCGCCTGGGTGGCTCAGTCGGTTAAGTGGCTGCCTTCGGCTCAGGTCATGATCCCGGGGTCCCGCATCGGGCTCCTTGCTCAGCAGGGAGCCTGGCTTCTCCCGTGCCTGCCATTCCCCCTCCTTGTGCTTGCTCTCTGTTCCTCTCTCACTCTCTGTGTCAAATAAATAAATAAAATCTTTAAAAAAAATAATTCAGTATGTTCCTAAAATTATTAAAGCATGGTCCCTGTCAGAAATTAGCTCATAATTTATGAGGGAAAATCAGACAAGAGGATATACAGAATAAAATTAAATGCTGCTATAGAAATACCAATAGAACTAAGAACAAAGAAGGAAAACATGGAAACCAGTTGAGGAAGGGCAACTCAGAAATAAAAGATGTGGCATTTGAAATAGGCTCTGAAGGTGGATATGACTTTCATAGGTAGAGATGAGTGAAGGGATCAGAGAAGGACTTTCCAGGAAGAAAATAACAAAGTCCAGCATGTAGAAAACTTTGGAGATGCTCTACAATACGAATGGAAACATAGCTGTAGATACTGAGCCCAGAAAAGGCTGAGTATCAGTTGAAATTTTCTGAAATTTATTTATTAAGAATTGAAAAGTTACTTAAAGAGATTTGATCGAGAGAGTAACATAATCAAAGCATGTTTTCTTCTTATAAATCTGTCGACAGTGATAGAGTGGGGGTGCGGAGAGAGAGAAGAGAAATCCAGTGCTGTAGGGGATGGGCATTTATAATTTCCCAGGTGGTAATAAATTAATAAATAATGGTATTTAACAAACAATGAAGACTTGACATAAAGTAGTGGTAGTTTTATTCCAAAATTTTCGATAGATTTTGTTACACTAGGGTTCTATCCATATTGTTGTTTTGTAGCCCAACTCTCTTGTCCTCGTGACAGAATCATTTCCTGATTGGAATTGCTCATGTAAATGACTCATTAGATAGTTTCAGTCAATAACCTTGATGCAGGGCACTGTTCAGATGACCCTCCACCATCCCACCTCCCTCACCTCATCCCCAGTGGACTCCCTACTTGTCCTCATTCCCAAGACAATCCAGCCCCTCCTATAGCTCCTGTTCTTTTTTTAATTTTCAAATGTTTTAAGTCTGAGTCTAGCTGACACACGACGGGATATTAGTTTCAGGGGAACAACACAGCAGCTCAACAATTCTCTGTGCTATGCTCTGCTCACCACACGTGTGGCTGCCCTGTCACCACCCGAGACTATTACAGGATCACTGCGCACAACTCCTTTTCTTAATGCACACTATTGTCTCTTCCTTCTTCACTTGACTAGCTCCTACTTTAGTGCATCAGTTTGGAGGTTTTAAGTAGTAAAAAACAGAAGACAGTTTGCCAGCTTAACTACTAATGGGAACTGACTGACTCCTACACTGGACAGGTAGGTTTCATGGCTGAGTTAATTTACTGGCTCTACGTTGACCGTAAGGACTGCGTTTTTTTCTTTTCTTTTTGTCCACTGAACAGCATCCGTAGCTGTCAACATTATTCCAAATTGACTCCTGCCTTCTAAAAAGGTTCTCTTTTATTATCTATCCAGTGTCTGCACTATCTCAACAAACATCTCATTTTCAACACGTCACCACTTAACAAAATAACTTTAATAACAGATGTTATATAATACCATCATCAGTCACAAATAGACCATATTAATTAGGGGGAAGTCTAATAGATCATAAAACTTCTGAATCTTCCAACATCCCCTTTTCTTGTAAGCCCTCTGAGACTGAATAGCTGTAAATGAGTAATTAAATAGTTGAATAATATTTCTTTTCCTTCTGTTATTTTTAATGCCCCCAAAAGTTGTTTTGGATGGTCCGGATGAATTCTCAGATCTCAAGCAGTCCCACTGATAACTTTAACCGCCGTCATTTGCAAAGCAAAACGCTTCGGTGGAAATATGAGTCTTTGAATATTTCAGGATGAGGGAAGGTCCCTGGATAATTTAGGATCAGGAAGTCCTTCTCCCTAGACTATTAGTTATTTGCACAACCACAGTGATGGAAACAGACTGGGTGATTCTAAGAGAAGTGTTTTAATATTTTATTCTCCTGAAAACATCTCTCTGAATCGGACTGAAGGAGGACGCTGCCCACATCCAGGGGTGCGGACAACAGCATTTCTCAGTGTAATTCCTAAGGTTGTCTGGCCAACAGTTTTATTCATGTTCGAAGCATGCCCGGAAATCCAAAGGACCACATGTGTTAAAAAAACAAAAACAAAAACTCTCTAGGGCGCGGGTACTGGTAGTGAATCCACTGCTATGGTTTGTGGAGAGATTTTCCGTTTGGAGGCAGCCAGTTCAGCAGCTTGTATTTACTGTATTTTTGATTCATACAACCTACTGGATAGGGACTGGGATTCTCCCCACTGTTCTAGTGGCAGAACTGAGGTTGATCGAGGCCAAGCAATGAGTTCAATGTCCCGTCACTAGTAAAATGAAGAGTGGGGGATTTAACTCTGATTTATCTGATAGCAGAGCTAATACCCACAGGCATTAGCTGTTCATATGCGGCACTCACCACATGACTGACACTTTTTTAGACGCTGTGGAATAAGTGATGAGTAAGAGAAACATGAACGTGATTCCAAGGTTCATACCTGAGAAGTGAACTATAAATAAATATAGACATACTTAAAAATAAGAAAAAATGTGATAAAATACTATGTTCTAAGTGGAGAATAAGGTAGGAAGATGTGGTAAGAGGAGGGGACCACTGAGAGTGGCAAGCCAGGGGAGTCCTCTCTGCGACCTGCTCACTTGGACAGGGCTGGGAGTGGGAAGGAGCCGGCCATCTGGAAACCAGGGGTAAAGAATTCCAGGGTGAAGTGTGACCTTGGATTGAACAAGAGGCCAAGAGTCAGACTATGTGGCTGGAGCATGGTGGGGTAAAGAGAGACAAGAAGGCAGGCGCCAGAGCAAGAAGTGTGAGCTTAATTCTAAAAGCACTAGGAAATCCCTGGTGCCTTTCAGTAGGACAGGGCGACTGTGGAGGAGGGGGTGAGGAGCAGGTGAATGTAGGGCACAGAAAGCCAGCGAAAGTCATCCAGCAGAGAGACAGCAGTAGCTGGTGAGGAGATGGTAGCAGAGGAGGTGGCGGGAAGGAGATAAATTTGGAATGTGTTGGGAGGATTGAAAGGCTATTTTACTGGCTCCCTATTGAAGGAATATTCTACAAATCATTACAGGATACCAAGAAAACACTTGTCATTTGTGAACATATGTTCTAGGGACTTCCCAAATAGATGCTATCCAATTATACTTAGGTTTCAGGCTGTATAAATTCCTCCTGTGTGTGCCATCATCACTAGGCCATTTGCTGAGGCTATCAGTAATACTAAGTCATTGTGGTGTAAATAAAATGAAAGAAAAATGAAATTTAAAATCCTTATTATGGCTGGAGAAAAAGAATTCTTAAAATTTATAAGTCATCCATCTTATTAAGTATATTTCATAATGCCCCCCTCCACATTTCATTGTATTATTTTAATTTTAAGGATAGAATTACAGGGCGCCTGGGTGGCTCAGATGGTTAAGCGTCTGTCTTCGGCTCAGGTCATGATCCCGGGGTCCTGGGATCGAGTCCCGCATCGGGCTCCCTGCTCCTTGGGAGCCTGCTTCTCCCTCTGCTTCTCTCTCTCTCTCTCTCTCTCTCTCCCTCTGTCTCTCATGAATAAATAAATAAAATCTTTAAAAAAAAAGAATTACAAAATCAAACTATTCTTCTTTAAAATTTAATGCAGAAGTGTATTTTGTAATATACGAGTGCTCTGTAAATTCCATTCAGTGATTCAAGTAAGAACTATTACAGAATACTTGGCTCTTTTTTCCTACATGCTTAAAAATCTTGTTTTCCTCTACAGTCTCTCAATGGGGTTTAAGTAAATTGAGTCCCACACAAAGGGGTATATTTTCAGTACTGTCATCTGAATTAGGGAATCAAATGGTTTCATAAATCTCAGAAAAAAGGCATCCCAGGGTCCGGGGTATGATTTGACCTTATTTAGCAATAAACTAGCTTATTGCAGTTTCACAGATGCTAGCAGAAGACAGGAGGCTCCTGGGTCAGAGACCAAGGAATTTACTACTCACAGGGCAGCAAGTAACACAAGCATAATGTCTGCCTGACCTCCCATTGATTCTCGAGCCCTATGGGAGTATGCAAGGGGCCCTAGCGGAGAGTACGCACACATTGGGTTGTATGTATCATAGTTTTTTCCTTTTAATTGCTAAGTCCTGTTCCTGGTATAAATGTATCAAACACGGGAAACACTAGGGTTCAGGACTCATCCCCTTTATGGTCATGGCTGAGAAAGTCTGCTCTCTGTACTGAAGAGCAGCATTATCTCACCCCTCAAGTTTGCTTGTTGCAAGTCCTGAGAAATGGCCTGAGTAAAAGTGGTCTCAGCCCTGCAATCTTGGTATCGTCAGCAAGAATGTGCCCCAGGGTCTACAGTGGATTGCTTCTACCAACAGCACATCCACAGTATAAATAAACCATTTTTGAATAAATATAATTATGAGGACCAATAAGTTGAAACACAATTTATAAGAGTCCGAAGTTATTTTTGTCACCACAAAGATTGATGAGAAAGCGACAATATTTCTCACCATAACCTAGTTTCCTCTGAAGTTTCTACCTCCTTGATCTTAAATTTACTTCCACTGCAATGTCCTTCAAACTTTTCCCATTTATTTTGCTGACCTTGAGAGGTCTATAGTAATTAATCTTATAGAATATCTGTGTTATAGTATCCCCACTTGCATCCCTGGGTTACAAGTGCATGGAAGTATCCTTGATCTTGTTATCCAGGTATTCAGTTTATAAAGACATATCCAGTAGAGTTTTGATTTTTATTGATGTTTCTATTCATCACCTTGCTTCTGAAAATTTATGCAGTTTGGAGATACAGCCATGGGATTTGAGCAACTTAAACTGTAAGATATTTTAGTATTGTTTGGTTTTGTTTTCAATTATTTCATGTGGCTGTAGGAAAGCAAATCGCAAAATGATCCGGGTGACTTCTATGAAATAGAAATCTACTGTAGAGATTTGGCATTAACAAATAGGGAAAAGATATAAGAAGACTAGGGATCAAAACTCAGCCCCTCAAATCGCAGCTGTGGTCATTAGGCTACAGATCTGTAAGGGGCGGGGGGGCACCAAGTGAATTCTGTTCATCTACATCAGGATGTCATCTGCCCTACATTTCCTTGTATCCTCTTTACACAGCTCCTCTAAGACATTTACACAGTCTGTTTTCCCTACTGCATAATTCCTCATATTGGTTAATACAGAAGCCATCGTAAGGCCCAAGTCACCATGAAAGACCAACATTCCTCTCGTGTAACATTTCTTTCATTTCATTAGGAGTTAATCCCTCTGCCTTTGCTTAAGTAGGTCCAGTAAAAGAGCACAATTATATAATAGGCTATCATTCATTCTTCACATAAATTTAGGCTGTAAATTGAGACTAATCTGCTTCTCCAAAATTTTATTTTTAAGAAGTTATTTTATTTTGAAATCATGGGACCTTTGCATGCAGTTATAAGAAATACTACAGTGAGATCTTCTGTACCCTTTATCCAGGTTCCCCTGTGGTAACTTCCTGCAAAACCATCTTACAACATGATGACTGGGATGTTGACATTGGTACAGAAAATACACTTGACATGTTCACCACACAAGGCTTCTCTCACTTACTCAACCCCTTTTTCCCCTTGACAATCACCTGTTTTTCATTTCTATAATTTTATCAATTTCAGGAATGTTGTATAAATGGAATCACACAGTGAGTAACCTTTTGGAAGGAATTAGCTTTTGGCATAAATCTGGAGATTCATACAGATACCATGTGTATCACTTTTTGTTCCTGTTTGTTACTGAGTATTAATTCCATGGTATGTATGTGACAAATTTGCTTAGCATTCACCCGTTGAAGGATTTCTGGACTGGGTTTCCAGTTTGGAGGTGACTATGAATAAAGCTGCTCTGACTAGCTTTGTATAGGATTCTGGGTGAACACAATTTTCATTTCTCTGGGATAAATGCCCAAGAATAATACAATTGCTGAGTCTTATGTTGGTCTCATGTATAGATATGTAAGACACAGGAGAGCTGGTTTTCAGAATGGCTATCCTGCTTTACATTTCTACCAGCAAAATATAAGTGATGCAGTTTTTATACATCCTTGTCAGCATTTGGTGTCAAGTCACTAGATTTTACTTTAGTCAACTATTGTGATACGTGTGTAGTGATATCTTGTTTTGCATTTCCCTAATGGAAATGGCTAATGGCTAATGATACTGAATATATTTTATGTACTTATTTTCCGACCATGTATCCTCTTTGGTGAAATGTTTATTCATGTGTTTTGCCCATTTCAAACTGGATTTCTAAATTTTTTACTGTTGAGTTTAGAGGGTTCTTTATGTAATCGAGGGATGAGTCCTTGTCTGAACATGTGATTTGCAGATATGTTTCACCCAGTCCTTAGCTTTTCTGCTTTAGTTCATAACAGTCTTCTTCAGAGCAAAAGATTTTAATTTTGATAACGTCCAATTTATAAAAATTTCCTTTATGGATCAGGCTACTGGCTAAGAAGACTTTACCTAGACCTAGGCACTGGTGATTTTCTCCAATTTTTTGTTTTCATTCAATTTTATGTTTTACATTTAAGTCAGTGATCCATTTTGAATCAATTTTTGTATAAGATTTGAGACTTAGGTTGAAGTCTAATTTTCTGCCTATGGATGTCCAATTATTCCATTACTTTTTGTTGAAAAGACTATAATTCCTTCCTTGAATTGCTTTTTACCTTTGTCAAAAGTCAGTTGGGCATTATTTCTATGGATTTATTTCTGGGCTTTCTATTCTGTTGCATTGATTGAAATCTTTTTTGCTCTGCCAATATCACAGAGTTTTGATTATTGCAGCTGTAAAATAAGTCCCAAAATCAGGTAGACCAAGTCCTCCCACTTTATTCTTCTTTTAAAAAATTGTCTGGCTATCCTATCTCATTAGCCTTTCCATATTAATTTTGCTGAGATTTTCATAGTAATAGCATTAAACCAGTGCAAACAACATTATACCAAACCACTTTGATTCTCACTGGCAGATTGATTTTAGCTGTGATAGTCAACACACACACACACACACACACACACACACACACACACACACACACACACAGTCACATGAATGACAGTCGTTCTTACACATCCTTAGTATAAGAACCTTAGATCTTTAAGTACCATTAAAATCAACACAAAAGAACTGACATATGGGTATCTTTCTGTTTTGTTTTTTTTTTCTGAGGGAATACCTGTGTTTGGAACCCATAGCTAGCAGCTACATCCACAATTGTTACTCATTTACACAGAGGAGTAAGAATTTGTCTTTTAGAGCCCCTTGCTCTCTGATGGAATGTTATGTGGAGAGGAGCCGAGGTGCGTCTTTTCTGCACAGCGTTGTCTGTAGTTGAACTCATGGATCTGAGGGAGGTCATGCTTCTTCCCTCCCACTGACCAAGGTCAAAGCCAAGGACACAGTAGGACTTGGTGCTAAGAGGCGGAAGGGTTTTTAGTTTGTGGAGCAGATGGTTTAAAACCCCACACTTGCCATGGTCTCTATGGAATCTACTTCATGTGTGTCTTTCTTCTCTCTGGCTCTGCTTCTTAGGATTCAGTTTAAAGACAGAAATAACACTATTCAGAATCTTTTACATCTTCATTTGATTGTCATAACCTTGAAGAGACAATTAGAAGATACTCAGAGAATGAGGCCTCAACAGTGACCAGGCCTACTTTGCCACCTTCAGCAGTGATTAACTTTGAGCACGCCAAGCAGAATTTGAGGACAAACCCTTGGATCATAATTGAGGCCATGTCAATTTTAGAAGAATGTACTTGTTTATGGTCTTAACCCACATGAGAAACTACCTTTTAAAAAGTAAATTGTTGGGGCTACCTTCGGCTCAGGTCATGATCCCAGGGTCCTGGGATTGAGCCCCACATTGGGCTCCCTGCTCCACGGGAAGCCTGCTTCTCCCTCTGCCACTTTCCCTGCTTGTGTTCCCTCTCTCGCTTTGTTTCTCTATGTCAAATAAATAAAAATCTTAAAAAAAAGTAAATTATTTGTCAATCAAAACTACTGTTGTTACATGTTAGAAAGACAGGCAGTTCTCAAACCCAAGCCTCTCTTCAGGGACAGTAGATACCCTGCCCTCTTTTCTCATTCAGTAAAAATTTACTAGATGTTCACCATGTGTGGGAAACAGTTGTAAAATGTTAAACATGATGCATATATTATACAATATCTAATGATGACTACAACACTGAAAAACAGGTTATCCTCATTTTAGAATTTTTATTTAAATTGAGGATCAGACAATTTAAGCAATCTGCCCACCAACACACAGCATAGGAAGTTAAACTGGGATTTGGGATCTGTGTCTGTCTGGTATCTCTCGAGCAACGACTAATCAGCCCCAAAGCATATGTCGCATGTCAGACATGGTGCTAGGAATGGCCAAGGGGATGGAGACCCTACTTAAAAAAGGATGCATTCTCCCATGGAGCGGATGAGACACAAGCATTCAATGTGTGTAAATGCTGTGCTGAAGGCTATCAGGCAGTTCAGTGGAGCTTAACAGACAAGGACATAGTGGAGGGTGGAATTCAGGTAAGGTGTGCTCCGTAGGGAGATTAGCACCAAGACCCAGTGAGGCGGAGTCAATGGAGGATCACTCCCCATACCTCTGGCTCCCTTTCTCTCCACTCCCGCTGCCCAGAGAGAGGAATAAAAACTACAGATGAGGTGGCAACTCCGAATGCCCTTGCAGCACATGTGAACTTGCATTTCTCCCTTTGCTAGGCTGACTTGTATTTCAGGGAGAAAGACACTCATTCAGGATTTTGGAAAGTATTGTGAAATGATATGAAGAAGTTCCATATGTCATAAAAAAATGGTTCCATGGAAAAGCCAAAGTATAATAAAAGAATAAAGCAGATTCAAATGAACAGTGACTCCTGCCCCAGGAGCTCAATGTGCAGTGAGACGAGAAAGGGGAAAGATAGGTCTTCAGGACCAGCTAGGCGTGAATGCCAATCAGCATGTAAGCTTTGCCTTGGGGATCTTGCTAAAGGATCAATGCATTTTGATGGGTATAGCTTTGGTTTCTACTGATTTTTTTAGAACCTTAGTTGCTGAGAAGTTTGTATTTTCCTGTACTTTGTTCCTGTGGTAATCTAAGATGTTACATAAAAAGCCTGGAGGCATGAAATCAATCACTTGCTCCTTACATTCAAGATAGAACTTTTTATTTTTTTTTAAAGCACTATTTGTTTTTAGCTGCCACCAAAATGGATAAACTGTTTGTTGGTCACATAAATGACAAGTGAACACCCACATGGGTAAGTTTGGTGTGTTGCAGCCATGTTGCCTGGGCCTTGGACTCATGGATGGTGTGTCATGTCACCAAGGGGAGGGAGATGTAGCTTGCCATGTTTAGTTTCACAGGAAAGGAATAGGAAGAAGACACATCTGGGTGTGTATGCTTCATTGTACAAGGACTTGATGTGTTTTAGTGCATATGCTGTGTCTCCCAAGAGAAGGTGGAGTGAGGCTGATAAATCCTTCCTGACCACCCACAGTCTGAGCCCCTGGCTACAACAAGCACTTTTATTTTTCCTTCATGGCCTGATCCATGTAATACCTTCTCCCTTGAAGTTCCTTTTGGCCTAGAAGTTTACTTCACACACCCTACCCTCATCGGGCACATAGCGAAGATTCAAACGAAGGCAGTCTGATCGTAGAGTGAAACTCAAGCTACGATAAACACTTGCCATAAAAGCCGTATTTGGAGATCTTGCAAATAATACCAAGAACCCATTCTTACCTATGCACTCATGAGATACCCGTGATACATATGGAAGGGTAAACGTTGAGAGTTTTTTTAAAAATCCTCACACGAGTGCAAGACTGGCATTTCTCTGGCTCTGGGGGACAAATGGTGATGAGTGTGGCAAGTCTGTCTCATTAAGTTCTACTTCTCTGTAGCCAAGATGACAACTCTTGGTCAGAGTTTGAGAATAAACTACTGGGATGTTTTCAGAGTTACTGGTGTTGGTGCTATTCTGTACAGCTCCCTGAAGTTGTTAGCATGTTTAAAGGAAACCTAAAGATTTGTGATGGGCATGTGGTACGTGGTTTGGATGGCACCATGGCTGGTCGCATGGCAAGTACGTAACCAACACCCTTTAAGACAGTGGTTCCTAGACTCTCAGGCTTTTCTGGGCAATGGCATCTCATGCACATCCCTGAAATTCACAGCTGGTAAGAAAGATGTGTCTCCATCTCTCTCCACAGAAAGGACAGGAAAGATGTATTCAACTTCTCCAGCGTTCACCTACGTATTTCTTTTTCCTGCTTCTGCTACGCTACGCCACCACTGTAATAGCTCTTAGCCATAACTGGAAACTCGTGCTCGGTGGTATGTGTCCTTCCAGTGAATCACTGAACTAATAGGTGGTTATGGGATGGATGAAGCTTCTGGTGACAAGTAAACACTGTTAGTCATTCTATTGCAGTTCTATAGCCATGGTGCATGTAAAAAGCCAGACGATTTACGTCTGGCTGATCAACAACAATTGGCTTCAGTAAACACAGCTCAACATTTTGAACATCAGTGAATGGGCCATGGACTCCCTTCAGTGGTCTTTCTTCTATAGCTGATGCCTCTGCCTCTGAACCCAACATAAACGTGTGTCTACAGCTGGTATCTTTGCCCTCTTATCTCTGTTACTAACACAATCCCAAATAAATTCTTCCGAAAAATCTCATATAATTTTAGCGACTTGCTTTGCTAGGCAAGTAAGTCTTCTTTACACAAACAATGAATTCAGCTTTCATATACTAAGTACCTTGTCTTTCAGTGAGGTCATTTTGTTCTGTATATGAGAAACCATATGGTGACAAGGACATAGTAACAGCAAAGAGATGGGGCTTGCACTCAACTCTGCCACACACCGGCAATGTGTCTTTGGTTCAGTTACTTAACCTCTTTGACCCTCTATTTCTTTAGTTAAAAACTGTAAGCAATAATATCTATCTTTCAGAGCTGTGTAAGACTGGAAAAATCCACATTAGTTGTCTGGAATCAAGGTAACCTCTACGGCCTAATCCATTTTATACCCCAACAAAGCCAATTGTTATCTTTTTAGTTTTCCTGTTTATGTACAAAAACATACACATATATAACATGGATAAGATGTCAATGAAGATTTAACAAATTAACAAGATTTTATTTCTTTGAAAGAATTATACAATCTGATTTAGAATTATTTCATTGTCTTTCATATTTTTTTAAAGATTTAATTTATTTATTTGAGAGAGAGAGAGCACAAATGGGGAAGGGCAGAAGGGGAGGGAGAGAGAGAATCTGAAGCAGAATCCCCCCTGCGCATGAAGCCCGACATGGGGCTCGGACCCACAGGTGAGAGATAGGGCCAAAACCAAGAGCCCAACACTTAACCAGGCAGCCACTGTCTTTCATATTCTTAAAGACAATCTAGCTGAAATAGAAAATAAATATCCTCATTAATGGGTAAATGCTTAGCTCTACATGTCCTTCACAGCCTTCAGCTGAAAGAGACAGTAGGAAATTTTGGGTCAGACTTATTTCTTTGAAATAGGAACATGAATCTCAGATTAAATGACTTGCCCAAAATCGCAAAGTTCTAAACTGCTGACAGAACAGGGACTGACTCTTAGTTTCATGCATTCCCTCCAGACGATGAAGCTTCAGAGATTTTCTCAGGATTACAGACCCAAGAGTTTTCTGGAGTAATCATTTACTTCAGAAATAACACGGGAAAAAAAAAAAAAGAAGAAGAATTAACACTTCATGTTTTGATAGGTTTACAAAAACTGCCTGCATAATTGGCTTCTTTTTTTAGCCTACCCTGCAATGTAAGCTAAAACCGATTTTAAAAAAAAAAAAGTTTATTTTACAATTTTAGTATATGTGCTGCCGAAGCAAGCACAAATAAGTTTGTTTTACAAAAAAATTTTTAAAACCTTCTCATCAATGCTTAGAAACAAAACTCAAAGCCTGCAAATAATACTCATTTTGCAAATTAAAACGCATATTAAAACACATGTATTTATTTAGCAAACCAAGATTTGTTAGTGCTCAAGCAAGCAAGGAAGAGATGCACAGGCTTCCACTAATACGTGTTTTTTGAACGTCTTGACCAAAGAGCTTGTTTCTATAACCTTCCAAAATACTTTATAAGGTCAGCATTATTTTATATTTAACAGCATTAAGTAAAAGGAAAAATAATCTAATAATTCCTCCAGGTGTCCTTAAAGCTGTCTTGATCTAAGGAAACTATTTTCAAAGAGCTATATCCTGCTAATAACCCCCATCCAATGTGCTTCCAAGGTGGGATTAGCTCAGAAATAATAGCATTCTTCAAGAGGGGTTACTGGTAGGATATCGTCAAGCATCTTCCCTGAAAAGTAGTCATGTCTGAAGGGAGAATAGAAGTGGGAAATTTTTCTCTAATTTGACTTGAAGGTGCAACAGGAAGAGTACAGTGTTTGTAGTTATACAGGCTGAGTTTCAAATTTTCGAAATTACCAGTTTGCTAGCTATGTGGCCTTAAGTCAGTTACTTAAATTCTCTATATCTCAGGAAAGAGTGAGACCTCCCATTTGAGTAATTAGGATTGAATAAGGTAATAGGTAAAACTGCATACCACTGTTTAAACTGGAGCAGCCTGTTGGTCCATAGACTGAGTTATTGGTGATGACGAGGATGATGAGGAGGATGATGGTAACGATAGATGAGGTAGTAGCCATGAAAACAGAGTAACGATCTGGATGGTGATGATGGCACTTCATTGCTTTACCACAGATGCACACAACCATTTAATTTCCTCAAGTGGACAGTACATATGGGTAGACTCAAAACGAGAGAACGTTACTCATCAACTCCGGGACAGTAATGTTCATGGTGCCTAGAGTCTGCATTTTGGCCAAGTTCTCACACATATGGAACTGGCAAAGGGCCTTCAACAATGTCTGAGGTAATTTTTCTGAACAAGGCAGAAAGTCCTTTGTTTGAAGTGCTCATCAAGAGCCACAGGTGCACCCGTGATAAGAGTTAAAAAATATACCTGTTGAGGGGATGGAGCAGAGGGGAAGAAAATACCTTACAATAAGTGGTGAAAAAAGACAGACGCTCTTTAGCCTTTCCAAATTTTGTCTTGAAAGAGTATAGAATTGTACTGCTAATTTATTTGTCATGATGATTAAATAAAGTAATCTTTTCTAAAGCATCTGACAATGCTGTTCCCGATGGACACAAGCTTACTTAGTTGCTTGCTAAATTAAGAAAATATCTCTTGGTATCATGACCAATTTGGCCGACTATAATCTTTAAGAAATCTTTCCAAGAAACAACGAGAATCAAATATGTGGTGCCTGAGTGAGGTCTTAGAAAATAATTTTACATTTGACTAACTTGCTATGGAGATTGTGCAGAATGAGTCGATGTAAATAGGTTTCATATAAACAGACACATCTCAACGTGCAGACTGGGATTCATAAATATGAATTTTATTGCAGTTGAAAGCAAGTGTTTTCTCTTTGCTCTCCCAGGCACAGAATTTCATAAACCATGATTTTATCATCCTGGTCAATGGAGAAATAATTCAATATATTCAAATCTTAATAAAGTCCTCTGACTTAGAATAAATTTTCCTTCTAAAATCACTATGGAAGAATGATTATTACATACGTAAGAGGAACTTTATTATTAATATTTTATTTCCTTCTAAAAGGAGAAAACAGTTGAATAGCTGCAGAAAATAAATGAATTATTTCTCTTTGGGTTCTTCTGTCTTCCTAAACTGCATTTTGTGGGACTGTGGTTCCTTTGAGCAGAGGGAGTGATGCAGGATGATGACACCAGGAGAAAGAATGGGGTGGCCGAGGCCAGAACCCGGCACAGCAGTGTGGCTTGTGGCTCTGTGACACGTCAGGTGGTTTCCCGAGCCCTCCCATTAGCAGTCTGGGCTGATTATTCCAGGAATGGGGATGCCCATCCTCCTTTGTTTCATTTATAAACTAAATGGATGGTTTAGAGTTGTTCGTCGGGCTGTGAAAAGTCTATAGAAAAGCGCTTTGAGCATGTCAGAGCAATTAAGAGTAGTGATTGCTACTGGCCCTTTTTGCCCACTTCATTTCACACTGTGAGAAGTGGGGGGACCACCCTGTCTTGGCCCCGTGCAGAGTTTTTGAGGGCATAAAGGGACAGCCACACATTTCCACAGAGGCTCCTCGGTTCTGGTCCTTTGCTGGGGCTAAGACACCTATTAGATAAATAGATCCTGAATGACAGTCGCTTCCAGAAATTCTACTTGGAAATGACAGTCGCTTTCAGAAATTCTTCTCTGAAACAGAACTTCAGGGTCTAGTTTCCTCTCCCACTCGGATGCAGGACTACATGGTCTGAAAAAGGGCAGTTAAACTCTGTGTCTGTGCTCACAAACTACTATTTTTTCAATATTGCTTCCAGTCATCCTTTGGGATATAAAGACAAAGGGTGAGATCTTGCCAGTAATGCGTGTGGTTTTCATTAATTTACAAATTTAAAGTAAGGTAAAGTAAATTATGGTATATTCATAAAATAGGAAGATATACTTTAGCCCTAAAAATGATGTTTCCAAAGGATATTTAATGAATAAATTAATGTTCATAATATAAATTAAGTAATAAAAAGCCACAATAAGTAAAGTAATAAAAACAGCACTGTTGTTTTTATTTTTGTTTTATTTTTTTGTTTTACTTTGTCTTCTATAAATGTAGGAGGAAATGCACGGAAGTGATAATACTATTAGCATCTGGTCATTTTTCCTTTCTTTTTGCACTTTTCTGAATTTTCCAAATTTTTCACAACAAATAGACTGTTGCTGTGGAAAACCACTAGCGAAAAACCTGCGCATTTATGCATGTATAGGACTTAAGATCTTTGTCCTATATCTTCACATAAATTGTTATGTTCAAAAAATGAATCCCCCAAAATAATTTTCTTTAATATTGGATGTATGGAACATCTGAAATTGATCATTTCTCGAAATGCTAAAGAAACAAAAGATACTTTTTTTTTTGCTTCAAAGAAACAGAATAAAGATATAATCCACTATAATGCTTCTGTGGAAAATATTACATCCTCTCGCTGAATATTCAAATTCCTTTGAGCTCTACTTTTGACTCAGGCAGGGGCATCTCAATGAGAAGACCTCATAACTTAAAATGTTATTTCAGAAAGGACTTTTCTATCTCTATTAATTCCTACTGTGAAAGCTTTACAAATGAAGGTGAACCTGTTCCATGTAAATCTCCCCATCTAGCCAAGGTCATGTAAATAGGTGGATTTCTGGATATTATTCTGGATATTAGCTGATGACCAAAATATTGCACAGTCATTATCCCAACAACATACCGTGGCCTGTGATTCCTCAAACGTTCCACTAGAAACAGTGATCCAAGACCCAAGGGGCAGATTCAAAAAGTGAGGGCTCCATGTCCAATTAGTTGTGGAGACCAGAAAGTTACGTGGGGGGAGTGGGCAAAGATGTCAGAGGAGTAGGGGACCCTACTTTAATCAGTCCCCTGAATTGAGCTGGATCTCTACCAGACCACTCCGAACACCCACAAAACCAGCCTGAGATGTAAGAAGATATATCTGGAGCTCTATAAACAGAATATCGCTGGAGACTGGTTTCAAGGTAGGAAGCTGGGACCCGTAATTCCACAGGCAGATGTTGGAAGATACACAGAAGGGGGATGGAGCCGCCATAAGTGCATGAGACATGAAGGTAAAATAACACAGGATCGCAAAAGCCTCCCACTCTGGGGACCAGACCCGGACTTGCAGACCAGCAGTGGTGGGGAAAGGACTTTAGGGCAGCCCCCGGACCGAAACCTGGAGCTGCAGGGGCATGCGTGGGAACTGGGGGCAGCTGGCGGTTCTGGAAGCACAAAGGGCAGAGATGTGCCCAGACCTGGAAGCAAGGGCTGGGAGTGCTGCTGTGGGACATATAAACAGGACACTGCAGTTTGAGCAGCACAGACAGAAATGGAGACCGTGAGGCCTGGAGAGCTCACTGAAGAACAGACTGCGATCTCTCTGCTCTGAGGCAGAGGGTTGGAAACGGTCACTTCCAGCTCTGACTCTTGGAAAAGACGCGGAAAGCCACCAGGGAAAGTTGCCAGAGAACAAAAGCCCCAAAAAACCGGTTTTCACTGAGCCCGTACTCCCCCACAGGGCTCCCTGAGAACGGTGCAGCAGGCCCCTCCCCCAGAAGACAGGCTGGAAGAACGAAGGCCGAGAACCCGAAGGTTCGTGTGAAACAGGTGCACCTTGCTTGGGTTGTGGTCAATAATCTGGACTCTGTACATGCCCTCAAGCACCCCTCAACAGAATGACTAAGAGGAGGAACTCCCAAAATAGGAAAGACTCAGAGACTGACTTCTGCCACAGATTTACAAATGGATATAGATATAAGCAAGATGTCAGAAATAGACTCCGGGGTAACAATTATGAAGATGATAGCTAGAATGGAGAAATTGATTAATGGCAAAATAGAGTCTCTAAGGGCAGAAATGAGAGCTGATCTGGCAGAACTTAAAAATGCTATCAATGAGATCCAATCTAATCTAGATACTCTAACAGCTAAGGTAAATGAGGCAGAAGAAGAAATTAGTGATCTAGAGGACAAACTGATAGAAAAGAAGGAACACAAAGAGACCTGGAACAAACAGCATAAAATCCATGAAAACAGAATTAGAGAAATAATTGACGCCATGAAACATCCCAATGTCAGAATTACTGGGATCGCTGAGGAGGTGGAGAGACAGAGAGAGGACTAGAAGATATATTTGAGCAAATTGTAGCTGAGAACTTCCCTAATCTGGGGAATGAAACAAGCATTCGTGTCCTAGAGGCAGAGAGGACCCCTCCCAACATCAAGGAAAACAAACCAATGTTCCGGCATGTAATAGTAAAACTCACAAATCTTAGAACCAAGGAAACCATCTCAAGGGCAGTTAGGAGGAAGAGATTCCTTACGTACAGAGGGAGGAACATCAGAATAACATCAGACCTATCCACAGAGACCTGGGCAAACCAGAAAGAGCTGGCAAGATATAGTCAGGGTACTAAACGAGAAGAACACGGAGCCAAGAATACTCTATCCAGCAAGGCTGTCATTTAGAATGGATGGAGAGATACAGAGTTTCCAGGTCCAACAGAAACTGAAAGAATATTTGACCACTAAGCAGGCCCTGCAAGAAATATTAAGGGGGTTCTATAAAAGGAAAAAGACCCCAAGAGTAATATAGAACAGAAATTTACAGAGACACTCTACAAAAAAAAGGACTTCACAGGCAACATGATGACAATAAATTCGTATCTTTCAATAATCACTTTCAACGTGAACAGCTTAAATGCTCCCATAAAATGGCAGAGGGTTGCAGACTGGATAAAAAGACAGGACCCATCCATATGCTGCCTACAAGAGACTCATTTTGAACCTAAACCAAAAAAAAAAATCCAGACTGTAAGTGAAGGGATGGAGAACCATCTTTCACGCCAATGGACATCAAAAGAAAGCTGGGGTAGCAATTCTCATATCAGACAAATTAGATTTTAAGCTAAAGAACGTAGTTAGAGACACAGAAAAACACTATATCATTCTTAAAGGGTCTATTCAACAAGAAGATCTAACAATTGTAAATATTTACACCCCCAACATGGGAGCAGCCAACTACATAAGCCAATTGTTAACCAAAATAAAGAGACATGTTGACAATAATACGTTAATAGTAGGAGACCTCAACACTCAATTCTCAGCAATACACAGATAATCTAAGCAGAAAATCAACAAAGAAACAAGAGCTTTGAATGACACACTAGACCAGGTGGACCTCATAGATATATACAGAACATTCCACCCTAAAACAACAAAATACTCATTCTTCTCGAGCGCACATGGAACTTTCTCCAGAATAGCCCACATACTGGGTCACAAATCAGGTCTCAACTGATACCAAAAGATTGAGATTACTTCCTGCATATTGTCAGACCATAATGCTTTAAAACTGGAACTCAATCACAAGAAAAAATTTGGAAGAAATTCAAATACTTGGAAGCTAAATATCACTCTGCTGAAGAATGTTTGCGTCAACAAGGAAATCAAAGAAGAACTTAAACAATTCATGAAAACCAATGAGAACAAAAACACATCAGTCCAAAACCTATGGGATACTGCAAAGGCGGTCCTAAGGGGAAAATTATACATAGCCATCCAAGCCTCACTCAAAAAAATAGAAAAATCCTGAATTCACCAATTATACACCTTGAAGAAATGGAGAAAAAACAACAAATGATGGCTAAGCCACGAATTAGAAGAGAAATAATTAAGATTAGAGCAGAGATCAATGAATTAGAAACCAGAAATACAGCAGAGCAGATCAACAAAACTAGAAGCTGGTTCTTTGAAAGAATTAATAAGATCGATAAACCACTGGCCAGATTTATCAAAAAGAAAAGAGAAAGGAACCAAATTAATAAAATTATGAATGAAAGAAGTGAGATCACGCCTAACACCAAGGAAAGAGAAACAATTATTAGAAATTATTATCAACAACTATAAGCCAATAAATTAAGCAACATGGAAGAAATGGATGCCTTCCTGGAAACCTATAAACTGCCAAGACTGAAACAGGAAGAAATTGACAACCTGAATAGACCAATAACCAGTAACAAGATTGAAGCAGTGATCAAAAACCTCCCAATAATCAAGAGTTCAGAGCCTGATGGAGTCCCTGGGGAATTCTACCAAACATTCAAAGAAGAAATAATAACTATTCTCCTGAAGCTGTTTCAAAAAATAGAAACAGAAGGAAAGCTTCCAGACTCATTCTATGAGGCCAGCATTACCTTAATCCCCAAACCAGGCAAAGACCTCATCAAAAAGGAGAATTTCAGACCGATATCCCTGATGAATATGGATGCCAAAATCCTCAACAAAATCCTAGCTAATAGGATCCAACAATACATTAAAAGGTCCATCCACCACGACCAAGACCAAGTGGGATTTATCCCTGGAATGCAAGAGTGGTTCAACATTCGCAAATCAATGTGATAGAACCGTTTAATAAGAGGAGAAAGAAAAACCATATGGTCCTCTCAATTGATGCAGAAAAAGCATTTGACAAGAAACAGCATCCTTTCCTGATTAAAACTCTTCAGAGTATAGGGATAGATGAAACATTCCTCAAGTTCATTAAAAGCATCTATGAAAAACCCACAGCAAATATCATTCTCAATGAGGAAAAGCTGAGAGCCTTTCCCTTAAGATCAGGAACATGATAAGGATGCCACAATCTCGTCACTATTGTTCAACAGCGTACTAGAAGTCCTAGCAACACCAATAAGACAACAAAAAGAAATAAAAGGTATTCAGACTGGCGAAGAAGAAGTCAAACCCTCTCTCTTTGCAGATGACATGATACTTTAGGTGGAAAACCCAAAAGACTCCACCCCCAAATTACTAGAACTCATACAGCAATTCAGTAATGTGGCAGGATACAAAATCAATGCACAGAAATCAGTTGCTTTCTTACACAGTAACAATGTAACTGTAGAAAGAGAAATTATTGAAACGATCCCATTTACAATAGCACCAAAAACCATAAGATACCTTGGAATAAATCTAACCAAAGAGGTAAAGGATCTATACTCTAGGAACTGCAGAACACTCATGAAAGAAATTGAAGAAGACACAAAAAGATGGAAAAATATTCCATGCTCATGGATCAGAAGAATAAACATTGTTAAAATGTCTATGCTGCCAGAGCAATCTATACCTTCAATGCCATCCCGATCAAAATACCAATGGCATTTTTCAAAGTGCTGGAACAAAAAATCCTAAAATTTGTATGGAATCAGAAAAGACCCCGAATTGCCAAGGAAATGCTGAAAAAGAAAAACAAAGCTGGGGGCATCATGTTTCCTGATTTCAAGCTATATTACAAAGCTGTGATCACCAAGACAGCATGGTACTGGCACAAAAACAGATGCATAGACCAATGGAACAGAATAGAGAGCCCAGATATGGACCCTCAACTCTATGGTTAAATAATCTTTGACAAAGCAGGAAAAAATATCCAATGGAAAAAAGACAGTCTCTTCAATAAACGCTGCTGGGGAAATTGGACAGCTATATACAGAAGAATGAAACTCAACCATTCTCTAAGACCAAACACAAAGATAAACTCAAAATGGATGAAAGACTTCAATGTGAGACAGGAATCCATCAAACTCCTAGAGGAGAACATAGGCAGTAACCTCTTCAACATCAGCCACGGCAACTTCTTTCAAGTCACTCTCCAAAGGAAAGGGAAACAAAAGTGAAAATGAACTTTTGGGACTTCATCAAGATAAAAAACTTCTGCACAGCAAAAGAAACAGTCAACAAAACAAAGAGGCAAACCATGGAATGGGAGAAGATTTTTACAATTAACACTAAAGACAAAGTGCTGATATCCAAGATTTATAAAAAACTTCTCAAACTCAACACCCAGAAAACAAATAATCCAGTCAAAAAATGGGCAGAAGACATGAACAGACACTTGTCAAAATAAGACATACAAATGGCTAACAGACACATGAAAAAAAAATGTTCATCATCATTAGCCATTGGAGAAATTCAAATCAAAACAACACTGAGATACCACCTTACACCAGTTAGAATGGCAAAAATTGACAAGGCAGAAACAACAAATGTTGGAGAGGTTGTGGAGAAAGGGGAACCCTCTTACACTGTTGGTGAGAATGAAAGCTGGTACAGCCACTTTGGAAAACAGTGTGGAGGTGCCTCAAAAAATTAAAAATAGAGCTACCCTATGACCCAGCAATTGCACTCCTGGGTATTTAACTGAAAGACACAGATGTAGTGAAAAGAAGGGGTACGTGCACCCCAATGTTCATAGCAGCAACGTCCGCAATAGCCAAACTGTGGAAAGAGCCGAGATGCCCTTCAACAGACGAATGGATAAAGAAGATGTGGTCCATATATACAATGCAGTATCACTCAGCCATCAGAAAGGATGAATACCCAACTTTTACATCAACATGGATGGGACCAGAGGAGATTATGCTGAGTGAAATACGTCAAGCAGAGAAAGTCAATTATCATATGGTTTCACTTGTTTGTGGAACATAAGGAACACCATGGAGGGCATTAGGAGAAGGAAGGGAAAAATGAAGAGGGGTGGGAATCGGTGGGGGAGACGAACCATGAGAGACGATGGACTCTGAGAAACAAACTGAGGGTTCTCGAGGGGAGGGGGGTGGGGGGATGGGTTAGCCTGGTGATGGGTATTAAAGAGGGCACGTTCTGCATGGAGCAGTGGGTGTTATGCACAAACAATGAATCAGGGACCACTACATCAAGAACTAATGATGTACTGTATGGTGACTAACATAACATAATAAAAGAAATAAAGAAGGAAGGAAGGAAGGAAGGAAGGAACGAAGGAAGGAAGGAAGGAAGGAAGGAAGGAAGGAAGGAAGGAAGGAAGGAAGGAAGGAAGGAAGGAAAAGAAAAGAAAAAAAGAAAGAAAAGAAAAGGAAAGGAAAGGAAAAGAAAAAAGAAAAAAAAGAAAAAAGAAAAGTTAGTTATGTGGGCCGCTTTCCTGCCAGGCTTCCCAAGGTCATTACGCTCAGGTGCAGTGCGAATCTGCAAAGGGGAGTAAGTACACTCAAGCAGCAGGCCTCAGAATTATTGAAGGAAAACATTTACCCAAGTAGCATTCTCTTTTAATCCCTCCTCACGGGTGGTTTGGGAAGTGCTCCAAGGAGCAGAACTGGACCCATCTGTGAGACTAAATGAGGCTCTCATCTGGCTCATTTTGTGCCATGCATTTCAGTGTGTTGTTTGTTTCTAGAAGTAATGGAAGTGCCAGCAAAGGTCATGCAGCCAAAAGTAGTCAGAGGTAAAATGACACAACAAATCAGGGAAAAATAAAACTACTCTGCATCTTCCACGACTTTGTGTGTTTGTAGAAGTTGGTGCTAATGAGGGAATCCAGTGCCTGGATCCTGCCTGGAGACACCAAAGAGACCCCCTCACGCCACACCACCAACCTCTCCTCCTGACATGCCTTCATTCCAGTGGGGCTCACCAGTTACAAGACGGGACCGGGATGTTGAGGAATCCTACCATCTGGATTTAAATTCTGGCCCCATCACTGGATAAGTGATAGGCTCCTGGTTACTGTCCATGTCCAGTGTCTGCTGTTACCTGGCAAGGCAGCTGCAGATGGAATTCCAGTTGCTAACCCGCTGAGCATCAAAGAGGTAGAGTACCCGGGAGAAGGCGAGGGGTCCCAACAGGATCACAAAGGCCCATGGAACTGAAGGATGGGGTGGCAGCCTGAGAAAGGGCCGGCCTGCTGCTGCCTGCCGAGGAGTAGAGGTGGCTCCAGGGGCTGGGATGGCAAGGAAATGGGCTGATCCCAGAGCCCGCTGACGCCCTGATTTTGCCGCAGCGAGTGCCTGCGAACTAAATGAACTCACGCGCTCAAAGTGTTCGACACACTGCCTGTGACGTAAGTGAGAAATTTCTTGCTATTATTCCCTGAAAACCTTGAGCATGTCCAATCTTCCCAAACCTCAGGTTTTATGGGGATAAATTAGGATAATTGTCCCTTGCTTCCCAGGTTTGCTGTGGGAAGTAAGAGATAATTTTTGTAAAGCCGATACTGAGCTCCTGAAATGGAACAGGCCCTCAGCCGGTGTTAGTGAAGAGGTATAAGTGGCAGGAATTAAAGGCAGACCACACCAAGAGCCAGTGAGGGTGTGGAGTCACAGACTGCTGTAAATCATGACTGACACTCAGCACGACCACACTGGTAAATGATTCATCTGTGAGGAAGGCTCAGTAATTCAGCTACTGACCGAATAGCTAGAGCAACCCTCGCATGTGTGTTTCAGGAGGCGTGCACAAAAACGCTTACAGTACCAATTTTTGTATTAGAAAGTGGAAAAATACTAAGAAAATCAAGAGAAGGATTAAGACAAAATTCAAAATAGTATCTTAACTTTGGGGGCAAGAAGAAGGATATTGTGCAACTGAGGACAATACAAAGTTCATGAAAGCACTAGTTATATCTGATTCTAGCTAATCGGTAGGCAAAATTATAAGACACAGAAAGCACAGACTATTATAGAATAAAATAAGATATACTCCATCAAAATTAAGATTTTCTGCTCATTGAAAGACACTATTAAAATGAATAGGCAAACTGCAGGATGAGAAAATACATTTTCTATACCATACCTATATTTTTGTATCAATACTGTCACTGATCTATTAGATATGACAAATGATTTATATATCCATATATAGATATAAATACAATGAATAACTTGTACCTAAAATACATAAAGAGATCTTAACCATAAATAACAAAATCACAAGCCCAGTTAAAAAAGTGCACAAAAGTGTTCAATACACATTTCAGCAGGAACAGAACAGAATACCAATAAGTACATGAGAAAGTACTGCTCATCATTAATCAAGAGGGAAAAGAAAATTAAAATCATAATTTAACATTGAAACACACCCATTAAATCGGTTAATAGTAAAATATCTAAATATCAATAATTTGAAAAATGTTGATTAGAAAGTGGAGTTGTTGGAACTGCCCTGTATTGTTGGTAGATATAAAAAGAAAGCCAGCTTGGCCTTTTTAAAAAATGTGAGATATACCCCCAGTCAAGTACAGAAACTTCACTTCTGTGCTTTTAACCACAGAAAATGAAATCAGATGTCCACAAAATGACTTGTACTAGAATGTCCCTAACAACTTAATCCATAAAAGCCCCAGACTGGAAACATCCAGAAGCAATCGGTGGCCTAATTATGCAAGGTCATCCTCCTCATCAACAAGAAACACAACTGGATGTATGAATCTCAAAAGATGCCAAATGAAAGAAGCCAGACACAAAAGATCGCACTCTGTGTAAGTCCACACAGCGGACTCCACACTTACATGCAGTTCCTCGAGCAGGCAAAACTAGTCCGTGGTGAAAGAGACAGAAGTGTTTTCCGAGGGGCTGAGCAGAAGGGTTCGGTGTGACAGTGACGGGAAGGACCAGAGGGGGTCTCCTGTGGTGATGGGAAGCTCCGCATTTTCATGGGGTTGAGTGTCCATGAGTGAATGCATTCGTCAAAACTCATCAATCCACACAGAAAAACCTGGGTATGTGTTTATTTGTAAATCATACCTAAAACAAATTTTGAAGAAAAAGAAGTCTTACCCCTGTGTACTTTTGCATTTGTCCACAGCTATTTCTTCTCTTGGGCTTCCCTCCTAACCTCACGTGACTGCAATGTAACTGAAACCTTAAAATTAATCTGCATTGTATCTGATACAGGCATCTGGCAAATGAGGTCCTGGGCATCAGAGGGAAAGTAAAGTATCCCAAGTGCTAACTGACCACTCACAGCAGTGTATCTGCTTGCCCTGTGGACCAGGCTGGTTCTCAGAACCAGATGCTTCCATGGCCGCTGTGTGGTGGGCTCAGGAAGCAGAAGGTGTTGGGGAACAAAGACTGCATCTAAATAGAGCAGCTCCAAACAACTGCTGACGTAGAAATTCGGGTCCAGGGTGGCCAGATGTCTAGATTGTCCAAGAAAAAATAGAAATTTGGATTTTTAAAAAGTGAAATCTCCAAGTTCAAATGTGAGCTCGAAATTTTAAAATTAATTTCAGCCCATTGGTAACAAACCTAGCTACACAGAGCATTGCTTTAAAAGCAGGAAAATATATGGGAGTCAACAAATTTTCACGGGTCGTCTGTGAACTTCTAAGTTGTCTTGCTAAAGCAAATCAAGAACAGTCTCAGGAAGTCACAAAAGTCTGGGAATCCTCTTCATATCAACACACTCCACTTTCTAAAGTCTTGGTATCTAGACATACTGGCATGGCAAGTATTGGGAACTGCATGATGACACATAGATAGTAATAAGGAACTGAGGGTGTACGTTTGGTTTCCTATGCATTTGTCATCGAATCTTCTGAGCACTTTGCAGCATCAATGCCTGCTCTGGCCCTCCCTCCTCAGCCTCTAAGCAATGACCCTCCTAACTGTCACCATGTCCGAGTTGAGACCCTACGTACCTGCAAATTGTCCCCCTTTCTTTGTTCCCTTGAGCTCCCATTACAGACCATGAATTTTTAAAGTATAACAATAGCTTTATTCACCTAATCCCCACCCCCGAACATCTGCTAATTTTGCAATTTGTTATTGTTATATTATCTTTGATAAGCTATAACTGTCACCTTTATTTTTCCATGCCATGCGAGCAGAGGGATTCCCTTCATGGTGTCCAGTTGGAACCTGGAGGGTAGAGACTACGCCATCACCAGTGTCTGGCCCCTTGTTAAATGCTGGAGTCAATGAAAGAACGAATAACTATGCAAACACTGGAATGGGGCAAACGCTCATTTGATTTGGTTTAAAGAAGTAGCATTAAACAGTTAACTGTTCCAAGGAGAGTAAGGGAATTCTAACGTCTCATATTCTCCTTTGCTGGGGGTCTGCTATCTTCCAGGCTCTGTGTTCGTCTCTTAAAGTCGTTAGCTCACAACAACACCACACAGAGCAGGTGATCTTTTCTGCCTTTTATGGGTGAGGAGATCTAACACCCAGAGAGGTTACATAAGAGGCTCCATTTCACATGATTCAGGATGAACCAGAACCTAACCTGGTTCTGCCCAGCTCCAAAGTATATGCTCACCTTAATGCTACCTTTATGTTGAATTAAGCCTGATTTCCTTTAGATAAAGGTATGGTGGGGATTGGGCACGTGTTTTCCCTAAGGTATTTTCAAGCCTTTCATGGATCCCCATTTTCAGAAGGATAAGGCCAGACTCCCTAGCAAGGAATAAAATGCCCTTCCCAAACTGTACTCAGCCCTGAACTCCAGGATGGGACAAACATGCTGCTCCCTTCTCCATATTCGTCCCTTCCCTGATACTTCTTTCGACCTGGAATGTCCTCCTCTCCTCCCAGATGGAGTAAAATCCAGTCCTTATGCATGTGATTTAATAGAGAAGATCAATTATCAAATGAAGATTTGTGTCACATAAATGTGTTTTGTCAAAGAACGGACCACCGGCTACCTTCTCACTGTATTTTTGCTGTTGTTAAGCAGCTTTACTGAGGCTTAATTACATACAATACCTTCACTAAATTTAGTTACATAACTGTGAGTTATGGCAAATGCACCTGCCATGCGTCTTGACCTCAAGCACACAAGGAGCTCCTTTGCATCCCTCTGCAGACATTCTTCTCCAGACGCTGGCTATCACTTCCTGGCTTGGTCCCCACAGGTCTTCCCTTTCTCCTTTTATTCTCTTGTTTCTGAGCCGCCTTTTGTGCTCAGCTTCTTTCATGTAGCATAACATCTTCTGGCCTGCAAAGTTTCTGACAGGAAATTTGCAGTCATTCTTACTGTTGTCTGTATGACAGATATGTTTTCCTCTGGCACTTTTAATATCTTCTTTTTCACTGGTATTCCTCACTTTGATTATATTTCAGATTATTTTCTTCATGGTTATTTTGTTTGTGGTTTGTTGAGCCTCTTGGATCTGTGACCTTATAGTTGTCATCCAGTTTGAAAATTTTTCAACTCTCATTTCTTCAAGTATTTTCCTCTTGCTCTTCTTCTAGGATTCCAGTTACACTCAGGCTTGATGGCTTAACATCATCCCATACTTCACCTGTGGTCTCTTTATTTTCCTTTTCAGTCTTTTTCTCTATATACGTCACTTTGGTTAGTTTCTATTACTATGCCTTCCAGCTTGCTGATTCTTTGTCCTGCAGTGTCTAATCTCAGGTTTATTTCTTCTTTTTCACTTCAGCTAAATCTAGACACCCTGTTTCAGTCTTTTTGTCATACTTTTTTTCCTCCTTCATCAACATGACTTTGCCTCTATCAGCTTGAACAAAGGGAGTGTGTTTATCATAACTGTTTTTGACATCTCTGTCTACTAATTCTACAACTCCTATTGCTTCTGGGTCTGTATCTATGGATCAGTTATTACCCTCCCTGTCATGACTTAAACACCGCTGCTCCTTTGAATGCTTGGCAATTTTTATTAGATGCCTGACATTTTGAATTTTGTATGATGACATCCTGGATTTTTATGAATTTCTTTACATAATATTGGACCTTGTTTCATCATGTCTTAAGTTACTTGAAACTGGTTGTATCCTTTTGAGGCTTGTTTTAAGCTTTGTTAGGATAGATTCAGAGTAGGCTTTTAATAGCCAGTATGGTCATAGTATGAAGGTGAGCTATTTCTGAGGACACTACCTGAGGTCAAGTGTAGACTGGGGTCTCCACTCTGGCTGGTGAGCTCCACTCTGTCTGCCGTTACCTGGGCTCTATGAATAGTTAGCCCCTTTTTTACGCAGCTTCTCTCTGAAGGTGGAAATCATTTCCTGCCGTGCTTGTGCAACCACTCAAGGGGACTTGCGGGTCGCCAGAGCACTCTGCCAGCCCCTCCTCTCTTGCACTCTGCCCCACAAACGTCACTCATGTTCTGCCTCCCCAGCACGGTCTCCTACAGGCTCTGGTCGTGTTCTTCCTCTCTAAACCTCACCTAGCTTTGCTTCACTTTGCTCAAGGATATGGTCCTGCACATCCCAACACTGAATGTCAAGAAACCAATGCTTTGTGTATTTTGCCCAGTTTTCTATTTGCATAAAGTGGGACTATGAATCTGGTCTCATTGCTCCAATATGGCCACAGTACTTGAAAATAAAATCTTACAGAAAGAAATACAAATTCTTTGCAAGCTTTCAGCTTTTTCCCAGATGTTTCTCTACATAAACACCATTGCTGTGGTGAATTTAAATTTAAGAACTGAAGTTTCCAGGGCCAGGCTGGGGTGGGGGCACAGGGGAAGGAATTGGGGAGTTGCTAATCAACAGGCACACCGTCTCCTCTAGGCAAGGTGAAGAAACTCTAGGGACCTGCTGTACAGCATCTGGGCAACAGCCAACAATTCTGTGTGGTTCACTTCAGTTTTTGTTGAGAGGGTACATCTCAAGTTAAATGTTCTCACAACAATAAAATGATGTTTGGTTTTTTTTTTAAGATTTTTATTTATTTATTTTTGACAGAGAGAGACACAGCGAGAGCGAGAACACAAGCAGGGGGAGTGGAAGAGGGAGAAGCAGGCTTCCCGCGGAGCAGGGAGCCCGATGCGGGGCTCGGTCCCAGGACCCTGGGATCATGACCTGAGCCGAAGGCAGACGCTTAACGACTGAGCCACCGAGGTGCCCCTAAAGTGATGTTTTTAAAAGAGTAAATTAGAGAGACCAAGGCATCCTGCTCCTGTTGTTTTGAACCTTCACACCAATCCTTGCAGCCCTGCTTCAACACAACACAACATCAGGTTCCCAACCCAGCCTCCAGTGCGACTGTTCTGCTCCTATTTGGAATTTCTAAGGCCTGGCACTCTCTCTGTGCATTGCCACCTTCCACCATGAGAGTGCAACTCACAGTGACCCTTTGACAGCCTGCAAAAAAGACATTTATTACCAGCTTCAATTCAACGTGCTTTCTGTGCCCCTTTCTTTTCCATGACACCCACACTGAGTGTCACAAAAGCAGTGTTTGTGCAAAGTTATATCCACTTAGAAATTAAAATAGTCTTAGTTCTTAACTAAAGTTTTATTAAATGCTCAGATAATAAAAATAGCCATTGCCAATGGTAGTTTATTTTAGCAACAAATAGGCCAGAACTTGGTTTCTCAGGTTCTGCTATCCCTCAGCATCTGGTTCTGTTTACATACTGGCCTCATTTCTCATGTCCATACACAGACACCTGCCCTGAGTTCCTGACTCTTCTATTTGAAAGAAAATAGATAAACTGCCCTCTGGTGTCTGACTGACAAATGCTCTCTCTGGGATCTGATTTATCCCTCAAATAGTCATTTTCGAGTAGATTTGCAGAGATGACATTATTTTATGAACTGATGCGATGAATAGGTATTATAGTTCTTACATGTTAATTTATTTCATTAATTTTTCTTTTATTTTCTTCCAAACTTCTTATACCATAATGGGTATGAATAGGAGGCTATTGCTAAGTAAGCTCCCCTAGCTCATATCCTCCTGCTCTAGGAGAGAAGCCCAAAGCCTTTGACTTTCATCCCTTCATACATGTTCTGGCATGAGTTATGACTAGTATTTGCTCACACTTAAAGACAAGGATATGGTTGCAAAGAAATGATACAAGATGACAATTCATCAGAAACACTGAGCTCCTGGAATAGAAAGTCTATTTCATCCAATTCTGTGGATCCAGGGCCTGGAACAGAGTCTGCTTTCAGTAAAAATCTGTGCACACTGCTCCAGATCCAGGTTTTGCAGCTCCGCACTACTGATGTTTGGGTTGAGCTAGTGCACGGCTGCAAGGGGCCGTCTTGCATATCATAGGATGCTGAGGACCCTCTTTGGCCGCTACTTATTAGAAACCAGGGGCATAGTACCTTCAGCTACCCCCAATCTCTGCATTGCCAAATGTCTCTTGTAGGAAAACATTTCCCCCATGTGAGAACTGCTATTCTAAATACCTTGATTAACTCATGCTCCTGTATCCTATTCACTTTGGGATGTTCTAAGGTGCCGTTTTCAGTATTTAAAACCAGTAAGGCATACACAACAAGTTGACTTGGCAATCAATATGATGGTTTTTATAAAATCTTAGACTTTTACAGCTCTAAAAAAAGAGCATTTGACAGAAAAGAGTGAGAGAGGTTCTTTAGCCTATCTCTTCATAACATGGGCAAAAACAAAAAAATACAGGAAAAAATAAAACAGGAGTACAGGAAAAAAAAATAATACAGGGAAGAAATAAAGAATAAAGGAATAATAATAAAGAAAAAAATTTACTTTCAGTTCAAAGTAGTGACGTGATTTGCTAACAGTGACTCAAATTTTTAGTCACAGAAACAGCTTCAGAATCCAGGGTTTCTGATTTGCAGTCTGGGACTACTCCCAGCACCACATTGCTTTGCGCCCTCTGCATCTGTGTAGATGGGAACAAATAAAAAGGACAATAAAGGCTAATATATATCAAGCTCTTACTATCATCCAGGCAATTTTTTATATAATTTGCATGTATTTTCTCATTTAATCTCCACAGCAACTGTTGTAGGAGTTAGGTGAAATTATCACCTGCATTTTATAAATTCAGAGATTAAGTAAATGGTCAGTCCCAGGTCCTCCATCTGGTAAATGGCAGTTAATTTACAGTTAGAGGTCTTTAGAAGTACCTACTTCTAAAGAAGATGTCTCCTGTGTGGTCACTGTTGCTACCTTGGCCAACATGCACCCTAACAGCCCAGCCCAGTCTAGTCTGGAACGTATAACGTGCTTGTTTCTTTCCTGAACAGCTTCACGGCCTCGACCACAAGATCCTTCCAAATGTCTACGACAGAGAATTGAAATTAATGGAAACTATCTCTGTTCAATGACTTTGAATGAACCCATTGACCCACATTCCCAGGCCCAGAGACTCATCTGTGATGCTAGCAGATAGCCACAACCTGTTTCAAAAAGCAGTGATTCACCTCTTACTCTGAAACACAAATTAGTCCTGTGAAAGTCGTAACTAATGCATCGGACAACATCCACTAACACGGGACTCACTCTACTGGGAATAGCATTGCATGTGTATTTAGGATGCAAATAAAACAGGCCATAGATGGATCAGATGGGGGGGGGATGCAAGAACTCGTGTGTGCTAGTGGGCACGTGACATGAGATCAGAGCTGTGATGCTGGAGGGGATCCCCAGGGACCTCCTCTGAATACTGAGGAACTCGGTCTACACACATGGGCATGAAGATCAGAAAAACATGGTGTTCTGACCCTTGGTATTGGTACTGGCTCCCTTCCTTTTACCCAGAAAGCTTATGAGTAATTCCACTGCACCCCATCTTCTCATCTAGTCAGCCACGGGCATGTTTTTTGTCTTTATAACTAGTATTTTCACAGATGCCAAAAAGATGAGCTAAAAGTTTTGTCAGAGGCCATGTTTTGAATGTCATATAAAATTTAAAATTTAATTTACATGGATTACATTAAAATGCCATCATGACATTAGTAATTGGCCTTAATAGGATGTAACTAGGGAAGGGGCTGGAGAAAATCAGCCAGCAGCAGCCATAGATGCACAGCAAGCATGTGGACCCCAGAAGCCAGTCTCCTCCCCGGGGCCAGAATCCCTTACGTAATTCCTGGTTTAATATTTCCAGCCACCTGAAGGCTTTCAGCTCCTCCAATTGTTGAAAGACTAATTTTTAGAGATGTTTTCATTTAACAAGTTCTGATCCTAAGGAAGACACACAAAATTCTGTGTGTCTGTTTGCAGAGGATAGATGGCGCTTACTCGCCCAGTCGGAGGAGGAGGAGGAGCACCCGCGAATCCCCTGCTCAGTGCTGCCTGGTCACGGATGCTCCAGGTTTCATGTTCCTGGAAAGGGATAGGAAGGAACTTGCACTTCAAGTGTCCCAAACAGGATGTGAGGGCGGTCTGGCTGTGACATCTGCCACCCCAATGATCGCCAGGGTTGATTCGGCTGATCTGGCTGGCTAGGCGGGTGTCCCCCTCCTCCCTCACCGCTCCATGCGCGTCCCTCCCGATGCTGCGCGCTCGGTCGAAGAGGACGACCTTCCCCAGTACAGGAGAGGACCGTTCTTCGGTCAAGGGTATACGAGTAGCTGCGCCGCCCTGCTGGAACCTCCAAACAAGCTCTCAAGTGTCCCAAACATACTAGATCTAGAGCCTCTTACAACCTTTGGATCACATCAATCTCTCAGTTTGGCTGCCTGTTCTCTTCTAAAACATAAGAGATTTTCATGAGCAGAATTGTAGATAAAGAAACTGAAGCATAAGGGAATTCTGACAGACAGTCAAATGATTATACATCGCTACTGTGAAGCCAAGAGGGTTACTCCAAGAGAGACAAGTAAAAGACCATGCTCATGGGTGGTAGGGAAAAACCACCCTGTTTTCTGAATTTCTTTTCTACTTTGTCTCTGTCCTTCAAGTCCTCCCAGAAATGCTAGCCCAGGGGAAAGTTCCTGCCTTCTTCTACAGAATCTCACGAGAAAGAGTCTGCACATCCTGTCCAGATGCAGGACAAACACTGTGATGATTTCCAACTGCTATCATGCAGTGAAAGGAAATGAAGAAAACTTTCGTTTCTGTCTTCATGTTCCTCTTGTTATAACAAGAGACCCTCATTTCGGTGCACATTTTGAATAGCAAATAGTCCTTGTTGGCTTTCAAGGGAAGGAGTCAATTATGTCTCCTGTCATCTCTCAGTGCTAAATAAGCCACAGATTCCTTTTCTCCAAGACACAATCCGACGTCTCTTTATTTAGAAACCAGGGCAGCATTAAGCCCAACATTTACCTCTTTGATATTAATGACAACTGCACGAAATTGCTGCAAGAATTAGACTTTATTCTTCCCTACTGCTGTTGCTAATATGACAAAACAGTGTTTAATAGAGTGAGTGAGATCTGTTCTCAACAAACAGAAGAACAGGTCAGGAAACTGCCCTCATCTCGGAGAGGCCTCCCCTTGCCCAGGGCTCCAGACAGGGTTAGAGACTTGGTGTTTTGGGGCTCCAGTGTCACCTGCAGAGGCAGATGGAAAACTGGACTTTTTCATTATTGGAAAGTACAGCAAGTCTAAATTTAATAAAGCATTTTAATATGTCCAGACTATAAAAATCAGCTCTGACAAGTGCACTTCTTAGTCTGAATTTTTTTAATAGTAAAGGAACATCCAAGGAATATTAACTTATACTAGACCCCAGAGACCATCGGCTTAAGTGCTGTCAATATTCTTCACGATGAAGGCGTGTTGCGTTGAGGGTCTGTTTCAAACTGACAAATGAGACTGATATCTATGTGAAGGTAGACTCTTGTACTTCGAGGGGAAAATGTATATATTCTACTATAAGGAGAAAACAATATAGCTTTCCTTGTTTGAAAAACCGTAAGTTTTTTTATTTAGATCATTAGTGGGAAAGACCATGTTTTATTTTTTAAATTTCTAAATTTTTTAAATTTTTTAAATTTTAAAATTTTTTTAAAGACCATGTTTTAAATATAATTCTCCTTTGATTTGTACGAGACTTGTCAGTTCTATTTTCTTGGTGTCTCTGTATTCAGCTGCTCCTATCCATCCCGACTATGTTATTTCTCTCTCCTGAATTAGACAATGAAGTCACGTCCACCTGTCCTGGCCTCTGTCTCTGATTTGCCCCTTTTGGGTAGAGCCACCTTGAACTACTTGCCCCAGGATTATTTCAAAGAAACGCATAAATGGGCGTGAGGTTGTGGCAAGCTGACCATCCTCCTCTACCGCAAACAATGCCTCAGGGAGTCCTCAGAAACCCCCCTCAGACTCCCTCTTAGAGTCAGATTAGGGGCAGTGTTTGGAGTCTTGCAGTCAAGCCTAAGCCACCGCAAGGCCTTACCTGGGTGAGCTATGGAACTCTCAGCTGGAATATTTGCATCTCTAAGATCATTGCGGTGCGGGTGTCATATACACCCCACCCTGCTGACATAGGGCATATAAAGCAATCCTGGGCAAAGTGTCTTTTTTCTTAATGGACGTATGGTTGACACACAATGTGGCATTAGTTACAGGTGTATCACATAGTGATTGGACAGGTCTACACGTCATGCTGTGCTTCCCACACATCGCTAATACAAATGAGTGGGATGCCTTTATCACGAAGAATCTAGCATGAAGGGTATCCTCCATCATTGGTAACTGCCACTGTTGATAAAATAAACTCATATGTATCCTCAATCATTGGTAACTGCCATTGTTGATAAAATAAACTCTTATTTCTTGAAAGAGGAAGCAGAACATGAATGACTGGGGGGAAAAAAAAAAACAAGGGAAAAAACATCACTAAAAATGTTGCCAGGCAAACTAACTAAAGTGTTGTCCCATAACTAAAAATGCTGCCAGTGCAAACCTGAGGCCTGGTTGAGAGGGACGTTGGCTACTTGCAATCACACCCACTTCGACTGCCTGAGAAGTACAGCATATAGAAAGAACGGCACCAGAATCTTCATGGGTGACTGCAGTGGGGAGAACAGGTGCTCGTTGGCCCCCGGCCCGATCCTTTCCACCTACAACCGTCCCTTCTCAATGACTCGGGATCAGCCCAGTCTCCACGATCAAGAGTTGGCCTGAGAAATACTCCACGTTCTACAAGGAGAAGGTATGAGGGCATTTCAAGATGCTTTCAGTTCTACCCAAGCATCTCTGGGACAGACTGAGATGACCACCATTTCATCCCAACATACAAATCCTGATCAGGATATTTCAGAGGGCAAAACTGTAAAAATTGTGATCAAATCCAATATGTCAGTATTCCCTTTTAACGGGCATACTTTTGGTGTCAGTTTTAAAACCTCAAACGATAGATTCTGAAGATTTTCTCCTGTGTATTTTTAGAAAAGCTCTGTAGTTTTATGTTTTACATTTAAGTCTCAGATCTTTTTTGAGGTAATTTTTTTTTATTTCAATTCAACTAGCCAACATAGAGTACATCATTAGTTTGTGATATAGTTTGAATCAATGATTCATCAGTTGCGTATCACACCCAGTGCTCATCACATTATGTAACTGGGTGATGGGCAGTTAAGGAGGGCATGATGTGTTGAGGTAAATTCTGTATCTCTATCTCTTTCGTGAAAACAGAATTTTTGTTGTTGTTGTTTTTGTTTGGGTGTTTGCCTGTGCGGGTCTCATGCTCCAGCACCGTTCGTTGGAAAGGCTCTCCTCTGATCCTTCCTCCGTTAACTGCTTTTACCTCTTTGTCAAAAATAAACCAGCTGGCCATGTTCTTTTGGGACTGTCTATTCTGTTTGGATGATCTATGTGTTTGTCCCACTGCCAACACCACGCAGGTTTAATTACCGTAATGAAAAAAAAAGAAGTCTTGAAATCAAGTACACTCATGCCTTTCACCTTATTCTTCTTTTCAAAATGAGTTTTGCTATTCTAGTTCCTTTGCTTTTCTAAGTAAATTTAGCAATTATCTTGTCTATATCTACAAAAAAAAGAACTTATAGGAATTTTGATAGGAATTCTGTTAAATATGTGTATCAGTTTGGGAGAATTAAGATCTTTACTGTACTGAGTCTTCAATGCACGGAGGTGGTATAAATATCCATTTATTCAGATCATCTTTGATTTCTTTCATTAGCATTTTGAATTTTTCTACATGCAGGTCCTATACATACTTTAGTAAATTTACACTGCAGTATTTCATTTTATTCAGCAATTATATAAGGTATTCTATTATTTTATTTGTGTTTGCATGTTGATAGTATAAAGAAGCAAAGTGATCTGTGTATGTTTATCTTGGATCTCATGGCCACATTCATCTCATTCACTAATTGTAAGAGATTTGTTGTTGCTGAGATTCTTTAGGATTATCTATGTAGACAACATTGTCATCTGCACATAATTTCACTTCTTCCTTCCCAATCTGAATATTTTTGTGTCATTCTCTTTTCTCATTGCACTAGCTGGAATGCTAGTACAATACTGAAAAGAGGTGGTGAGAAAGGACATTCTCACTTGGCCGTCCAGCAGGAGAGCACTCAGTTGCTTATGATTGAGCATGATGTTAGCTGTAGGTCTTCTGTAGATACTCTTCATCATGTTGAGGGTGTTACCCTCTATTCCTGGCTTGAGGAGAGATTTTATCACAAATGGGTGTTGTGTTCTGTCAAGTGAATTTTCTGAATCAATTGGCATGGTTATATAATTTTTCCTAGGCTGTTGATGTGGTAGATTACAATGATTTGTTTTTGAATGTTCAACATGTCTTGTATACCTGGAGTAAATCTCACTTGATCATGATGTATGATTCTTTTTATACAGGAGATTTGAAATACTAATATTTTTTGAGGATTCGTGAATCTATGGTCATGAGAGCTACAGATCTACAGTTTTCCTTCCTTTTAATGTTTTTTTTTTTTTCCTGCTTTTGGTATTACGGTAATTATGGCCTCATAGAATGAGTTAGTAAGTGTATTCTCTGCTCCTATTTCATAGAAAAGATGGTGGAGAATTGGTATCATTTCTTCCTTAAATGTTTGGTAAAATTCCCCACTGAAATCATTTGTACCTGGTGCTTTCTGTTTTGAAGGTTATTAATTATTGATTAAATTTCTTTTGTAGGTATAGGCCTATTCAGATCATCTACTTCTCCTTATGTGAGTTTTTTTTAGTCTGCTTCTTTCAAGGAATTAATGCTTTCTATCTAATTTATAAAACTGGAGTGTAGAGAATTGTTTATATTATTCCTTTAGTATCTTTTTAATGCCCATGAAATAAGTGCTAATGAACATTTTCAAATTTCAGTAATGGACATATGTGTCTTCTTTCTTCTTCTCTAGCCTGGCTAGAGGTTAATTAATTTTATTTATGTTTTCAAAGATGCAGTTTTTGGTTTTGTTGATTTTCTCTATTGTTTTGCTGTTTTAAATTTCATTGAAATCCTCTCTCTCTTTTTCTTATGTTAGCTTTATGCTTAAATTGCTCTTCTTTCTACTAAGTGGCGTCTCAATCTGTTGATTTTACACCTTTCATCTTTTACCATATATACATTTAAAACTATAAATTTTCCTCTGAACATGGCTTTCACTACATTCTACAAATTTTGATAAATTTTATTTTTATTTCTATCTAGTTCAAAAAATTTTCTTTAATCTCTTGAGACTTTTCCTTTGACACATGTATTACATAGAATTATTCTATTGAAACTACCAACATCTGGGTATTTTCCAGCACTCTTTCTATTATTGATTTATAGTTTAATTTTATTAAAACATACTTTTCAGAGTATGTTTTATTAAAACATACTCTGAGAACACACTTTGAATGAATTATATGTTTTTAAATTTGTTAATGTGTATCTGAAGGTCCAAAATGTGTCTATCTGTGCCAAAGTTCTATGTGATCTTGAGAGGAATGTTAATACCACTGTTGTTAGATGAACTTTCTATAACTGTCAATTAGATTAAGTTGATTGGTAGTGCTATTCAGGTTAACTCTATTCTTATTGATTTTCAGACTAGTTGGTCTATAAATTACTGAAAGAAGGTGCTGAAATATCCAAATGTAATAATGGATTTATCTTTTTTTTTCAATTCTTAACAGTTTCTGCCTATGTATTTGCATGCTCTGTTGTTGGTTGTGTACATGTTAAGAACTGTTGTGTTATCTTGGAGAATAGATCCTTTTATCATTACGTAGTGCCTCTCTTCATTTTTGCAATGTTCCTTGTTCTAAAGTTGTTTTTTCTGAAATTAATATAGCAACTCTGGCTTTCTTTTGAGTACTTTTAACATAGTATATCTTTCTCCATCTGTCGCTTTTATATTTAAACTGGTTTTCTCGTAGATGAGACATAGTTGAGTCTTGATTTTTATATGCTAGAACAATTTCTGTTTTTTAATTTAGATCATTCACATTTTAAGCGATTATTGGTATAACTGAATTAAGATCTACTGTCACTTCTTTATTCATTGCACGTTGTTTATTTTTTTCTTTCCCTGTCTTTCTTTGCCTTCTGTTTTTAATTAAATATTCTATATAATTCCCATTTACCTCCTGACTAAGCCTATTGATCATACTTCTTTTGTATTTTACTTATTGGTTTCCATTGAATTTACAATATACACTCATAACTATGCTAAACTCATCTTCAGATAATACTGTATCACTTCACTTGTAGTATACAAACCTTATAACGGAATATTTCCAATTCTCCCCTCCCTTTTCTTATGATATTGCTATCATACATTTATCCATATGCTATAATTACTCAATAAATTGCTACTATTATTACTTCAAATAGCTATTACTTTAAACAGCTTTTACATCAATTCATCTTAAAAAATATAAAAGATGTTATTTTACCTTCTTTCTTCCTTTTCTGATGCTTTGCCTTTCTTTCTGTAGATCCAAGTTTCTGCCCTTTATCATTTCATTTTTCTCTGAAGAACTTCTTTTAATATTTCTTGCAGGAAAGGGTGGCTGACAATGAGTTCCCTCAGTTTGTTTGTCTAAGAAAGTATTTATTTTACTGCCTTCTTGCCCTCTTTCAGAGTCTTCTTGTGTGTGTTATATATGATATCCCGGATCATCTTTTAAATTCCAATGATTTAATTTTATGTCTAGAATTCCTAAAATAATTTTGTAATCTCCCTTTTCTTTTCTATCGCCTCTTCTTTTCTTTCTCCTGTTCCTCTTTTTTCTTCATCTTTTGTAGAGTGTCTTGTTATTTCTTTATATTTGTTAGTTCATTTTTCTCCCTTTAATTATTTGAAATGTATTTATTCTTTGTTATTTGTCTGCTGACTATCTCTTCTAGTTTTTGTGATTGTTAATCTTCTGATTGTACTATTTGCAAATTTTCTTCAATAAAGGATCATTTCATTGAATGGCTTTTGTGGTGTATGTTTGTATGTGTGTATGCACGCGTGCACAAGGGTATGAGTGTGTGTGTGTATGAGAGAGAGGGAGAGAAAGGAAAGAAAAGAGAAAATGAAGACAGAGGTTAAGAACTTATATTCAGTGGAAATTGTTTATGGTTTGCTTGTTTTCGTTCTTTACATAGTTTTTCAAAGCATCACGAACCTTGGTTAAAGAAAGAGAAAAGGTATGAAATATGAAAATAATGGTGAAAGATAGAATGAGATGGCATAACTTACATTTAATATGGGAATGGAATATGCAAACAGGGAGAAGTGTTGCTACAGAACCATTTTGGTTTTTATCTTCTTGAAATCCGTAAATTCCATGGGTCAGAAATCAGTTTGTATGGGAATTTCTTGGCTTGGAGGTTGCATCATCATGCAAGTAATATTAACTGATAGTCCATACTTGCCCTATTTTTCTCGTGCTTTTCTGAGCCACAGGTTGAGATGTTTTTTGTCCTCCTTTAGGTGAAGGATTCTCTTTTCCAGGGCAGCTGTTCTATTCAGGGTCCCCAGTAAGCAATTAGTATTACCATTTAATTGGTGCTTGGATATGTTAATTAACAACTATACTTATATACTTTTAGAACTGAGCATTCCATTAAATATGTTGTTCACAGAGATACAGGTAATGCCTGAATTTAAACATTACTAATGTATACTTTTTTAAAAATAATCCACAAATTGGGCTTTTCATTAACTCCGTGTAGGAATTACCCATTAAACTGAACTAGTGAAATTTTCCCATGCACCTGCTGCTCTATTTACTCAGAGGAACGGACTGGCGCCATATATTACCCAGGAGAGAAGAGGCGTCATACATATACCATCGCTGACTACTCTATATCAGACACGAGTTTAGCACTTTACACATGGTATATTGCTTAATCCTCTTGCAACACTACAACTCCGGTTCTGTTACATCCTCATTTCACAAAGGCTTGGGTTATAAGTGACAGACCTGGTATCCACAGGTAGCTCTGTCTCCTGAGTGAAGACATTAATCCTTACATTCTGCTTTTAGGAAGTTTGAATGTAGAGAATTAGGGAAGATTTATAAGTGATGTTAGTCCTTCCAGGTTTAAGTACACATAGGTGTATGACAAATATGTGGAATTTCATTGGCATGCAGTAAATATGGGTGCGAGGGAGGAACTATGAAAGGGTGGCTTGAGTTAAGTCTTGGAGGTGATGGATATGTTCACTATGCTAAATTTGGTGATGGCTTCACACGCTGAAGTAATGAAATTGTACAGTTTAAACGTATGAAGTTTACTGCTAATCAATTATACTTCAATTAAGCTTTTTTAGATGGTTTGTTCAGTAGGTAAACATCCATTTTAATATCCTTCATGTTGGGTATTCTTAATCCGAAGAATGTTTGGTTTTGATAATGTTGAATTTTACCCGAGTCCCATGCTTCCAAACAGCAGTGATGGTTATGAAATCCCCTCACTCTTTTGTCTTCCGAAACGCCTCCAATTTTTTGTGCTCTGTGGAACAGCCACCCCCCAGAGGCCACCCTGCTCCTGTATATGTCAAGAAAATGCCATCCCCCCCAAACTCACGACTCCCAATCATTCATGATGACTAGCTTGTTTACCTGCCTCTACAAAACCTCCTCTCCTTTTGTTTGAGATCTTTCTCATTAATGAACATTCTCCCTACTGCAATGGCCTGAATAAAATCATCACACTGACTGTCCAGGGCATCTTGTCTTTCTCAGTTCCCGGAGATGTTCACAGAAGCTTACCCACGCTGCACACGTTTCTGATATATGGCTTGCCTGGGTGATGGGGGCAGAGACTCTGTGCAGGGGGCAGTAATATTGAGGTTCTGGTCAGTTGTCAGTTGTTTATGTGTCATTATAAGCCCCTTTCCCCTGTATTTTCAGGCAGCGGTAGAAAGAGTTTTATTGTTGTAGAGGTTAATCTTCTTTTTCTCATTTGTCTTTTCCATAGTGCCTGTGCACTGTGTTGAGAGGAAAATGAGAGCAGAATGAGAAATCCAGTTTGTAATGTTCTCGGTGTTATTTGGGGTGAGGTGGACATAAAATCTTACTGGTGAGGCTAGATTTGTACCGATTTTGCTGCATTCATGTCTCTAAGTCATTTAGTCCAACTACCAAGGAGGCAGACTGGATAGGTTATTTGTGAGGAGAGACTATCACATCAAGGAGAAATGGGAGCAATAGTGTTTGCTGAATGGAGATCCTCTTGTGCAAGAGGCATCATTTCAGGTCAGAATGGTCTCCAATGTCCTTTATAGGAAAAGAATGCAATGTATTTCTTTAAAAAAAAAGTCATCCCTCGTTCTTCCTCTATGACAAGAGTGAAACCCGGGACATCCCATACGTAGACTGTTATTACACTGGCTTGAAGCCGCTACTCACGAATATGCCCAAAGACATGTTATTTATTGCTCTGAGATGGGAGTGTTAGTGTTGTAAAAATGTTTGCTCCCATAAAACCACATTGTTTTCTTCTAATAATTAATAGCTTTGGGCACCAAATACAACCAACAACAATTAGTTGTAAGCAGCTTTTTCAATTTTGTGCTGAGGTTGGGCCTGATTTGGAATTGACATATAACTATGAACCAAACATGCACAGCAGGACACTTCCCAATCAGGGACTGCCTCCTGGGCCCACTTCTTGTGATGGCAACAGGGCAAAGAAAAGAAGGATGGAGGGTCACAGTCCCAGTAGCAAAGAGGAGAGGTGGGGGGAAGTCACTGGAGACCATCAGTTCAAACCAATTGTCTTATTAATGCGCTCTTGGGATAAACAGCTAAAGGTACCTATCAAAGTAAGATGATCTGTCATGAGCACGAATCCCACTAACAGCCACCCATGATACAGAAGAGGAATGAAGAACATCTGCAAACCATGTAAGCTGTTTTATTAAATAACAGGCAACTGCATGAATAAGTACCAGACTCCTGCAGAGTTATATGATACACTGGGTGCTAGGCATTTAAAAGTTGAATCTGAAACCACATGAAATCTCCCATACTTTCTTATTCCAAGGCACCGTAGAATCAACTGGAAAAAAGAAAGATGTAATAATCTGGCCTCCTTCCACTATCACTAAGCATGCCCTCTTACCAGTGATAAATAAATAAATATGCAAACAAGCACAAAAGAAAAAAATTTCATCCTGAGATAAAACAAAACACAAAGAAGTAATCAAAAACAACTGCAATGACAATGCCAAGAATATCAACAAAAAACAGGGTCACCCTAACTAGTTTTGGTTCCAAAGCAGCAAAATCTTAACCATTTTCCATAAACTGGGGCTCCCACTGAGATAAGCCCCGATTCCCGCTTTGTTGCTGTCTAGACACCTTTGACATGACCTTTGTGACTATGATCCTCATGTGCAGTCACTATTTTCCAAAAGGAACAGGTAATTGGGTGACCTTAGCAATATTTCCACTTTTTCTTGAAATAAGACTTGTATTTTTAACATGGCCAGCTGGTCTACCTGGAGGCTGACTCCCACTCTTTACAAGTAAACTTTTGTTTTAATCAACATTTAAAAGGAGAAAGGGGAACCCTCTTACACTGTTGGTGGGAATGCAAGTTGGTACAGCCACTTTGGAAAACAGTGTGGAGGTGCCTCAAAAATTTAAAAATAGAGCTACCCTATGACCCAGCAATTGCACTACTGGGTATTTACCCCAAAGACACAGATGTAGTGAAAAGAAGGGCCATATGCACCCCAATGTTCATAGCAGCAATGTCCGCAATAGCCAAACTGTGGAAAGAGCCGAGATGCCCTTCAACAGAGGAATGGATAAAGAAGACGTGGTTCATATACACAATGGAATATTACTCAGCCATCAGAAAGGGTGAATACCCAACTTTTACATCCACATGGATGGGACTGGAGGAGATGATGCTAAGTGAAATAAGTCAAGCAGAGAAAGTCTATTATCCTATGGTTTCACTTATTTGTGGAACATAAGGAAGAGCATGGAGGACATTAGGAGAAGGAAGGGAAAAATGAAGGGGGGGGAATCGGAGGGAGAGGTGAACCATGAGAGACTGTGGACTCTGAAAAACAAACTGAGGGTTTTTTTTTGGGGGGGAAGGGGGATGGGTTAGCCCGGTGATGGGTATTAAGGAGGGCACGTACTGCATGGAGCACTGGGTGTTATAGGAAAACAATGGATCGTGGATCACTACATCAAAAACTAATGCTGTATTGTATGGTGACTAACATCATAAAATTTTTAAAATAAATAAATAAATAAAAATTAAAAAAAATTAAAAAGAAATAAAAGGATATCCGCCTCTGTCTCTGAGATGCTCTTTGATACCTCATTGAGGAACATCACCTTCTTCTCTCAACTTGGTCATTGTCCTGTTTCCAAACTCCCTCATGTCTGACACACAACATAACACAGTAGTGCTGAGGCCAGGCTCTCCAGCTAGGCTGCCCAAGTTTGAATCTCACTCCAACACCTCATGGTTAGTGGTCCAAATGAATCATGATGATAGCTAATATTTACTTAGACTTACTATGCCATTTAATTTGTGTTTTAAAAAGATTTATTTATTTGCAGGGCACCTGGGTGGCTCAGATGGTTAAGCATCTGCCTTCAGCTCTGGTCATGATCTCAGTGTCCTGGGATCAAGTCCTGCATCGGGCTCCCTGCTAGGTGGGGAGCCTGCTTCTCCCTCTGTCTCTGCCTCTCTCTCTCTCTCTCTCTGACTCTCATGAATAAATCAATAAAAATTAAAAAAAAATAAAAAGATATATTTATTTGAGAGATGTGGGGCTCGATCCCACAACCCTGAGATCATGGCCTGAGCTGAAACCAAGAGTCAGTCACTCCACCAACTTAGCCACCCAGGTATCTGTTACGCCATCTAACTCTTAAACATCTGAGATGGGCACCCTCATTATTCCCATCAATAAGCAGGAATTAAATCCACATCTGCAGATGAGGCCCTGAAGAGCTGAATGACTGGCCTGAATTCACATAAGTAGCCAGCTGAAGATGTGACTCCGGTTTAACAGACTTCAAACCTGTGCCCTTAACCAGCCTCTCTGTGTGAATAAAGAAGTGGACATTTTTAAATCTGCTTGAATGACAAGATAAGTATATATTGTCCCAAGTACATGGAGATGGCAGTAGTTGTGGACAATTCCTCTTTTAGAGGACTAAAGCTTTCTACATTTCCTATTTCAATACACATTGACTCCAATGGTAGGGTGTTAAATATTAAATTTAGGCTTTGGAAACAAGAATAGAATATACCTTTGGAAAAAAATGTGTTTTCCTTTAATGGTGTGTGTGTGTGTGTGTGTGTGTGTGTGTGTGTGTGTTTCATTCTGAGCATTTTATAAGCCATCATCTAAGTATCAGGACAGCTGCTAGTTATTTACTAGAGGTAAAGTATTGACCGCAAGTAAGCGTTGCTCTGTAGGACCTGGCCTATTCCCAAGATTCTTACTGGAACTGAAGCATCCCTTCAGTTTTTTTTATGACTATGGCGAGATCGGCGACTGCTGCCCCTCCTAGCTTCTGCTGTGACCTCCACAGCTCCGCTCGGGGCGTCCCAGCAGAGGTGCTCTGAGAGACGCAGATGGTTTCATGCCAGGGCTGAGCGCCAGACTCAGGTACTCCCAACGGTATGAAGCAAGGAGCAGCTGGAGTTGGGGCCTCTTCCCACATCATCACGAATTAAACATTATTTGTGCAAATTCCTGCTTCAGATCAGTGTTTCTTTCCTCCCTCCCCATTCTTCACCTCTGTGAGACAGAAAAAATTCTCACGGTTCCCCACCCTACTTTGTACCTTGTATGTACAAAGTATAAAAATGAGGGAAGAAAGCTTCTTTCTACATCTTTCCACATTCATGACTGGTCTTCTATACTCTGTGTATCTTGGCAACCATGGTGCATCTGTGGGTTTTTAAAGACTCAAAGATCAGTTAATGTGTGAGAAGAAAAACTGACTTCAGAGATACTGATATTTTATCACACAGACGGAGGCAGGTTCCAGGTAAAGTGTGGGGTTGGGTCTTGCAGAAAGAAGGGTGGGAAGGGGAAGGAAAGGAGGGCTGAGAAGTCCCTGCCTGAGGGGCCAGACCTGGGGGTGGACTCTGCGGCCTCCTCTCTTCTTCCCCATCACACCTCCAATTGCACTCCTCTGAGAACTGAGCCCCAGGCGAGGCAGGCAGTGTGGTGTTTACAGGCACTGTTTGGGCACCAGGCCACTATCAGCCCAACGCTTACCCTGAATTACTGACAGCTGTTCACTCTTGGAAGCACACAGGACATGGAGGATGGTGGCAAATGTCCGAATGCTCCCCACCCCCACCCCCCGCCCAGTGGATGAAACACATCCAAAAACACATCTGATCAGAGCACATCTGAGAGATTCAACAGTAACCACCGCACGTGAACAAGCCCTTTTTGACGACATAGATTTCCTTTTACTTGTAATCACGTGGATGTTTTTTAGTTGTATGCCTAGTGCTTGGGGGAGTGACTCATGTTTCAATCACAAATACGACAGGAGTGCTCCCTGGCTCAAAGACAGAAGAGTCCAAGGCAGCCACGTGTCCCACGTCTTCAGAGAAGCCAGGTGAGGCCCGCAGGATCAGCAGGAGGCTTCCCTCTACGCCTAAGATGCCATCCAGGGTCTAATAATATCATCAACCTGATCCATAGGATATTTTTTATTACTCCTTGCTCATAAGAGGTTTGCCATAAAGTTTTGGGTTTTCAACTGATTTTATCAAAATATAATCATTAAATAAATCATTGTTCCCAGGCATAAGCAAAATTATTAGAAAATTTACAAGAAACATAAATGTAAAAACTAGAAGTGCCAACATCCGTAGAATGTTTGAGTTTACAGAGGCCCGGAGAGCATTTGGTGCGACCCATTTATGTTATACATACTCACAGAACGCAGGTCCCACATCTATTGAATCTCTGCCCCTTAAATCTGCATTTTAACAATTTTTTCATGTAAATAATCTACTCTAACATTTTTGAAAACTGCTATTATAGCACTAATTTTCTATATTTTCAAAAATATTCAATCTTCCTTGCAATAAAGATTTACCCTTGAGGTAGAAAATGCATTTTAATATAATAACAAGAAGCTAGGTATCTGAGCTCAATTATTAATAAGTAAGTTATTCCAATAAATCTTTGTCCACACTTTCTGGTCCCTCAGCTTGTTTATTTTGTTAGCAGTATAGCCTGGGGAACACAGAAAAGAAGGAAGGCATGTGTATACATACATAAACCTTACAGCCCCCCTAAAATACCTTTCTCAGAGAGTGGCATTCAAACAGCTTCTACAATGTATAAAAGGATTCGGTGGTACAACAAGGATTCTAATCAGTTTGGAACAACTCTGCAAATCATTTTCCCTAAATGCGAAAATATGGGAAAGGTTTGTTAGTGGAGAAAGGAAGAGTCGGTAGAGTGAGATACAGAAAGTGAGCACTGTGGTTCAGCAGCTCCTTCACTCCCGGAATCCCATGAATTCAATTAAAATTCAAGTGTGGTTGTTGAGGGTGAGGACACGCTTTACTAATGTGCTTCCAGAAAATGACTATTTCTGATGCACCTAATGTATTCAGTGAAGGAAAACCCTAAGTTAGAAGGGATGGTTTTGTTTGTCAATTTATACTGATTACCCCCTCCATCTGCTTGGGTAGAACATATATGCTATTACTTGGTAAGCAGGGAGGTCTTTGAAAATAAACATTTTGTAAGTCAATTACTAGAACAATTGCAGTCAATGAGTCATTAGGAATTCGTACAGGACAGCACAGTCATTTTCCTGAGAAATTGCTAAGAAGAAAATTAATTGTATATATATACCAACATGTAATGAAATAAACAAGCTATATTATAAGACAAAATAATTTGTAATAATAAAAACTTATTACAAAATATTTGCCTCATGAACTTGAGCTCTGACTTAACACATTATTTCTGGTGTCATTAAAAGCACAAAAGTAGATCGAGCAAAATTAGCTTATCGTTACTGATTTTTGCCAATAAATTCGATGCTAGAAGCCTGATTCCTGCTCAGTTATAAATTATATTTTTTTATAATTAACTCATTTGGAAAGGGAAACAAGGCTATAAAGGGACTGATCCAAATAGATGACAGCATTATTGTGATTTATTACCACTTATTAGAAAACTTTGTTGATTGAAAACTTTTTGTGTGAGATTACTTCGCACAGAATAGATCTCTCTCTCCCTCCTTCTCTGTCTCTGTCTCTGTCAAGAGGAAATAGAGGGAAAGAAAAGCTGTAAGTTCATTGTTATGCAATTTTGCCGCTAACATTCCTTAACAGTGAGGAATTAGTTCTGGGAGAGCCACTGAGTTCCCCCGCTGATAACACAGGGCGGGTTTGGGTCAGTGAATAAATAGGATGCATTGCTTATTGGCTGGCATTCTACTCTAAGGAGATTTCCTTTTCCCCGTATTTGCGTATTATTTCTTTGACAATGCGCACATGGACTCTCGGGCTCCCCTCTTCAGCATGTTGCCCTGTGACATCGTCACCTTTGGTTCTGTTGCTCAAATTGTGCTCGATTTGGCCAAGGTGAGCCATTTCGGAACGGCTTCTCTCTGCCTTTCTGTATGGTCCCATCATATTTTTGAGCAGGATATTCCAGGTTCACCTTGCACCGTCCACGTTCATCTCTCCAAGGAGACTTGCATCATCCAGTGGAGGGTGGTCTTTGGACACTAAGAGCCAGGAGCTCACTGTGTTTCTTACTCCTCAAGTAGGAAACTGGAAGGACCACAGCTGCTCAGCACACCCTCCCTGAGCCGGCAGTGTCTCCTGGCCTCCTGCCTTCTTCCTCTGTCACTCTGACCAACCAATGATTCATGCAACAACCAGAAGGATCTTTATAAAAGTGTCTCAGGTCACTCATTACGTTCTTATACACTTGAGGTTCTCGATTTCGTACTTTAAATTCAAAAAGGAAAGGAAAGAAGGAAGAAGGAAAGGATAGAAGGAGGGAGGGAGGGAGAGACGGAGGGAGGGAGAGACGGAGGGAGGGAAGGCCTCCAAACCTACTGAGCCCTCAGGGCTAGCTCTGCAGAGGTTCAGCTCTTCCCAACAGGACCCACCTCGCCTGTCACCATCAAGGGGGCCACTCTGAAGGCCTTGAGGAAACCAGCTTCAAATAACAATAGAAAGCATAACAAGGATAATGATAAAAAGCCACACAGCAGTCTAAAGAGGGCAAGCTGATTGCTTACCATTAATCAGACATCCAGCATCTAAATTAACAGTGAAAGAGTACTTTTCTTAGGCTGAAAAGAAAACACAAAGTATTTTATAAATGCACAGAATTGGGATTAAATTTTGAGAACTTACCATCGTTTCCAAATGCCAGACCTTTACTGAGACAGCCCAGCCTTCAGAGACTCCCAGCCCCCCCGGCACCCCACTTCCTCACGCACCCCAGCTCCCACCCTCTCTAGCAGGCCAAACAAGAAGATTGCATATCAAAAGAAAAGAAGTTCAAAGTTTGACCATGACAAAAGCTTGAACATTTTATTTACTGACTGGAGAATCTTATTCACAAGTGACCAGAATTTAACGGACCAGAGGAAGAAATAGCCCAACAGAGAAAATTTTAAAAGTCTCTAGGAGATAAAAATAAATTGCTTTGTAAGTATATCCCTTGATGTGTCATGCTCCTGCAAAGATGCAGTTATATGCACTCCGAAGGAGTATTAGCTATTTTTATCATCTCTTCACCACGTTAGCACCTTGCTCATGGGCTGATCCAGTCACTTGTTCGAATATTTATTTATTTGTTTATTTATTTATTTTAATATTTTATTTATTTATTTATTTGAGGTGGGGGGAGAAAGAGAGAGAAACAGCATGAGAGGGGAAAGGGCCAGAGGGAGAAGCAGGCTCCCCACTGAGCTGGGAGCACGATGCAGGACTCGATCTCAGGACTCCGGGATCATGACCTGAGCCGAAGGCAGTCGCTTAACCAACTGAGCCACCCAGGCGCGCCTTTTCGAATATTTATTGAGCAACCTATCTGCCAGTCTGTTTCATCCCTGGGGATACACAGGTGGCAATAATATCACCCCTGTCCTCAAAATCCACAAAAATGCAATGGATTAGTTCACAAGAGAAATAAGCACAATGCAAGCATCAAGTCCTTCATGCAGGGTGACATCCCCCAGGTGCCACTGGCCAGAGAGGAAGAAGGGGAGCCCCAGCCTGAGAGAGCCCACTGAGCTCATCATGGAATCATTTTTTTCAGCTTCATACTATTAAGCTTACTAAGTTGTCTCTACCTTATAAAAGTATTTGAGTCCAGAGGAAGCACTGCAGGCCAGGAAAGATCCCATATGCAACCCAGCAGTGCTTCCAACTCTTAGGGGTCTGGGAAACTCTGGAAGAGAAGACACAGCACTGCCGGGAGACTGTCCAGGGGCATTGATTCAGCCGGACCTGGTCTCTTCCTGAACCCTACAATCCCTCCCACCCACTCCCCCGTTGTCTCAGACACCACATGGGTCAACGTTTTCCTTCATGCCTCCTAAGTTTCTCTCCCATTAACATGAAAATATTCTTGGAGAGGAAGGAGAGTATTTCCTCAGGACGAGCTTTAACAGAGAATTAGAGGAAAGTGCCTGAGTTTCCTGGGTACCAAGGGGTCTAACAGGGTGTCACTAAGTCTGGTAGGAAACAGGGAGGAGATCCAGAACAGGGGCTGAATACAGATTCCCCTGTCTAATTATTTTGCCCTGTTCACTTTTTTCTTTCTTTACTCCTTTGAAATTGCCCCAAGAATGACAATCTGTACCCTTCCCTAGACATTTCTAAATTCCCAAGCCTCCCATCAAGAAAAAAAAAAAAGTCTTAAGATCTAAGAAGTTCTTCTAATGATCTTAGTTCTTCTTTGGAGATCAATTCCTGGGAGGTCAAAACAAAACATTTCACAGATACTGCCAATCGAAGTAAACACAATGCATGTTGGCCCCTTCTGCTGAGAAGTCTGTCCCGTGGCACATCAGGGAGCATCGGGGTACAACGCATGTTACATCACCCGCACACCTTGGGAGCAATTATATCTGGTCCTGTGGACCCCTGGGCTTTGGGAAGAGGCCAGAAGTTCTCCTTCTACATCATAGAGGTCTCCAGGGCCAGGGAATTCGCAGCAATCGCGTATCAAAGAAGCTAGCATCCAAAGCCCCTTCCACAGGCAAACAAAGCATGAACACATTCATTTACTGGATGGAGATCTTAACTAGAGAGTCAAGACAAGGAGTGAAAGAAAAGTTTTAAAGAATGGGAGAGAGAGGCATGGATTTTAAAGATGATATGATTATCTATGCAGAAAGACCAAGAGATTGTGCAGACAATTAGAAATGAAAAGAGAGATTTGCAAGTCTTCTGGGCCCTAAATCAATAGCATTTCTATAAACATACTAAATACATCATTAAAAATAGAAAAGATGAAAAAAGGAAGGGAAAGGGCATGGTACCTAGAAATAAATTTAGTGAAAGATTTGCCAGATACTTATGGAGAAAAGTGTAAACCACCACTGAGAGACATAAAAGAAAATCTCCACCAATGGAGAGAGATGTATGTGCTCACGCCTGATGAGACTCACTAGCTTAGAGACGTGACTCAGCCCCAAATGAGCCTACTAGGTCAATGCAACTCCTGCTGTGATCTCAACACAACCTTTTATGGAATTAGACAACGCATCTAAAATTCATGTGTTAGCAAAGAGCCGATGATAGACACAAAAACATCGCTGAAGAAGTTGGGTTTCCTGCCTCCCACGCAGGAGGACTTACTAGGAAGTAATGATAATGTTAACAGTATGAAATCTGCCAAATAGAACGAGAGCATAAAATATAGGACGAATAAACAAATGTGTGCATGTTTTACAACTTGGTGTATCGGTGACACTGTAAATCGGTGGGGAAGAAACTGATGGAAGAAGTGCCTTGGGAACTGTTTGTGTGGAAGATGAGGCTAGTTTTCAAGTATCGCCATGTCCTATCTGTCCAGGGAGACTGAAGGCTACTTCCCAGTGGCCTGGCAGTCCACCAGGCCAGTGAGTAGCAGGGCGGCTGCTGAAAGGAGCAAGCTGAGAGCTGCTGGCCCCCTTCCCTGCAGCATGGATGAAGGAGGCTTCATGTCCCAGACCGCAGAGCAAACGCTCCTCAAGCTCCCAGTGACTCGTGGGACAGGGCCTGCCCGTGACACTGGATGCTTACCGTGATCAAGACGTAAACTTGCCTCGTCATTGCCATTGGGGAGGTCATCTGTTACCACTGCACAACTAGCCCATCCTGAGAGATACAATAATTCACATTAAAAAACCCTTACCCCCATATCACTATGTATATATATATATATCAGTATATAAAAAATAGTTCTAAGTGGATTCAAGTTCTAAATATAGAAAAGCAACACTTCAAATAAAAAAGATAAACCAGAATGCCTTCATGACCTCAGAGCATAGAAAGATTTGTTAAATAAGACATACAAAAAAAAAAAAAAAAAAAAAGAGGAAAGGAAGAAATGTATAAATTAGGAACCATCAATATTAAACCCTTCCAGTTTGGGTTCTTGGACCCAAATACAATGTGTGTGCGTGTGCTCCATGCTTTCCCATCCACTACCAATCAATTCTCAGGAGACCACAGGGTGTCCAAAAATTCAGCTCAATTCTGTCACCTGTCCCCCTGGAGGCAGCCTTGGCTTCCACAGGTGAGGACCCCTCTGCCCCTTCACTTCAGACGCCTGCCGCACACCTGGGCTCTTACTTGTGCATCTGACCAACCGGCTATAGATCAGAGGTTCTCGTGATCCCCTCCCTGTGTTTGATTAACTTGCTAGAGCAGCTCACAGAACTCAGGGAGAAAATTCACTTCCTATAAATCACAGTTATCACTACATCTCTACAACAAAACATATGATAAATTAAGGACACACACACATATATTTTCCCATTATTTAATTAATAAGAAAAAACAGTCCAGTAAAAATATTTGATCTAGGATACGAACAAGGAAGACAGAGAAGATAAAATACAGATCAATATAAAACATACTCGTTAATAGGGAAATGCAAATTAAGCCAGTAATGAAATACTGTTCCATATTCATCAGATTGGCAAAAATTAAGACGTCTGACCCTTTTAAAGGCTGGAGGAAAATTGGAGGCAATCTTTGCTATCGACCGAATGTTTATACACCCCCTGCACCCCTTGCAAAAATATTCATATGTCAAAATGTTATTCCCAGTGTGATGTATTTGGAGGTGGCGAGGTGGGGGTTTGGGAGGTTATCGGATCATGAAGGTGGAGCCTCATGAATGGGATCTGTGTCCTTATAAAAGAGACTGGAGTGCTCCCCCCGCCCCTTCTGCCGTATGAAGACAGGAGAATTCAGCCGCCTACGAACCCAGAAGAAGCAGGCCCTCACCAGACAGCAGGTCTGTTGGTGCCTCCGGAACTCTGAGAAATAAATGTCTGCAGTTTACAAGCCACTTGGTCTACGGCAAGAGTGTTACAGCAGCCTGAACAGACTAAGACACCCATTAACAACTGAATAGCAATCGTTATAACCCCTTCAGAATGCGGTATTGAAATATTTAACACTTAAAACAATGCAAACACTTATTTAAAGATTATACTCCTAGATCTACACCCTACAGACACTCCCCATTTGCCCAGAGACGTGTACAAGAAATACCCACTACAGCCTTATTTGTAACAAAGGAAAACAGGGGATACCTTGTGGTTCTTTGGACTCTCCTCTCTCATGCCTTCGTGCGGTCCATCCACAAATGCGGGCAGTTCTACCTTCAAAGCCAGTCATGTTATCAGCAGCCCCGCCCCCCTCACTGCCAGACCAGTGCCCACTGACTGCCCGCTAAATGTCCCCAGTAGCCCTGTCCCCTCCACGGGCTCTTCTGCTCTTGGCAATCATCGGCCTCCTTTAGGACACGTGGTCCTATAACCTTGCCCTATGCTCCAAACCCTCCAGCAACTTCCCAGACACCGAGAGTGAGTTCCGGGGTCCCACCTGCCGCCTGGGCTGGGGGAATGGCACCTCCAGTGTCTCACACACAGCTCCTCTTCGTCCATATATATCTGCACAAAATATCCACAACAGCCCTGAAATTCTCAGAAAGGCCTTTTCATAAAAATCCCACATAAAATGGCCACGTGAGCACATAACCATCACCTAACACATTACCCATCTGTTGGTTTCTTTTCTGTATGAACCCCCCACCCCAGACTGTGGGCCTCATGTGTGCATGGACAGTGCATGGTTCACTGGCTAGTATATACCCAGGCTCCAAGTAGTAGCTGGGACCTAACAGTGCTTGATCACTATTTGTTTAATGAATGGATAAGTGTTAATGTCAGTGCCTACGGATCTATGCAGAGTCTTAATGAAGAATGAAGGGCACCCTCCCCAACAGAGCACTTCTATTGACTTGTTCTTTATGGCTTAGAATTGGAGTTCTGAGCAACCTCAGGGACAAGCACGTTCACCTTGGCTTAGCCCGAGGTGGTCAGCTACTAGTTCCCCCAGACCAGGGCAGGACGGAGGCACGTCTGAGAGGAAGAAAATGAAAGGCCTGAAGCAAAACCAGGGAGAAACGATAAACCACCCTCCCAATGGGGGCCTGGGGGCTGTGAGGGGGGAGAGTTACAAGTGTTTCCAAAGAAAAGAAAAATAATGCAAAAGAGATACCGAGCCCAGTACTTGAGGTAGAGTTTGGAAAGCAGGAAAACGAATATACCCATCAGCCAGCATGTCAGTTAATGGGAAGACAGGCATCTGATGCTCAGCAGGAGCTGGTGGGAGGCACCGAAGCTCTCCTACCACAAAACCCCCTGTGTACAAGGGAGTTCTCTGCCGCTGGCTTAAGGCTTTAAAACATAAAGGCACATTCTGCCTTTGAGAAAAAGAAATCACATATCCAGTTTATGCACTCCCATTTCTTTTGATTCAATATCTTTTCATTTTATTTACCATGATTTTTATCATTTTTAGTATGCAAGCTAGTGATCTTTTCTTTCTTTCTTTCTCTTTCTTTCTTTCTTTCTTTCTTTCTTTCTTTCTTTCTTTCTTTCTTTCTTTTTTTAAGCTAGTGATTTTCAACCATGACCATGCACCAGAATCACGTGAGCAGTTTTCCGAGAATACAGACAGCAAGTACAGTAACCTGGAGAATCGCAGTAGGCTTGTATGTTTGGTGGCTGTTATTTGTGTTTGAGTTCTAAGGTCAAGCCAGCTGGAGAACTGCTGACTTAACTGATGCAAAGCACAAGCCCACGCCATGCCTCCTGCCGTCAGGGCACCTTCAGAGCAAGGACGTCTCTGGATGTTGGGATTACAGCCGGCACATTTGTTCTTAATACCCGTCTGCCATTTGAAATGTTCTCTGATGATCATATATAAATCCCATAATAAAAACAAATGTTGTTTTTTAAAAAATACATGACTTTGAAATATTTCGTCTCATGCTTTAGTTTGTATCCACACCACAGAAGTGATTAGCCAGTCTCCCTAATTACACATGGAAATGCATCACCGTACTATGCAAGATGATGCCAACTCTGAGACTTTGTTGTTTTACTTTTGGTTTTTTTTTTTTTAAAGTGGAAGTTAAGTTCACAGAAGTTCTGGAAAAGTATGAAAGGGTTAATCAGAGATAACCCTCTTTAAAAAGAAGACTGTGAAAATGTGTCCCCTAATCACCTGTCCTTCCTGGTGTCAGAAGCCACTTTGGGTTAAGCCCCTGGTGATTATCAGCTACAGAAGCGCCCTGCTGAGAGGACCGGCCTCTTCCTGAGGCACAAACAGCCACAGGCCAGGGCTGCTCCCAGGGCTTCAGATCCTGCCTCCAGAGCCTAGCAGAAGACCCGCAGGTGGTCCTCGCCACCGGGCGCTCGACCGCCCAGCCTGAGAGCAAGGCCTGAGCGGCTGAAGGCCACAGCCCTCCCGTCTGCGCCCCCACCACTGTTCCGCGGGCCCGGCTCCCCCGTGCACCCGGGTTCCCCAGGGCAGCGCGGAGTCAGGCTTGGGGTCCACCCTGAGGTGCGAGTGCCAGCTCAGCTGCAACTGGTGACAATGCGCGCAGTGACCTTGGTGAGGGCGACGCAGCTGGCTACGATCCCTGTGATTTTTTTTTTTTTTTTGGTGTATAAACTATTTTATTAACAGACAAGGCCTACAGATTTATAATCCCTGTGATTTCTTATTCATCCCTATGAGTTCACTTGCCTGGTTTTAGAAGCAGTTGCCAGAGGGGGAACTCTTCTGGGCTTGGGAGTGAAGTGCCGCAGAGGAGCAGGTGCAGGGAGAGGACAACATACTGGGAGGACAAACGTTCCTACCTCCATCTATTCGGACACACAGTGCAGCTACAGTGGGGGCTATGGATGAGCCGTGCACAGGGCGCACACATGCTCATAGGTCATACAGTTTGGTGCTAAGGAAACCACACACAGGCAACCATGGCGTGATATTAAAGAAGAATTACTACAAAGTTGTAATGTTGGATCTAATTCCAATGTTAATTTCAGAGATAAAATCTTGCAAAGGCCTGGATGACTAATCTAAAATGTCCCATCTGCCACATGTGTATTTTTTGATAGGCAATATCTACAATATATATCATCTATTCCCAATTAGATGAAGGTAGAACCTTACACATTTCATCTGTCCATTATACTGTCATCAGAGTTTTTTGTGTGTTTACTACTAGAGGACAGAAGGAAATTAATATTCGTTGAGTACCTTGCATATGCCCCCTTTTATGAATTATGTTTAATTTTCTCACAGAAAAAAATCTATTTCTCATTGCAGAAATCTAATCTTTTTTCAGATTTTATGTTTTGCATTTTGCAGATAAGGAAACATGCTCAGAGAATTTTAATGACATGCCCAAGATCTCAGAGCTTGTAACTGATAGGGTCTGCATTCAGACGCATGTTCTCTCAGCTGCACCTCCTGGGGTCCAAAATTCTGATCTTCTTCCTTTCCTCAGTACCTTTAGGGACCGATTACACTGGATCCGCCTCAGTAGTCCAAAAAAATCTATGCTCAATTCAATCAGTGTGTAACCTTAATTCCATCCGGAGTTCCTGTTGCTCAGTAGGCCAGTGTATTCACAATGGCAGTGTTTCATCATGGAAACATTCAGGAAGACCTGGGCGTCAGGATTCTGCTTACTGCACCATCCATGACAGAGCTAAGCCCCCTAGTCAACACAATAGTCTCAAACTGGCTGCTACCCTTGTCCATGCATCATCAAAATTTGGCAACAAATTACCAGTACGAACTCTAGTGAGTCCTCTTGTGCCAAACATGCTTTTGCACGTCCTTACTGTACAACACGCAATGCAAACAGGGTCGATGCTGCTGGCAGGAAGGTGCTTGCTGGTCTACAAAGAGTAGAAAGTGACTGGGAGACACTCTGAGCTCGAAGTTTAATGAACACTTCCTATGTCCCCTTGTGCAAGATCCCCCTCCCAACCCCCCAAACTGGGACCTCCAGACAGATACAGTCCAGAGCCGCAGATGTGGGAAGCATGGGTCCCTCAGTGGGTCACAAGAAGCAATGACATGTTAGAAACAGTTTAACTCAACTACCTTATTTTATAAACGAGAGATTTTATCCCACCGAGGTCAAATAGCCAATAAGAAAACACCAGATAAGGGGCCAAAACATGACAGAGGATTCTCAATTTTTCTTATTAATTAATTTATTTCCTTTCTTATTCATTTACTCTCTTACTTATCTTTCTATGAAAAGATCTTCCCACCCACCCATCCAAGAGAAAGCATAGGATTGGATTATACACTAATTTTCTTTATAAGTTTACATGTGTTTTTAAATTTTCGCGGGGCTCAAAACATTTTGTTGTTGTTAATTTGTTTTTAATATCCCCTTAAGTGGAGACTACTCAAATTCTCACAGTACAGAAAGACTGTAACTGGATGTGATCTGGTGTGTTGTGATCCGTTGTGTGGTATAGCCTTTAATTCACTCTATTATAAAAATATATAATTCCCAAACTTTACTATTTTAACTCTTCTTTGTAGTAAAATGCTTTAGACACCACACAACGGATCACAAAACACCAGATCACATCCAGCAAAGTTCCCTCTGACTTGTAAGGGGGACAAAAACTCTTAGACTCATCTCCTTTCTCACATCAGAACCCAAACTTTGCCCTTTGAATCCATTTTAAGTCATTTTGTGCAGGAGGGTGAAGACTACAATTTCCATAAGCAATTCTGCTCATAACTCTGACTCTGAGCTGATAAAGTGATTCATTCAGGCTGCTGTACTCAGTGTGTCACGGTCAGGACGTCACCCAATATCCTGGGTCGGGCACGGGTCTCGGGCAGGAGAGGAAGAGCATCATCACTGTGATGTTGCCGTTAAGAGACTCAGATTTATTTTCAAACCCTCCTTGGATGGAAAGACCAATGGTGAATTTGTCAGGAAGCTTGCAGGTGTTCTTGAAGTGAGTGATTTCTCTGCATTTCAAACAAAAGTCTCATATGGGTGTCAAAGTCAGCCAAGATAGAATGTAAAGAAATATAAGCAGGAGGAATTTATATTGTAAGTCAGTGATGTCATTAGCCTAAAAAGATATCCTACTTAAGATGACCTTCTAACCAAATGGTTTTCCTGACCTAGATTTTTTACCTTAATAGTCCCATTTGCTTCCTACCTGTCTAAATGCTGATTTGGTTTTCATTCAAATATGCCAGAAAATAAGTCTGAGAACCATATTTCCTACATTTTAGACATCATCAAGAAAGTTTTAAGAAACTTCTCCTGCCAGTAAAAAGTTTCTATGAACTTTTCTTAGAAAGAAACTAGAACATTAACACAAGACAGCTAATGTCCAAACACCTTGAAAAGGTCAATTCATTTAGAATTTGGGTTGTGGGAGTGAGCTAAGACTAGTTACTCCATCTTCCCACCTAGAAGGGGAGCAGGTTCTTAAACGGTGCTGAGGGTCCAGCCAAGGAGACTCAGATCAGCCTGCTACCGATTCTGTAAATAGAAGGACCAGGAACCAGACAGAGGGTAAAGACAGGATGTGAATAGGGTTGGAGACGAAGCAAGAAGGCCTGAAGGCATTCAATTTTAATGAAAATAAAAGCAACTGAGTTCAGGTGCATCAAGATGACTTAAAGGTATAAGGAAGGTAAGTAAAACCCTAAAGATATATTTTTCTTGGGACACACACTGACTTCATATACAAAATAATATGTCAATAGTCTAACAAAGTGTCAGCCACAATTTGTATGAAATCTACCTACATATACCTTGCTCCGTGTGGTATCAATACGGGTCATTAAAAATATTAGCTCTTGGGCTGCCTGGGTGGCTCAGTCGGTCCAGTGTCTGAATCTTGATTTCAGTCCAGGTCATGAGACTGAGCCCCACGTTGAGTTCCACGCTTGAGATTCTCTCTCGCTCTGCCTCTGCCCCTCCCCCCCAGGTTGCACACGAGCTCGCTCTCTCCTCTCCCCTTCCTTCTCTAAAAATAAATAAATAAATACAATCTTTATTTTTTAAAAAAGGAATATTTTAGTATAGAGCTTGTGTATAAAAGAACAGAATTTCATAGTTTTTTTCTCCACTGGTTTAGAATCCTACATGTGTAGGTAATGTTTTCAACATTCTCATGTCTTAGAGACAAAGTGGAGACAAAGAAATAAAATGTACCAAAATGATTCTGTCCGTGTGTATTCTGTGTGACCACCTCAAACTTTTAAAGTAACTTATCCTTGACAAAATATACCAGCGACTTGTAAAAATAAATGATTATGTGTATAGTCTCTTACCATCAGTTCATAATCAAACTACAAACTGTCTCTTCTCCCATCTTTTCTAACTGAATGCTTAATTCTTCCTTTTCCTTTTTTTCTTAAATAATGTTTAAAACCCTTAGATTTCCTCAGCTTTTCACATGGATCTTGGATTTATATTGTGAGATACTTTCATGATTTTTATTTCTATATAATCTGTCTTTTATCTCCATGGGGGGGGGGGGTAGACAGAGAGAGAGAGAGAGAGAGGGATTAATTATTTGGATTTTTAAACTCGTTTCTATTATTAATTTCTAGGTGTACTGCAGAACAGACAGTACCGCTGTTAACCTCTGCAGGAATAGCATACAATTCTGACTACAGGCACTGTAACGCCACACCCAGGGGAAGAAGAGGCAGGCCCCCAACTGTGACTATCCTGAGCGCTGACTGAGGCCCTCCTCTTTCCTGACACCCACACACCCCCCCCGACACTCCAAGGGAAAACAGCAATGCTTGGGTAAGTGGGAAGAAAAGCAAGTGGCTCCTTGGGAAGATGTTGACTAAAATAAGCTGGAGCGGTTATATTAATATCAGACAAGGCAGAAATCAAAGGGAGAAATGACGAAGCAGATGAAAAGGGCACTTAATTATGATTAAGGGAAAAATTCATAACTCATAAATCACCAAAAATATAGCACCATTAAAAGTGTAAGATTTAGGCCACACAAGGGAAAGCAAACTGCCATAGAATATTGAAATTAGTCCCACTCAGCTCTAGTGAATATAGAATTACATAAACAGAATCTCCACTGTGGACCTGGTCACTTACCAGGACCTACAGTGACCCCCCCAAACCCTAACCCCTGACGCCGTGTCCACCTGACTCCACCCTTCACCTCTACCTGATGCCCACCTGCACCCAACATGCCGAGACTGTGGAAGAATGTCCTTACTTCCCGGCATCTCTGCCCTGGCATCTGCCCTTCCTTCCTTTAGGAGTGAGGTTCCTATCTCCTTCTTCCATGGGCACAAATCCCACTGCCCAGGTGAGGCCATTACTTGGGAAGTGAAAGTGTGGGTTCTGGGGTCAGACTTGGTGAAGACCTTATTTACATTGGAAATGCTGTTTAACCTGCTGGGTTTCACTGTCCTCATGTGTAACCTGAGAATAATAACATAACCAAAGTCACAAAGTTATAGGAAGAAGTAAAGGAGAGAATCTCTGTACTGGGAAGCATGTGATCACGTTATCAGAAATACTAGACTATTCAAAGTGTTGTTAAATTTTAAGGCAGTAGAAAACACCTTAGAAATCATATGACCTAAAATTGCACACAATAACACCTACCAGAAAATATTTTAAATTTCACTAATAATCTGAACTTGTAATCCATTCCTGCCTAATTAAAGGTCAGAAAAGTTCAATAAGATATGGCATCTTATTATTCCTAATAGATTTTGCCATATGATGATAAAGGGTATTACAGTGGCCTGGAAAAGAAGTATTTTTCTAGGTATACACATTTCTTCTGTTCTTCCAGTGGAAACCTAATTTGCAACTCAGACAAGTTAAGAAAACTATGATTTGTAAGAATAAAGAGTTACCTTATTTAACCGGAGATAGGTAATGCTCTAAATAATGCACAAAATCTCAACTGAAAGCCAACAAAATGAACTGCTTGTCAAGGCTACATTCGGAGTGTTCATTCACAGGGCCAAGGGAGGAGGAGCTGCTCAGATGGTTGGTCTCACTCTGAAATGTGAGGGGAAAGGGAAGCCATCCTCTACTCACCCTGGTGAAACTATGTGTCAGGGTCCTCACTCAGCTCATGCTAGTGGCGTCCAAGTTTCCATTCTGCTCCCATTTCCAGATCTACCAGGCAAAGTCAAAATTTACTTATGGGTTTATTACATTGAAGTAACTGAGGAATGGATAATGAGAAATTTCATTGAACTTTACATTACCTTTGAGGTTTTATAAAAAGAGTATATATACATTTGTGTGTGTGTGTGTGTGTGTGCATGGCGTATCCCAGAGAGTTTTGCATTGAAATGTTACTTATTTTATTATATTTTTGATGACCTCTATATTCTGAATGTTCAAAGAAAATACATATCACTATAGCAAATCATAATTTTTAACAAAATGTAAGTTAAATTTTGATGAAACAGAAGAAATACCTCTGCCAAGTCCCTGGTTTATCTGATACAATTCCAAATACCAAAGAAAAACTGCCTTGCATTAAAGCTATTTGCTCCTAAAAATAAAGAAGTTACATTTCTAAGTTAAAGATACTTACTTGAAAGGGAATTTTTGAGTTTTGTTACTATTGTTTCATTTACTTTTCAAAGCACTCTAACAGTCTGCGAGAAAATAAATCCCCCTCTGGGGAAAGATCATCTAGTTAATCGCTAGAATAGTCTTCAGCAATGTAGGCTTTTATTTTCACTCATTCATTGTCTCACTGACGGTCTACATGATAAAACTTCAACAAGCAATCAAGAAGATGATCTATTCTTTCTTGTGTATGTACCTATTCACTCATGCTTTTCTCCACACCCTTCAGGAACTTAGATGTCCTTAACTTATACTGATGATGTTTTCACTCTTTTTATTTACCTAGTTCTTTGTAACATGTTGAAGTATATAGTGATGTAGAGAACAAAGGCAAAAGAAATATAGAAGAAAAGATTAAATTTCCATGGCAGGCCACTGACAAGTACTTGGGACAAGCAGAGTGACCTTCCTCCAGGAACTTAACTGTCTCAATGTTAATACTTTGCTAAGGGCAAAAGGTTCCAGGGTCCTGTGAGTCTACTTTAAACATACAGACATTCCTTTGGAAACTTCCTTTATCTCTAACCCCCCCAGCCCCCAAGATATATGTGGGCAATCATCCTCCAAGCATATGGCCCCCTAATATACATCTAAAGGTCTCATGACTAAGGTTTTACTAGACATTAGTAAGTGACCTTTTCCTAACAACAACTAGACCCTCAAGGTCCTGGAAACCTTGCTTCCAAATTCCTTAGAAACTTACGCTCTCCCTAACCCCCTCCCAACTTGAAAGTATATAATCAGCCACTCCTCATGACCACCGAGCAGCTCTTTCTACCCACGGGTCCTGGTTCCACTTTAATAAAACCACCTTTTGCACCGAAGATGTCTCAAGAATTCTTTGTTGACCATTCTGCCCCAAACCCTGAACATCACATCACATCATCTAGGAGATAAAACAAGTTCTCAAATTCCAAGGATAGATTCATGGAATATTACAGCTAGGTGGAACCCTAGGAATCCTATTAGCCACCACCTCATTTTGTGTATAAGAACACTGAGCCCCAGGTAGCAGAATGCTAGTTACAGTCTACTGGACTAGTTAATGTCTTCCAGATAGGTTGATTATAATCACCAGTTCCTGCCAGCAGAAAAGCTATTCATTACGAAATCCACAGACATTAGAAAAGTAAGTCAAACGCTAAGATCTTTTCAAGATGATTTTTGCGCTGTCAGCTTCCCGCGGCGTGTTTGCTGTAGAGAGAGCAGGGATGCTGCCAGCACCCAGGAGCTGGACAGCTCCAGGAGCCGGAGGGGCTCTGGCTCTCCAGGATGGAGGCACTGGACATCCCGGCGCAGGGTAGGGTCCCACCACGCAGCTGGTGCGATGCTTTCCAAACCACTCACTCATTAATTACTGTTCACCGAGCACCTCCCTGTGCCACACGGGGCCCCAAAGACCTGTCAGAAGGTCCCTGAAGGCTGGAGGCGGGGGAACACATTCATGGGGAAACCAATGCACAGATAATTAGAATATGTGATAAATGCTATGAAGAGTGTGGGCTTCATGGTTTTGATGAAAGAGTGAAGGAAGGACTTTCTAAGGAAGGAAAATTTAGGCTGAGGACTTTTGTAGGAAAAGTTAGAATAAAGCTCATTATTTTTTCCAGTCACAGTTTTTAAAAAATGCCATCTGTTAATCCATTTCCAACCAAAAGCTCCCAAAGTCAAGTTTACTGTCCTGCTCACTCTGTTTTCTACCAAAGAAGCATTTGTGAAAATTTACCAACTGATTTCCAGCAGCCTCTGTCCCGCAGACGCCTTCCCATGTCCAAATGATGTGCAGAGGCAGGGAATTATCACAGACACTGGGTTGCTTGTGAAGACTAAACAAGCTTTCCTTTGCAAGCTTCTTCCAAGGAGTTTCAGCCAAACAAACAATTATTCTGAGTGAACGTGAATATTAACGCTCAGACAGGAACAGTTCTCTGCTGTCTCTGTTCTTTGTTTCCTAGGATAAAGACTGCCCGCCCCCCCCAAAAAAAACACAGAAAACCAAAAAAAAGAAAAATCTATTTTATTAGGAGTCTCAAGAAAATTAATCCTGTAAAACAGAATAAATGAAAATTTCAAAAGAGGTATTTATAAATTTATTAATAATTCCCAATCTGATGCCCATATTTTGGACCATTTTTTAAAAAGTCTTGAGTTGGTCCACACTATGGAAAATCTTAAATAGCATTAACAAATGTCATTCACAAGGATGTATAATTGCATTAAATCCTCATCCCAATAAACTGACAAAACCCCAGCCTCAAGCACAATTCTGTCTGCAGCTGATGTTTTGTATTTAACAACTGATAAAGCAGCATTTTACTGTAAGTGAAATTGCTGGTTTCGTCCGGAGGCTTATAGAATAATAAAGCTGTTTATACTTATTAACATGCTAATAAATGACATCTTCATTTCCAAGCATGTGTTTGATACCTGAAATGTTTGCCTTACCTCCTAAGCCCTAAACTCTTATCGCCAGGCACAGCCGTACTTAGCCGTGCTCCTTGTAACTATTGGTCACTGGAGGAGCAACAACCAATTTTTTGGAGAATGACGAGCAAGCTGGGGGCACTCTTCACTCAAACTGTTCTATGGTAACAAAGCTCCTCATGGAACTTGCTCATGAAATACCACATGGAGTGAAATTTCATTGAAAAGGGTAGCATATGTACCATACCTCTCCTGGTAAGATGTTGGCATAAAATGAGATTCACAGTTTATTTATTTACATTTCTTTTAAAAAATCTAAGGATAAATTTAGGGAAGCAAAGAGCTAAGGCAGCAGATACTCTGGATGCCAAATGGAAAGCCCCACTGAGATCTGGGTCATGCCTTCACATTTCACCGCCATCAAATACATCAAAGGACTGGCCAGAAAACATTTAGATGTGTCGCCTACCTTAAAACGAGATTAGCATTTATTTGAAAGAAATTCACAGGGGAGAGGAAGAGAAGTAATTCAGTTTTCAAATCTCATCGAAGTATGAAATAGCATCAGAAGATGCACAGAGACATTATGGAATTGCTTCCACAGCACATGAACGTGGTGGTGGCCAGAACTAGTCTGTCATAAGAGTCTTCAAGGGATGTTTGACCCAGGTCCTTTAGATTTCAGCTCCTGGCTGAGAGCAGTCTACAGAACACCAGCACGAATGAATCATGGAAGATCACACAACCCTGAAAACTACAAGGGGAAGTTGATTGGTTTAGTTTCATATATGAGCAGTTAAAACAAAACACATTAGAAAATATGCTTAGAGACAAAGAAAGTAGCCTTAAAGAAGAGAAAACAAAAATGTGACAAAAATGATTGATAAGTGTAACTTCTGCAATAGATATTCTAAATTAGTATAAGAAACATGAAAACTCCAGAGACGGTGCCTTACTCGTTTATTCAATGAATATGCACCAGGCCACATCCGAGGCGCTGGGGGCAAAACGTGAAGACAGCAGAGATGCTCCCACCATCATAGAACTTGAATTCTAGATGGGGTAGGGGCTCAGGTGAGTAAAGAGTGACAAATAAAGATGAGGTCCCCATCCCCGGGGGCTCATAATCAAGTTGTGGGAAAAGATATGAAAACAAGCAGCTACACCAACACAAGAAGATCAGGGAAGACACTGCAGCTACGGATGGCCAATCTCACTGATTACCCTGTCTTCATCCAATGAACAGGGGATCCTATGAAGGCCAGTCCAAACCCCAACGGAGTCACACTTCAGTGGTGATGCTAGTTATGAGTGAGAGCAGGAAGGGAGATTAAATGAAGAGAGGTGTCAAGACGTTGGGGTACTCTGGAAGCCTGCCTGGCCATGATTAGGGGGTCCAAAACAATCTCCTCTCATGGGGATTCCTGTGAGTATGTGCGGAACAGAATGGTGCTGTCTGCAAGAGACAGCTGAGGTCCCCCTAGCGCGGCAAGCTGGATCTGTGACCTGGCCATCCGGCACTCTCCTGGGTTCATCCCTTTTGCTTTGAAGCCTGTAAGCCCAGTCTCTGGGTTGGAGTTTAAAAGCCTGGGCTCATATTCAAACGTGGGATTTATGATCTCAAGCTGTCAGTGACCCAGCACTGTCCACAGCTTCTGTGACGACACAGCTCAGGCCTTGCAGGGCAGTGCTCCTCCGGCTTTTGTGGATTTATAGCCTGGCCTTCAGTAGAAGACTCCCTGCTTTGAAATAACTTAGAAAGCTGCAGATAAAGACACTGTAGAGCTATCAACCCAAGGTAACCACAGATGCTTCATGGTAAACAGGTATGATTTTCAAAAACAGTTTGAAAACTGTGCTCTCTCCCTCTCTCTGGAAAACCCTAATACGTTGTTTTACTGTGAGGATTTAATAAAATAATGCACAGGAAGTGGCTAGCACATAGGAAGTGACCGTAAGTAGATTAATACCTATCATTTTGGTTGTGATTGATATTTAGACTTTACTATTTTCTGGTGCAAATCACATTATAATTTGGCAAGTTGGTTTGGAGGTAGGATTGGGGAAGTGAGGAAACTTCAGGTCTGATTGAGCTCGTACTCTGTGTCTCACTCTGCACTGAGCACTATCATCCAGACTACGTGTTGCATCCCTTTCTACGACCCTACTGCAGAAATTTGTATTTTACAGAGAAGGAAGTTGGGATCCAGAAAGAGTAAGCATCATTTTCAGAGTCAACAGAGGCAAATACTAGTAAATTTAGACTACCGAATCCAGGCAGTCTGACCCCAGGGACTATGCCCTCAAGCTATTCTTCAAAATAAAACACAGTTGAACAAAATTCAAGTCAAAAATATAAAAAGTGGATTAACTTCTGCTTGGGTTGAGCCTCAAAAAGACTCCAGGAACAACCGCTGAGGCATTCACGAAGGCCCGCCGCTCCCAGGCTTGAGTGCAGGACAGAGCCCTGCCAGCCCCCTCGTGAAGTGGGGACCTCCTCTGAGCCCCTGACCAGCCCCTCCCGCCCCCCAGCTGCAAGGAGTGCTCAATGAAGATGACCCCTAATCCATTCAAGGCATTTAAATATCATAAATAACTATAAGCAACTCTTCTTCTGTTTCTCTTTGGCTGCAGGAAAATACATAGAAATAACAATCTCCGTTCAAAGGGCCGTGGAAGGAGTAGAGGAGACTGTTGAAAACCGATGCCGTGGCAGTTATCCCACACGGAAATCTGGCGCCTACTACCCGGACTCGTCCGGGTGTTCCCGGAGACAGAGAGGGCCAGTTTCCCAAATCTCCCCATGTTCCAAGAAGAGCCGGAAGTATGCGATCTTATAAGAAATGCCTAAGTTTTTAAGTATTGGGAACAAATAGTAAATGAAAAAACACATTTTTCTGTTTTTGGAGGGCCAACACATTTGAGCAGATTGCACCTGTGGGAGAGTCTGGACAGAAGGGCCCCTCAACTCACAAATGCTTCCTGTCATTCACAAGATGATTAAAAGGATGAGAAAAAATACCCTGATTTCTCTTCAAAAACAAGTCACGGATTAATTCTCAGAACATATTTGTGTTGTGATTTAATGGAGACTAAAGAAAAAGAGATCTATTCACTATTTATCATGAATGTTTCTAGTTCCCAGTCACAAATTAGTAATCTTCTCTAAAGTGCCTGCTGGCCTGATCACAACAGCTCAGAAAGGCGGAAGTGAGGGGTGATTCATAATAAGCAAGGCCTTCCTATAGGACTCAGGACACCCCACTGCCATTTTTATTTCAAAGCCGGTTAATTAATGCATTGGTAAACCAGGTAAAGAATGTTCAGACTTATCACCAAAACCATAGAGGCAACATGCAAGGACCTCAAACATTTTTTTAGTCAAATGTAGCATTTCAATAAGTTAATCTTTGAAAATACCTTTTGGTTAGCAGAGGAGTCTGAAGGCTCAAAGCAAAGCAAAATTCTATTCAATCAGTTATCATGTAATCCCCACATGATCTTATTTACTTAGAACTGATTAGTCACTGAAAATCAAAAACAGGAGAAATCTGGGGTTTTTCTTCCTTGAATAACGTAAAAGTTTGATCTTAAATTAAGTATCTATCTCATTCCACACATGCTACTCAGGCACCCATAGCTGCTAACGCTGACTTCTACTCACTTATGTTCTACCGACACACTCAGGGCTAAGCCGGTTCCCATGAGAAGGAGCCAGTCTTTCAAACCAGCACATTAGGATCTGATGGTATCCAAGCACATTTCAGTGATGTTCTCTTGCCAGGAGAACAGCAGAAATCTAAATCTCGTTTCTTGTGAGTGTAAGAAATAAAAGCATTCAATGTAAAATGGAAAACAAAAAGTATGACATGTTGCCAAAACTCTCTCTGAGCTAAGCTTCCAGAGAATATTTTTACCCCAATGGAATATTCATGACATTTTGCCCTGAGGAACAACTACACTCCATGGATTCCTACACTGAAAAGTTGAGTTTGGGAAATGTAAGTTGGTTTTTATTTACTTACTTTTTGTTTATTTTACATAACGTTCAAATGATAGGACACCAGTCAGCGATAGAAAAACCATGAGTGTTACTCTCTCCAGTCACGCACCGTGAGCACCGGACCTTGCGAAGCTTAATGCATCTGGCTGACCTAAGCACATACTGATCTGCCTTGGATGAAGACCTCACCCACACATTGTATTCTTACTTCTATCATGCCGAAATAGAAAAATTCATCAGGAACTAGACATCAGAAAGTCAAACAAGGCTGTGCTTTGGGATGAGCCAGATGGACAGCCAGAGAACGCCAAATGTCACCAACACAGAGCTATTTTCGTTAGTACTTCCCTGGGTTACAGTAAAGGATGCATTACTAGATACTTGCATGGAGAAAGGTTCTAGTGGAATTTAACGAAAAAGTAAGGGGCAGGTTAGCTCATTTGGAGCTAATAGAAGTGAGGTTCTCCCCAAATGGAAAAATTTGCTCTGAGTATTTTTCTCTTCTTTTAAAAAAAGATTTTATTTATTTATTGAGAGTGAGGGAGAGACAATCTCAGGCAGACTCCCTGCTGAGCACAGAGCCCGACGTGGGGCTCCATCCCAGGACCCTGAGATCATGGCCTGAGCTGAAACCAAGAGTTAGAGGCTCAACCAACTCAGCCACTGAGGTGCCCCTGAGTATTTTTCAGTACTTGCCCAGCAAGGTCTGCTGGCTATCGGACGACAACACATGTCCTTAAAGTTACATTTAACTGGAGGGCTTTTGTACTGCCCATCTCCATAGAACAAGTGCAACTGATTTTTTTCATTGAACTGACTAGTCGTTGGACATGATTATCTTAAACTGACTGGGAATTCAACCTATGTCTCTATAACAGTAAAATACAGTATTTCCCCATTATCTGCAGGGGATACCTTCCAAGACACCCACGGGTCCCTGACCCTGCAGATAGCATGGAATCCTATACAGACATACACGCCGACAATCAAGTCACAACCCCCTATGGTAGCACACTCGGCCCTCCTGTGAAGCCGTGAGGTGAGGGGATGACGCAGGCACCGGGGCAGGGAGTGAGGCTTCGAAGACCTCTGGATGCTGTGCCAGTAGGGTGAGTAACTGCTTCTGGACGGCAGCTAACCATGCGCGACCAAAACCATAAAACACAACCTTGGGCCAGGGGGACCGCTGTAGCACATCAGCCCCGAGGAGTAAAATAACATCAAGCATGTTGGAGTCACACAAATCTAGCCGGCCGACAGAACCTCTCATCTTTCAGCCCACCGTTAGAGATAAACAGCCTCAGCTCAGTAGCAATTCGGTCGAACCCCCAGATGGGGAACACCTGCCCTCACCCTCAGTCACTGAATTTCAGCCTCTCCATTTTGGCCCCTGAGGAATAACTTATTACATTCACCTCCTTCCTACTAAGAAGTGAGCTTGCCAGCCCAAGGCACACCAATAAGAGAAAGTCCGCTATGGGGTTGCCCCAAATCATCTCATCAGAGGCGCTCCGCTTGTGGAGAACGTTCCTACCATCCTCACAGTCCCTCGGCATTTGTTGGATAATCTGAATTTCTGGACCTCACCATCATGGAGTCAGTTTGTCCCTCCCCAAAGCACTCCTCTTCCCCAGTTACGCTCCCTTGTGGTGCGTTACTGATGTCTTTTCGTGACGTCATAAAGTACACAAGGATTATGAAACCGAAGGCTCTAAATGCATTACCTTCCCCATGAGCGTTGCAAACAGTAGACTCTGGCACAGTGTGGTGGCCACTGAGGACACTCCCAGGATGCCAGTTAAGCTGGCAGAGGCAGGGAATGGGGAAACCCTGGGCCCTGTCAGGGCTCCGAAATGGCAGGTTGTCAGAGCTAGCCCCCGAGAGTCTGATCGTGAAGACCCCGCTGAGCTTATGCGTAAGACGTTGCCCACGTCACTCCAAGGATGGGGTGCTGCAGGTGAGACTCGAGAGGCCCACGTCTCCTCCCCACATCTGGAGAGAGGCTCACGTCTCCTCCCCACATCTGGAGAGAGGCCCACGTCTCCTCCCCACATCTGGAGATCCTCGTTCCGGGTCCAGACTGGACCCAGGCAGCTTTGCTCCATGAAAACCGCATAGACGAGTTCCCGGCACAGCTACTGCGGAGCATGGTGTGGCCAGATTCTGGCTGTTAGATGATCACCCAAAACCTCAAAAACATTAGCTAAGTGAAGGAAGCCAGTCACAAAAGACCACGTGTGGTATGATTCCATCTCTACGAAGTGTCTCCAATGGACTCGTCTACACAGACGGACAGCAGGCGAGTGATGGCTGGGCCCGGGGGCGTGCAGGGAATGAGGAGGAGGCTGGTGGCAGGGTAGCTAAATGGTACAAGGTTTCTTTCTGAAGTGATGAAGATATCCTAAAATTGACAGATGATGCTTGTGCACCATCTGCAAAAATAGGAAAGACCATTGAGTGGTATGTGTTAAATGGGTGAAGTTTAGGTGATGTTAATTTTTTTTAAGATTTATTTATTTGAGAGAGAGTGTGGGGAAGGGGCAGAGGGAGAGGGAGAAGCAGACTCCTCACTGAGCAGGGTCGGGGCTCGACCCCATGACCCTGAGATCATGACCTGAGCCAAAATCAAGAGTCCGTTGCTTAACCACCTGAGCTACCCAGGTGGCCCTATGGTATGCTAATCTTCTTTCAATAAAGTTGTTATAGAAATTTTTTATGGTATGCAGTGAAATTGAGAGAAAAGTACATCGTTCTGTGTCACTCATTTTGGGCCTGAAACTTACAATGAGTTTCAGCACCAAAAATGCTGTCAGATCTCTAAATACAGATTTCATTTTTCATTGAACACTCACCTTTTGTGGCCTAGTGGTTGAAACCCTAGAAGCTCTAGTCCACTACTGAAAGGAAGTGACAGGGCCAAGCCACTGATAATGTAACAGAGAGCTCCCTGTGGATGGCAATTGATCTATCTTGGGGACAATACGCCGTCCACTTCTTATGTATGGATGATTATTTAACTGAAAGAGCACATTATTTCTGTCAGGGCAAAGTTGCTCTCCTGCCCACTCACCTAGAGTTCACAAGAGCACCATCATCCGCTCTTGAAGCCAACACAGCAATCTGTCGACTTTGACACAGAAGGAGCCATTCACTCAGGCGGAATGAAGTTTTTACTTTCTGCAGCCATAGTCCATTCAGCAAAGCTGGGAGCAATCAAGAGACCAGTAAAAATAGGTGTGATCCTGTCTTTACTGAGAATTTCATTTAAAACATATTTTTGAGTTAATAAAAAGAGATACATCAATCAGGGGACATATGAAAGTTTATGTATTTTGGCAAATATGACTCACTAGAATTAAATAATACAGTTTTAAGATCATGTTTTGAAGTGCTCCTAATGAATCCTGATTTCAATACTCTTAAATTGAGGGTATAAATTAGTAACTGTTAAATACATGAATACCAATGAATTCTTACATATATTTATTGAGATTTAGGGTGGAATCCATACTTAATAAATCTTTAGATGTCAAATCAGAACATGTTTTAACCATTTTGTCAACACAAAGCATCCCTTTACTGAGTTTAGTTTCCATACACTTATTTCTCTTGGAAAATATCAAATGTCTCATTTTCTAGATAAGAAAATGAAGGCCAGAGACCGGAAGTTACTTGTTCAGAACGTCACACAGCCAGGAAGTGGCAATGCTGGGACCAGATACACAGCCGTAGAAACCTCACCTGGAAATACAGATCCAATTCCGAACCTAAAGCACATTCACAGCCTGACCTGGCTCACAAGTACATTGTGTTACCAGCTGGGACCGACAGCAAAGGCCACAGATTGGCTTCAACCCCAGAAATCTAGTTCTCATAGTTTGGGAGGCTGGAAAATCCAAGATCGCAGTGTTAGGAGATTAGGTTCCTGGTGAGAAACCTCTCTTCCTGCTTTGCAGATGGCTACCTTCTTGCTGTGTCCTCACAGGGCTTTCCCTCAGTGTACGTACACACGCACACACACAACACACACACATGCACTCACACACACATACACACGCTGTCTCACACATGCATGCACGTGCTCACACACACACCTGCTCTCCCACACATGCATGCACATGCTCACACACACACGCTCTCTAACACATGTACGTGCTCACACACGCACTCACACACATGCACACGCACACACACGCACACACACAGAGTATACCGTAACCTATATCCTAACTTCATAAAAATAACTCTGTGGCTAGCTATCTTTACCCTGCAGAGAAACATGCTTCACACATGGGATTTTTCCCACAGTGTGGAATTTGTGCGTGATTATTGCACAAAAATATCAATGCTGGCTGAAATGAATGTTAGAGAACATTCAGACTCCTCTGTGTGTCAGTTTGCTTTATGCAAAGCCCATTTACACTGCAAGGAGAAATGGAAAGGTAGTGTTTTACACATGTAAACTGTCTCAAGTGTTCTTCAAGCTTGATTTTGCCAAATTGAAACTGATGATAATACACAAAGCAGTTGTTTACTTTTCCTTTATTTACAGAAAACAAAAATTTATCCAGAGAATCAAGAACATTGTCAAGCATATGTAGGGGAGATTTTTTTTTTTTGTTTAAGAAAAAATAGTGTTCGAGCATTTGAAATCTTTTTGTAAAAATTGATCCTCATCCAGAAACAAAGATTATTGTCCCATGACGTGTTCTATTTCTCTAGCAGAGAAGGACAATTCAGACACACGATGAAAACAGCTTCTACAACCCAGTGGATGTTCCCATCCACCCCTGTCTCACGGAACACGGGCTCTTCCAAAAGGATGTATAACCTGGACACACAGTACAGTGAGCTGACCCACATGGACGTGATCTGGGACAATTTGCTCACAGTCCTAACTGTTCCAAAATCTATCTACTTCCACTCCTTGTGGAATGTCTATTTACTCACAAGCAGTGTAACAGTAATATTCTTAGACCTGTTACAGGTTACTGACTGTTCTTATTTATTCATTAAAATAAGCCTTATTGGAAGCTTTGACTATAAGTAGACATGTTAAAGAAATTTATAAAACCCACCTTTTTTCCAAATATTATCTTACTCAAAATTTCCTTCTAATTTGCATTGCTTCAGCTAATCTTAATTAGTGACATGACAATGGTCTTGGATTTTGTATCATGTTAACTGCTGATGCTCTAGAAAATGCTTTACATTAATGAGATGTACGGTGACTGGGTTTTTTTGTTCACATTTATTTTGACTAATAATAGTTATTCATCACCCTCAGTTAATATTTTAAAATAATTATTACTCTAAAAGATAATGTACAAAAGACACATACATGTTTATGTATCCTATCAAAAGATATAATTCTGCCATTTTCCATATACCTCCCATTAAAAATACTGATATTCTTGGCAAGGCCTGTTTCAACCACGGAAGATTTAATCAGCATGTGGAAATAAATCATTTTACATATGGATGTGGGGAAGGAAACATATTAACTGGAAAAGAAAATGCATTGTCCCCTGCAAGGATATTGATTTGATCATATAGGTGGGACTTTACTATGCACATTACTAACAGGAATCAATGGTTTGGCCCCTTAGGGTCAATTTTCCACTATAATTTCAAACATTTGAAAGTCATATTCTTTCACCAAGTTGCAAAATTATTCTTTTCTTGCATCAAAAATTGATTCTTCTGTTTTCCATTTTAGCACAAATAATTTATTGGTAGATGCCTTTATGAGACAGCAGGAAATATGCTTACCTCTTCAATATCCTTTTAATAAAAAATGGACTGGAATCCATCAGGAATATTTAGTCACATCAGGAGGGAGAGAAATTTGACTAACTTGTTATTTTCTTATGAAAGTGTTGAGAAGGAGTATTTTCGAAATGAGTTCTGATTTTTGTTAAATCTCTCTCCCTAGAGAGCATGCCAGTATTTAACTGAAGAGACAAGGAAAATGTATTTTTCTCTGCATGATTTGCATAGAAAAGCAAAGCAAAGGGTAACTCTAGAAACTCTGTTGTAACCAATACTGTAGTGTTGTGTGCAGAGAGACCTCTGCTTTGTTAATTTTTGAAGGAAATAAAAGCAGCATCCTCACTATTACTAACAGTCTTCCATGTGATGCTTATTGTAGGAATCTTTTGTTTTTTTTAAAGATTTTATTAATTTATTTGAGAGAGAGAGAGAGAGAGCACGAACAAGGGCAGAGGGAGAATGAGAAGCAGACTCCCCGCTGAGCAGGGAGCCCGATGCCGGACTTGATCCCAGGGCCCTGTGATCATGACCTGAGCCAAAGGCAGATGCTTAACTGACTGAGCCACCTGGTGCCCCTGTAGGAGTCTTTTAAAGCAATAATTAAAAAATTGGGAATCCTGTGTTCTCTTTAATTACAAGGTATTTTAAAAATTATTTACTGAAGATGGACCTTGAAGCTCACCTTTCTGTCTACCCATTCCATCCTTATACAGATGAAAAACCAGGAGGGTGTGTCAGTCAGGGTTCAGCAGAGAAACAGAGCCAGTAGGAGAGATCTATCTATCTATCTATCATCTATCTATCTACATCAAGGGATGTTATAAATTAAATTGTGTCCCAAGAGATGATAAGTCTTAATCCCCAGCACCTGTGAATGAGACTTTATTTGGAAGGCCTTTGCAGATGTTATTAATTTAAGGATCTAGAGATGAGATTATCCTGGATTTCCTAGGTACACCCCAACCCAATGACAAATGTCCGTGGAAGAGACACACAGGGAGAAGAGAGGCCACGTGATGATGGAAGGGGAGAAAGGGGGTTGTGCAGGTCCAAGCAAACACCGATGGCCTAATGGCTCTGACCAACAGCCCTTGACGTCCTCTGGAACTGCCCGCTGGCTCACCCCAGTGCTTAAAATCTCTCTTACTTTTGGTCTCAGTGGAGCTGAGTTCAATCTCTCTCCCCTACTACAGCAGTCCTGAAAAACAGTCTTCCTTGCCTGTTTGACTCAGCTCGGCACCATTTTTACTTGACAGTTCACGTCAACCAAAGCTTCTCGAGCACCTGCATGAAGGGTGCTGTGCACGAATCCAGGCCAAGATGAGATCTGGATGCCCTCACACTCAGGGCAGCTGGATGGAGCTACCGGGCCCAGGGCCCCAGGCTGCTAAACTCCAGCTGCGAGGAACCTCTCCCACTTACATCTACCTCAGTTTCCCTGTGGGCTCTTATAAGAAAGAGATGGATATCGCTGACACAGGTGATAGAAAGCAATGAATTCCTTATTTAATACATATTTCTAGAATGTTTCCTATGCACAAATATTGCACTCGGATCTAAAGGGTATATGAAGAAGTGGGAACGGACAGGCAGAACTAAAATGCCCCTAAGGAACTTGAAATATAACATCAAGCAATGAAAATAACAAAAGGAACAGTTCAAAGAGCATAAGGACACGTTACACAACAGTACAAACAAAGATCAAAAAGAATGGTATAAACTGAATTGATGGCTATTAAAAGGATGTCCGGGAAAGAAAATGGAGTATATTATGGAAAGAGGGAGGGCAAGATCTAGGAAAGAGAACAGCGGGCTGAGTCGTGGACCGTGTTGTCCTGGGAAGCCTTCAGAGAGAATGCCCGTTCTCCAAATCTGGTCTTTGCCGTGGGGTGGAACATAAAACAAAGCAACAAACTTGCATCGGCACCCGAGGGGAAAGCAGGGCCGGCTACTGAGCGGTTCCGTGTGGACCTGGAACTGGAGCCGTGGAGACGTCAAAGCACCTGCTGCATCACAGGGAAGGGCAGGTCCCACCTGCAGAAGCGCTCGCCTGACGTGTGATGCTTCTCGGCCTGTCCAGCCCAGAAAGCTTTCCCTGCAATGCCTTCCTGCTCCGCTCTGTTCTGCTCTGAAGGTGTGGCGGAGTGCTTCCAAACATTCCTGCATCTCAGCTGGGGGAACTTGGGGTGAAGCTGCATGTCTAGACTTCTGACCATTGTTACCCATCTTCTAGCCTGAAATCTGAAGCCCCCGATGATATTTTCTAGGCGGTGAAAGAAATCTGCCACTTCCCCTCCCCTCTGGCTCGCCCACGGCAATTCCAGCTCTTCAGTAGTAGGACCTCTTGCTCTGTGATCAAGCTGAGTCAGAGACCCCACAAAGGCCACAGAAGACCTGGACCCCAGAGCGATTCTGGCAGCCCCCGCCTCCCTCTCGTTCAGTCAGCGACCCCATTCACGAGCCCCTGCTGCGGGCCAGGCACGGTGCCCAGCCTGGACGACAGTTAGGAAAACACCAGCTTTCTCAGCACTGAAAATTGATCGGGGAGACCCAAAACACACGTGGAAATGTTGCAAAGAGTCTGGGCTGCTGTGGAAGGAGACAGCAGCCAAACCGGGTCTGAAGGATCAGAGAGGCTTCTCGGAAGTGACAGGTCAGCGGTCAGGATGAGCAGGACCCGGCAGGTGACTGTCCTCTCACCCCTTCCCCTGGCCCCGGTGTCCAGACTCTGCATTTCCCAGGCTCCAAGGGTCCCCGACTTGGAGCCTCACCCTAGCTTTCCTTTCCCAACAGACCCTGCGTTTCCCCTGTCACTCCAAGCCCACCCCCAAAAAGCAAGAAGCAAGCCCGTCTCAGGTCATCTTGATTCCTTTGTAAATCGTGCTCATGGTCACTTCGTGTCAGATAACATTCTGACCCCACCACTAACCAGCTTTGTGAGAAATGGAAGCCACATTTTCTTTTGTGTGTCCCATATCCCTCAACTGTAAATGGGATAATGCATGACTGACTGCTTCACAGAGCGAAAAGCGAATAAATAGTATTGCTAGAGTTACTACATTTTAAAGGAGGAATATTATATAAATTTCTGTTAGGCAATTGGCCTTCAAAAAACCCAACCCCTCCCATGTCTATACTCACTAACGAGATTCTCCACCATCTCCTTATCATCCCAGCTAACACGCGCTTGCTGATACGGTGACTGCACAGAGAGACACTGTAGAGATACTGTCTGAGATCATTTAATCTTCCTGACAATTCTATGATATTAGTGTTACTGTATCCTAAGTTTACAAATAAAGACTGAGGCAGGAAGAGATTGAATACTTTGCCAAAAGTCAAGAGCATTTGCTCCCATTAGCACATCCCCCCTGACCTCCCCTGGCCCCCAGCTCTCTGCTCCAGACCCTCCCCTCGCTCTGCCCGGGACCTGTTTTCCATGGTCCACACTGAAAGGCAGAGGCAGCCTGTCATCCTTTTCTTAATAGCAGCACAGCAGAGTTCTCTTTACGTGCTGCAATCACTGGAAATTTCCAGCCACGTCTTGACCAGGCAGACACCGGGTTGCACAGAGCTGTGCTCTCAAGTCACCACCGGGAACGTGATTTCATCAAGTGGTACAGAAGCAGCAGGTGAAATGAAAGCCTCCTGCCGAACGTGCTAGACGTCCTTTTAAAGAACAGCATCCACCTCTGTTTGCAGACAACAGCGTGTGTATCCATCAAGCCTCCTGACTTATTGCCTCTATTCCAGTCTCTGGATTAGTTTCAGAAAAGTAAATAAAGAAAATAGAATTCTCTCAGAGAACCCTGTGTCTTTTTGTTACCCTGGGATGATCTGGCTACTGATTATCACCATCGATGCACACAATAACCGCGAGATACTTGCTCATTGTCTCAGCTGAAATTCACGGGAGACTTTCTTTGAAAGACACAAGAAATTGAGAGTCCTGGACGGTATACACTCTGGCACTCGCTCTTGTGCAGGCCATTTTCACAGGAAAGCTGCATCTGTTACCATTTGTGGACACACCTAAGAATGTTCTATACATAGTCAAGTAAAATTAGAATAATTAAGACTGTGAAAACAAAGACAAATTATTCAAACAATGTAGTCATCTCAGTGCCGTCTACTTACTGAGACAAAGCCAAATCACTGATGAACTGAATGACGCCGGTGCCCCTCTCTCCCTCTCTCCCACTGCACGTGGAGCACGCATTAGCTCAGCAGTCGGAGCTGGATAAGCTGACCGGTGGTACAGTCGCCAGCCCAGACCGCTGCCAGCAGAGAGATTCCCTCCCTTATTGACATCTGGGATTTGACTACTCCCATTTTCCCAGAAAGGTTGTTTCTTCTAAACAGAAAGCTTTTATCGCCGCAGGATTAGCCAGATGTTTTCCTTCCGTAATCTCAATCACTGTGCCAAGTTGCACCAGGTTGAGAAACTCCTCAGGGAGAAATTTCCATGGTCCATCCAGCTATGCCTAAGTCCCTATCTTCATCGGACAGTAAGAGCCCTGGGAGCACTGGGTATCCACAGGCAGAAATAATACTGTTTTTTAACAGGAAGTGAGGGTGTGTGCAGCAGTGAGCTGAATTTAGCAGAGGGTTCAATGAATGGGTGCATTCTGCAGAATCTGTTTGGAAGTCTTCTCTAAGAAACCTTGATTTATGCTGGGCCATTTGAGTTGACCCTTAATGGATATCCCTCACAGATTTGACATGCCTCAAGCAATTTATTAATTTCTCAGCTATAAATTGGAATAGTAATATATTTCATGCAAGTTCAAGAATTAAATAAGGAAACCCATGTCCGGTACTTAGCGCCATTGGGCCAAAGCATGCACTCCACTCACCCCAGCGCTGTTTTGCGGAACTGACTACACGGTGTTTCACAGAAGACCTAGTGTATGGCTGGTACTCCCAACAGGAAAAAGCTGTTCTCTCACTTCCACAACTACCACCCACATCCTTCAGCCTCCCTCATTCAGTAACAGACCTAATTCCAAATGCATTTCAGCTGTTTCCAGAAATTACAACATGTTTCATAGAACAAAATTTATCAGTTAAAAGTATGATACAAAAATGGTGCTGACTCTAAAGACGATTTCAAACCAGCAGCTCTCAAAAGGTACTGAGCAATGGAAGCCTGATTCACTGAAAGATTTTGAAGACAACAGGCATTTTATTGTATAAGTTTTGTCTTGTTTGAGTTAAATTACTGAGATGTCAGATAATAGTCATTTCTGGTATTTTATCTCAGTTTAATTCTATAAACACTTGTTAATCGGCTGCTCTCATCAGAATACTGTGAGGGATGCTGTAGGGAGTACAAAACTTAATAAGACTGACACACTCAAAGTCATGGGGTTCTTGTAGAAATTAAAATAAAATAATATGTGTTATACCTTCTGTGGCTGTCTAATAAATAAGGAAAGTATTACTTGAGAATTTTTCATTTGCAAATGGCAAATCCCACTAACTTAGAAGTGCGGAAAATGGTTGAACAGGAAAAGACACAAGTCTTCAAGGACTTACAGTGAAGGAGTATTTAGTTTCTGACCTGAGTGTATCCAGAGCCAGAGGCTTTTGCGATAGTACAACCTGTCTCTCTCTATGCTATCCCTGATCTCGCTGGGTTTCTTCTCTGTCAACTTCATTATCATTGTGACTCCCCTTCGCTCTGCGAGTGGGTTAGATCCAGATTCACATTCTCAAAGCTGAGCAGTTATAAAGGAAAGAGAGCCTTTCTTTCCCAAAAGGTTCTGCAAAAAACCTGGGAATCTGAATCATTCTTACTTAGATTGTGTAACCATCCGTGAAACTCATTCTAGCCCAAGGGATGGAACGTTCTGACTGATCAGGCCAGAGTTCTGTGCTTGTCCTAGAACTTAGAGACTAGAGTCTGCCTTATAGAAAACAATTAAATTAAAAATAGTATAATTAGGGTACCATTTTCTGAAGAATAGGAAATGTAAGCTGATGAATTTAAGAAAAAAACAGCCATAGGATGCATTAGTTAGGATTATGGTAGAAAGCAGCAATGGAGAGAAGAATCTGCAGGCTGGATGGGAGGCTCACCGCCAGGGAGGAACGCAGCAAGGACCGCTGCCGCGGGGGGGGGGGGGGGGGGGGGGTGCGGGGGAGAAAGTTGCAATAGAATAACTCAAAATAAGAGCACCTCAAACAACATAAGAGCTTTCTTTCTCACAGTCAAATCTTAGGGGCAGGCAGGCAGTCCCTGAGGAGCAAGACAGCTCATGTGCCTGGGTGTTCCGAGGCGGACTGTGTAATCGGGTGTGGGCGGCTCTGGGGCTGTAGCCCTACGTCACTCCCACAGACGTCCGGAAGCAGCGCTTGTGGAAGCAGCCGCTTCCCTCTAAGGACAGGCCCTGGAAGTTATACACACAACTTCCAGGTGGTCCCATTGGCCGTCACGGGGTCCGTATCCCCAGGGCCACATCTAGCTGCCAAAGACACTGAGGCATGGGGTCTTCGCTCTGCCCGGCTACGACCGGGGGGTTACTGTGCTGTGGAAGAAGGAAGAACAGGGATTTGAGGGTAATAAGGGGTCTCCACCAAACACGGGAATAAAGAAATATAAGGCATGCTAGTGCTATGCAAGCACAGCAAGAAAATGATGAGTTTGGTGTTTTTCTTTCTGGAAAGCTATGAAACTCTAAAAATCAAACCAGCTTCTTGATAACACGCCAAATTAGGGAAATGCCGATCTTTCTAAACACAAAGATACTGCTAAATAAGGATAGAAATGAAATTGTGGCAGCTAGATGCATCAGGCATGTGGTAAACGTATCTCTGAGGATCCACCGGAGGCAATTTTCTGAGAATGTAATGACATAAATTCTTAGCCTTGGGATTTTGGCATTTGGGGTCTTCCATGTAACAAGCAAGGACAAACAGTTTACATGACAATTTAAGAATGAAATTCAGGAAATGATGCCCCCATTCCATTATTGAGAAAGGAAAGTCACAGGCCGAGAGGATTTGGTCCAGAGCACAGCGAAACACAGAGCTCAAACAAGGCGAAGGCAGTTAACGGTTACATGGTCTCGACAGCGGCACTAACTCTTTCTGCAAAGGTGCACACAGTCAAGGTTCTAGTCTTTAAGGGCCAGCCAAGGTCTCCAGCAAACACAGATACAACACAGAAAGAACGGGGCCCAGCGCTGCTCCCATAAACCTTTATGGATGGACACTGCACTTTCAATTTAATATCAGTTTCATGTCCCAATATATTCGTTTGTTTTGTTTTTTTTTAATTTTTCGACTATTTAAAAAAGTAAAAGCTATCAGCTCATAGGCCACAGGAAAACAGGCAGCGGGCTAGATTCGGCTGAGTCCCGGTCATGCGCAATAAAACACTTGCTCCTTAGTCCTGAGTTGAAGATTCTCTGGATCACGGGTCCAGTATGCAAATCTCTCTTCTCGTCCACACCTTCCCTACATAACTCACACTCCATCGAAGCCAGGTTACTCATCCTGAACACTCACCCACTGTCCCACTGGATGCACTCTTCGGTCCAGCTGAAATGACCACCAACATTATGATCTGTTGATATTTACCCTTTCCTTTCCAACGCCATAATTACTACCGAGAGAGAGTAACTAACACAAAAGCCTCCCCATCGAGATGAGAATGTGCTTCCTCCCACACCCCAAAATACATGAAGAAATCTAATGCTGAAAAAATTATCCATGGAAAGTAATGTAAGAGGATAAGTATGTTTGGAATGCGAGGAAAACATTAGGTAGGAGCATTGTGATGACAAACACTGAATTCACAGTTCCAGAAATTTGAAGAACTCTCAGAAACGGAGAGATGGAGCGGACGTTATATGCGCAGCAAAGATGGGAACAATTCAATAAATTGTCACCATCTATTCAATATCAATGAAACTAAGTCAAAATGCATATAATACAATGGTGGAAAATGTGCGGTAAAACTTTTTCTTCACTTTTAAAAATCTGATGAGAAGTGATTTGTAAAATAAAGAGCTGGAGAATTTCAACTGCTTCCAACATATTGGTGGGGGGAATCCAGGCATTAATATAAAAACCATACCTTAGAACCCCAAAATCAAGTTAAACTGACCAATTAGGTTTTATACAGTTGACACCTCAAATGAAGCCATTATTTTAAAGCTTTTATTGGACCAAATGTAAATACATCTTAATTCCAGAAACACCTCCAAATATTTTTAAATTATTTCTAATTGTTAGTTATAATTAGAACTAAAGCAAACATATCTAAATATAGCAATATATAATCACTTTATATATATACTTATATATATGGAACCTTAATCTGTCTTTTTGTTTCTAGGGATAAAAGTATTTGATTCTTTAACTTAATTTACATTAGATAAAATTTATTTCCTGAAATTTATTTCATGCTATCCCCATGACAATGTACTTACTTGCAAATTTGATTTTAGTGTTTTAAATATCTTCAATAATTAATTTCTAGTCCTTAAAATAAATAGTAGTAGAAAAGTCACAGAATAATTGAGAACCTAGTATTTTCAACCAAAGAATATATCCAGGAAAAATGGCAATCCACAAAAAATTAAATTATAATAAATTTCTTTGGTATCTCTGATATGAAATTCTTCTGAATAACAATAAGATAGAAGGGTTATTTTAGAAATGCTCTAAACCCTATATAACCATTAATTACCATAAAGGCGTGGTGTTTTTACAACATTCACAACATTCAAATTATTCTTTATTGCTTTTTCAAATTCTGAAAAACACTATTCAGCAATACATTTCTATAATATGGACAGTCAAATGGAGACATATAGAAATAAAATAAAACATTTTAAAAAGTTACTGGGGCACCTGGGGGGCTCAGTCTGTTAAAATCTGACTCTGGATTTCAGCTCAGGTCGGGATCTCAGGGTCCTGGGATTGAGCCCCCCCCAGCTCAGGCTCCGCACTCAGCAGAGTCTGCTCGTCTCTCTCCCTCCCCCTTGCCCCTCCCCTTGCTCATGGCTCTCTCTCTCTCAAATAAATAAAATCTTTAAAAAGTTCCTAACAGAGACATAAGAACAGAATTTGCGCTCCATGTTGTAGAAGCTATAAAAACATAAATTACGAGGTTAATACCTTTTACAAAGCAGTAAATATGTGTTTCATGTTTCCTTCAAATGAACTATTTTCTTGTAAAATACCTTCCCTTGGCAATAATAACTCATAAGCCCAGCATTTCGTTATCATCATTCTCATTTCTCTTTCTCTTCCTCTTTTCTGGCTCTCTCCCTTCCCTCTCCTCCCTCCTCCCGCACCTCTTCCTCCACCTTCCACCTCTTCTTCAGTTCAATTACATATGTACATATTTCTTAAAATAAAAGGAAAATTTTGCTTTTGAATGCAACAATTCTAAATCATTTCACCAAATAGTATTTCTGGTACATATGCAGGTCTAAACTTTATACTAAATTATGAACCTAAACATAACTTATTTCTAAAATAGATTTTTATTAGCTTCATATATGGTCAAAGGCAATTTTAAAAGATCACTTATGGTTTCAGGATATTGATAACTCACTAGTTTGGTTATGACTTATGTTCAAGATATTTATTGATAAACCAGCTGAAGAAAGCTAACTTAATCTTTAAATATTGAATAATGGTTTTATTTTGCTTAAGCTAGACAGATGGTTAATCCATGTGGCACAATTTCCCATGCTTAATTCCTAAATTCCTTCAATCTTCATAGTTTTCTAATAAACTACTAATTATTTAACTGAATAAAGTTATAAAAATTCAACCTTTTTTGGAAAGTGTTAAAAAAAGTATAATATAGAATCAAAAATAAGGCTTTTACATAGCATTTCAAGGTAGATATATTCATTCTGGCTCTTTGACATTATTAAAGACAGAAACAGCAAACAAATCAGCTGTCTAAAAGTTTCCTAGTATAACAAATGAATGCCTGTGACATCAACATACCCTGATCTTCTGTGTTGCTAAGGAGCACACCAGCAAAATCTGTCACCTGTGCATCTGTTTCTGAGTTCTGTTAGTGCCCAGTGGGATGGTCCTAGAACATGCTTTCCATTGCAGAAAAGTGCATTTGCATTTGCATTTCCTGTGACATGCTTTTCCACACATTGTCTCGCTCCCTATTTTTAACTTTCAACGAAGTCTGACTTTTTAAAAAATACCATTTTCTGTGGTAAGTATGGAGTGTTCATAGTTTTGTCTAGCAGATCCTTTCCATTGTATTTTTTGTGGAACTGAGGATGTCAAAGTTATTACTGAACTCTTACATTGCTGTGCCTGAGAGCTATTCTTTAACAAAAAATTATCTGCTAAAATGTTGTCACTTAATTTTGTAGTGGTTAGCTGAAGTGAACCGTCACAAACAGTAACAAGCTTGCGTAAGAGTTAAGCTGTCCCCAGCTCTAAAAGTCTTGCAGCATTTTTTCTATCTTCCCAAAATTCTGGTAGGAACATTGTCCTTTGTGAAGAAGATCCAGTTAGTAAAAGAAGGTGAATACACGCCCATTAGAGTACCCCAATGCTGCAGGAGCTCTCAATGACGAGAAAGGAAAGCAGCAGAGCTGGTTTGGGAGAAAGCAGGAGGTTTCTTCGAGAGTTACACATGCTCTTGGACTCCGTGGGATTTGCCCAAAGGAGCTGACAACTTATGTTCACACAAAATCCTGCATATGAATGTTTATAGAAACTTGATTCATAGTTGCCACACTTGGAGACAACCAAGATAGCCTTCAGGAGGAAAGTGGATGTGGTCCATCCAGACAGGGGAGTATAACTCAGCTCTAAAAGGAAATGAGCTATCAAGTGATGAATACACACAGAGGAAACTTAAATGCATATTACTAAGGAAAAGAAGCCAATCTGAAAAGGCAACATATATATATATATATATATATATATATATATATATATATATATATATATTCCAACTATATGACGTTTTGGAATAGGCAAAACCATAAAGACAGTAAAAAGGTCGTTGGTTGCAGGAGCTGGGTAGAGAGAGAGAGCAGGTGTTTCGTTGTTTGTTTTTCTCAGGGCATGAAGCTCTTCTGCATGGTTCCTGTCTAAACCCATAGAATGTACAACATCAAGAGTGAACAGCAATGTAGACTCTGGACTTTGGATGACAATGATGTATCAGTGTAGTTATTAGAACTGCTTACTGAGAAGAGACTAAAGATGAAATCTGAAAATACAGCATTATTTGGTTCATTTTGAATAAAATTTTAAAATTGGTATCTTAAGGTTGCCAAGGTTGGCTTTAATATCTTCGTTAACATTCCTGTTGAGGTACTTCTGAGAAACTGTTTTCTCTACTGAGAGTATTAATAAAACAAATCCTATAAAATTCAGATATGCCTCATCCCCTGCAATAACATTATTATCAATCTAGTATATAGACCAAATAAGTTGACAAGTAAGAAGAGTGCATTAAAAATTTATATATTGACATACTCAATGTTCATTTAAAATATATATACGTTCAATTTATATATTATATATATATATAGTTTTTAATACGGAGCATCCCTATTTCACCTATAAATTTTTGTTAAGTTACAACTGCAAAATGAGAAAATGGGTTATGAGTTTAATAGTAATTCTCTATATTAATCATTGGTACACTTTTAATGAATAGTATGAATAGATTTGGAATTATTTTCTTTTTTCCTAATAATAATTGTTTTGTTTATATTTATTAAAATACACTTAATATCTGTTTAATCTATATTTAAAACAGGCTTGTATTTTGAATATCTTTTTTTCTTCTAGTAATTTATATTTCTAGATACCAAAGTTTTACAAAAGTCTAGACAAAATTGAAGGAAAATATGTTTCTTTTTTTTTTTGAAAAATGTTTCTTAATTGTGGTTTATTTTACAAATCTAGTCTAGAATTTCTTTTTTTTGAAGATTTTATTTGAGACAGAAATAGAGAACATGAGCAGGGGGGAGGGGCAAAGGGAGAAGGAGAAGCAGACTCCCCACTGAGCAGGGAGCCCGATACAGGGCTCGATCCCAGGACCCTGAGATCATGACCTGAGCCCAAGGCAGATGCTTAACCGACTGAGCCACCCAGGCACCCCTAGAATTTCTTATTACTATTTTTCTATCCTTGGTCCTGAGCTGGGTGAGTACGTAAGCCATCTCTCCACTGACCGCAGTGATCCCTGTCTCCCTGAACTCATACGCCTGTGGCATCTTGTCTCCTGAGTGTGGCTTGGGCTTACCGATTTCCCTCTATTTAGCATAATACAGCAGAAAGGACCAGAATTTCACTCCTATATGAAACAATAAATAGTTGTCCGTGGCTTGCTTCTTGGGGTTCCTCTGAGGAAAGCCAGCTGCCATGTTGGGAGGTACACTATGGAAAGGCTCTGGCAAGGAACAGACCTCTGGGGCCAAGAGTTAGGGAAAATCCAATGCCTATCGCGGGTCCTGTAAGCCGACCGAGAAGGAGCTCCTCCCCGAAGTGGTGGACTTGAGAGAGGGCAGATCTGGACCCACCTTGATGGCAACCTTGTGAAAGACCCAGAGCCAGAGGCACTCACCCGAGTGGCGCCTGGGATCTTGACACACAGAAACGTTGACATAATAAAGGTTTGTTGTTTCCAGCAGTTAAGTTTTAGTGCTAATTTATGCAGCAACAGATTAATCTAAGAAACCTAACAAAACTTGAGGAGGCAATTGCCATCAAGAGGCTGGAATCATTGTGCCCCGGTGTACAAATGGGCAACCACGAGCATTTTTTTTGCCACATCAGGTAGATACACACCACCTTACCGAGACAGGGAACTTGAAGGGAACCATGAAGGACGGCCTTCTTGCTGCCTATATGCTATATATTCTGCTAGGACCTGTGCCTCTGCGTTCCACATGCCTCAATGTACCCCTCCTCATAAGGATCAGGAGTTAACCATTTCTTTGGCGTCCTCCAGCACAAGTGGCTGCGGGAGGTAGTCGTGTGAGTTCTCCAGGACCACTGACTCTAGACACCCTGAACTTAACTTACAGAGGTCACCTGAGCATCCGTGTTTTGACCAGTTCCTGGATGCCTGAGAGGACACAGACACCAGACCACTGTGCTCAACAAAGACCCCAGACCTCAAGCAAAGATGCGGCTCTCTTCTCGCGTCCAAGTCTCCCAGACACTCTGTCTGCATCTGCAATAAACTCTGCTCTCACGTCCTCTTGGCTGGCACTTAGTTTTTGTCCTACCCTAGTCCTTGGCTAGTCCTGCAGGACCCCTCTGGGTCCTCCCACTGGCCAGCCCTACACTCTACTTCCCAAAGAAAGATCAGAGAGGAGTGGTATGTGTCAGGGATGGGGGTGGGGGGTGGGTGGTAAGCAGCAGCTCTTTGAAAGACCCGCAAAAAAGCCTCAACAAAATACACCATATTTAATATTTAAGTAAACAGGTTTCCTGGAAAGAGTGGAAATAAGTCAAAGGACAGAACTGCTGGCTTTGTTTTTTGCCTACAATGTGCCACATTGCTTGGGTCAGTAACAACAGGAAGTCATATTGGAGCCTGAGGCAAATGGAAACATCCATAACCTGGGTGGACTCTTTACACACAATTTTGATATTTTGTGTATCATGATTTTCTGCGCTGATTTGACTTTTTAATAATGCATGAAACATTAAATGTTTTGTCCTTAATGTCTGAGCCAGGGGCCAGCGCCTGTCACCCCCCCACTCGTGGCCTCCGACCCTTAGGTTGTCTCCTGCGCAGCTCAGCAGAGAAGTGCAGGGCCAGCGCCTGCGCCTGCGAGTCCCCAGGCCGGAGGGTTCCTTCCTCCTCATCCCTGCATTTACCCCGCTCCCCTTTCAAGGGTGTAGGTGCCTTTCGGGAACATAGTGTTGAAATGTGCTGATTTTTGTCAATGATGCAGACTCGAGGTGCAGGAAGAGGGACCGAGGGGCCGAGGGACCCAGGTGGGGATGTGCGCCCATGCCTCCAGGGAACGCAGGACACCGCTGCCCGCCCGGAGGCTCGGCTGCCAGCCAGGCTGGGGGAGGAAGGCGGCACCTCGACGCTTTGGACACGGACCCTCCCAGGCCCCACGGCCCGACCCGGCGGCGCCCTCTGCGAGGTGGGCGGAGAAGGGAGCCCTTGGCCAAGCGGACCCGGCGCGCACCGCAGCCTCTGTTCCCCCGGTGCCCGCGGCGGCCTCCACAGGGCCTCCAGGGCAGAGACCAGCGCGGCCGGCGCGGGAGGCCGGGTCACTGGGGATGTGGCCGGAGCGCCCGGAAGCTTCTCCCGCGGACCAAGAGAGGGCGCGGGGTGAGCGGGATCCCCCTGGGCGGCGCGCCCCGCGAGGACAGCCACACGGGATTGGCGGGGTACCCCGCGCGAGGGCGCGCCCCGCAGGCACAGCCACGCGGGGTCGACGGGATCCCCCCGGGAGGCGCGCCCCGCGAGCACAGCCACACGGGGTAAACGGGGTACCCCCGGGAGGCGCGCCCATCGAGCACAGCACACGTGGTTAGCGGCGTACCCCGCGAGAGGGCGCGCCCCGCAGGCACAGCCACACGGGGTCGACGGGATCCCCCCGGGAGGCGCGCCCATCAAGCACAGCACACGGGGTTAGCGGGGTACCCCGCGGGAGGGCGCGCCCCGCAGGCACAGCCACACGGGGTCGACGGGATCCCCCCGGGAGGCGCGCCCATCAAGCACAGCACACGGGGTTAGCGGGGTACCCCGCGAGAGGGCGCGCCCCGCAGGCACAGCCACACGGGGTCGACGGGATCCCCCCGGGAGGGCGCGCCCCGCGAGCACAGCACACGGGGTTGGAGGAGACCCCCCCCCGGGAGGGCGCACCCCGCGAGCACCGATGGAGGGCAGGCACACGGGGTCAGCGCCCTGGAGCAGTGTGATCCAGGCTCCGCAGGCCAAGGTCCAGGGAATCACCTTTCCACAAGTGCGAGAAAAAACAAAACAAAACAAATACAAAAACTTCTTGAATTAGCCTGGAAGGGTCAAGTTCCCCTGATTGTGTGGATGATCTCTCAGGGTAAAGTTGCCTTTCAAAACCCTCATTCATTCATTCTTTCACTCATACAGACCCGTGCATCAGAGGGAGAGGACTTGTTCTGTCCATGACTGATAACTGCTCTGCTTTTCCCGGGCACTCTACTCATCAGGACCTTGTCCAAAACCCACAGAAAAGTACCATCCATACGAAAATGTGTGACTGCGTCGTGACCGGTTCTAACAAGGATGAAGGCCCCATGTGGAATCTGACGTTTTCATGGGCAGTTGGCCCCAAAATTGACTCAAACTTCTCTACAAAACAACTTAAGTAGGAAAACACGAATAGTTAAGATTCATCCCTCTATAAAGTGGAGCCAAAGCAGACGGAAAAAACGTGACTCCTGCACAGATGAGATGCTAAGAAGTGAGTCCAAAGCCTGTCTGACTATTGGTGGGCAGGACAGTCCACCTGTACCTGTATCAAGCACCCCCGACGGCCCCACACTGAGTAGAGACTGATAATGACCACCCCGACGGCCCCACACCGCATAGAGACCGATAATAACTACTTCTGAGGGCCCCACACAGGGTAGAGACCATAATAACCACTCCTGACTGCGCGACACTGAGACCAATAGTAACCATTCCTGATGGCCCCACAAATGGCTACAGAGAAATAAAAACCCCAGCTTCCGTGCATCTCAGAATCTGATCATGTCGCTTCCATTGTTCTACATCAGTTTTGCTTTTGACCTTATTCAAAAACAAACAAAAAAAGAACAACTGCTCTCCTGTATTTATTGTGAAATATTTCTATTCTGGTTTTACGTATTGAGGAAAATAAAAATCACATCATACAAAAGTAAGGGGGATAATTTTCTTTTTCTTGCAACCTAGAGAAAGAAGACAAGAGTGATGGCTCTAAGTGGGGGGGCGGAGCAAGATGGTGGAGGAGTAGGAGACCTAGATTTCGTCTGGTCTCAGGAATACAGCTGAATAGGGATCAAACCATTCTGAACACCTACGAACTCAACAGGAGACCAAAGAGGAGAGTAGCAAAACTATCTGAACAGAGAAGCGACCACTTTCTGGAAGAGTCATATTTTATCCCTTCATAGTAGTTACCCTTATTTTTGGCATATATATATATAAGTTGTTCTCTCTTTAAAATTTTGAGATACAGTTTCTTCTAACAGATCAAAATATACTCTAAATCACTAATGTATGGCTTTGTTCTAGTCTCCTGCCTGATCACATTCTCTCCCTTTTTTCTTTTGTTTTTTTTTAATCTTCTTTCTTTTTTCAAACAACTTCTTATCTTATTAAGTCCTTTTACAAAATCTTTTATAATTTTCATCTTTACATTCATCTTCTATCCCTTCATTGTATCAACCCTTATTTTGTACATATATGTCTTTCTTCCTTTAAAATTTTAGGAGGCACTTTTTTCTAACAGACCAAAATACGCCCAAAATCTAGAGGGTGGCACTGATCTATGCACTAGCCTGATCATATTTGATCACATTCTGCTTTTTTTGTATTGTTCTGTTTTTGTTTTTATCTTTTTTTCTTTTTTTTTCTCTTTTTTTTCTCTTTCTTTCCCTTTCTTTTCCCCTGGTTTCAGGTCTTTTCTGATTTGTATACAGTATATTTGCTGGGGACGTTGTAAACCTGTTAGCATTTTGTTCTCTCATTCATCTATTCTCCTCTGGACAAAATGACAAGATGAAAAAAATCACCTCAGCAAAAAGAACAAGAGGTAGTACCATCAGCCAGGGACCTACTCAATATGGACATTAGTACGATGTCGAACCTAGAGTTCAGAATCATGACTTTAAAGATACTAGCTGGGCTTGAAAAAAGCGTGGAAGTAATTAGAGAAACCCTTTCTGGAGAAATAAAAGAACTAATACCTAACCAAGTCGAAATCAAAAAGGCTATTGATGAGGTGCAATCAAAAATGGGGGCACTAAATGCTAGGATAAATGAGGCAGAAGAGAGAATCAGTGATATAGAAGACCAAATGATGGAAAGTAAAGAGGCTGAGAAAAAGAGGGAGAAACAACTACAGGATCACGAGGGCAGAATTCGAGAGATAAGTGATACGATAAGACGAAACAACATTAGAATAATTGGGATCCCAGAAGAAGAAGAAAGAGAGAGAGCGGCAGAAGGTATATTGGATCAAATAATAGCAGAGAACTTCCCTAATGTGAGGAAGGAAACAGGCATTAAAATCCAGGAGGCACAGAGAACCCCTCTCAAAATCAATAAAAATGGGTCAACACCCCGACACCTAATAGTAAAACTTACGAGTCTCAGAGAAAAAGAGAAAATCCTGAAAGCAGCTAGGGAGAAGAGATATGTAACCTACAATGGTAAAAATATTAGATTGGCAACAGACCTATCCACAGAGACCTGGCAGGCCAGAAAGGACTGACAAGATATCTTCAGAGCACTAAGCGAGAAAAATATGCAGCCAAGAATACTATATCAGCTAGGCTGTCATTGAAAATAGAAGGAGAGATAAAAAGCTTCCAGAAAAAACAAAAACTAAAGGAATTTGCAAACACAAAACCAGCCCTCCAAGAAATATTGAAAGGGGTCCTCTAAGCAAAGAGAGAGCCTAAAAGCAGCAAAGATCAGAAAGGAACACAGACAACATACAGTAACAGTCGCCTTTCAGGCAATACAATGGCACTAAATTCATACCTTTCAATAGTTACGCTGAATGTAAATGGGCTCAATGCCCCAATCCAAAGACACAGGCTATCAGATTGGATTAAAAAACAAGACCCATCCATATGCTGTCTGCAAGAGACTCATTATAGACCCAAAGACACCCCCAGATTGAAAGTGAGGGGGTGGAAAACCATTTACCATGCTAATGGACACCAAAAGAAAGCTGGGGTGGCAATCCTTCTATCAGACAAACTAGATTTTAAAACAAAGACTGTAATAAGAGATGAGGAAGGACACTATATCCTACTGAAAGGGTCTATCCAACAAGAAGATCAAACAATTGTAAATATCTATGCCCTGAACATGGGAGCAGCCAATTATATAAGGCAATTAATAACAAAAGCAAAGAAACACATTGACAACAATACAATAATAGTGGGGGACTTTAACATCCCCCTGACTGAAATGGACAGATCCTCTAAGCAAAAGATCAACAAGGAAATAAAGACTTTAAATGACATACTGGATCAAATGGACTTCACAGACATATTCAGAACATTCCATCCCAAAGCAACGGAATACACATTCTTCTCTAGTGCCCATGGAACATTCTCCAGAATTGATCACATCCTAGGTCACAAAGCAGGTCTCAACCGGTACCAAAAGATTGGGGTCATTCCCTGCATATTTTCAAACCACAATGCTTTGAAAACAGAACTCAATCACAAGAGGAAAGTCGGAAAGAACTCAAATACATGGAGGCTAAAGAGCATCCTACTAAAGAATGAATGGGTCAACCAGGAAATTAAAGAGGAATTAAAAAAATTCTTGGAAACCAATGAAAATGAAAACACAACTGTTCAAAATCTTTGGGATACAGCAAAGGCAGTCCTGAGAGGAAAGTATATAGCAATACAAGCCTTTCTCAAGAAACAAGAACGGTCTCAAATACACAACCTAACCCTACACCTAAAGGAGCTGGAGAAAGAACAGCAAATAAAGCCTAAACCCAGCAGGAGAAGAGAAATAATAAAGACAGGAGCAGAAATCAATCAAATAGAAACCAAAAGAACTGTAGAACAGATCAACGAAACTAGGAGCTGGTTCTCTGAAAGAATTAACAAGATTGATAAACCCCTGGCCAGACTGATCCAAAAGAAAAGAGAAATGACCCAAATCAACAAAATCATGAATGAAAGAGGAGAGATCACAACCAACACCAAAGAAATACAAACAATTATAAGTACATATTATGAGCAACTCTATGCCAGCAAATTAGATAACCTGGAAGAAATGGGTGCTTTCCTAGAGATGTATCAACTACCAAAACTGAACCAGGAAGAAATAGAAAACCTGAACAGACCTATAAGCACTAAGGAAATTGAAGCAGTCATCAAAAATCTCCCAAGAAACAAAAGCCCAGGGCCAGATGGCTTCCCAGGGGAATTCTATCAGACATTTCAAGAAGAATTAATACCTATTCTCCTGAAACTGTTCCAAAAAATAGAAATGGAAGGAAAACTTCCAAACTCATTTTATGAGGCCACTATTACCTTGATCCCAAAACCAGACAAAGACCCCATCAAAAAGGAGAATTACAGACCAATATCCTTGATAAACAGGGATGCAAAAATCCTCACCAAAATACTAGACAATAGGATCCAACAGTACATTTAAAGGATTATTCACCACGACCAAGTGGGATTTATCCCTGGGCTGCAAGGCTGGTTCAACATCCACAAATCAATCAACGTGATACAATACATTAACAAAAGAAAGAACAAGAATCATATGATCATTTCAATAGATGCAGAAAAAGCATTTGACAAAGTACAGCATCCTTTCTTGATCAAAACTCTTCAGAGTATAGGGATAGAGGGCACATACCTCAATATCATAAAAGCCATCTACGAAAAACCTACAGCGAATATCATTCTCAATGGGGAAAAGCTGAGAGCTTTTCCCCTAAGGTCAGGAACGCGGCAGGGATGTCCACTCTCACCACTGCTATTCAACATAGTATTAGAAGTCCTAGCCACAGCAATCAGACAACAAAAAGAAATCAAAGGCATCCAAATCGGCAAAGAGGAAGTCAAACTCTCACTCTTTGCAGATGATATGATACTTTATGTGGAAAACCCAAAAGACTCCACCCCAAAACTGCTAGAACTCATACAGGAATTCAGTAAAGTAGCAGGCTATAAAATCAATGCACAGAAATCAGTGGCATTCCTATACACCAACAACAAGACAGAAGAGAGACAAATCAAGGAGTCGATCCCATTCACAATTGCACCCAAAACCATAAGATACCTAGGAATAAATTTAACCAAAGAGGCAAAGGATCTGTACTCAGAAAACTGTAAAATACTCAGGAAAGAAATTGAAGAAGACACAAAGAAATGGAAAAACGTTCCATGCTCATGGATTGGGAGAACCAACATTGTGAAGATGTCAATGCTACCTAGAGCAATCTACACATTCAATGCAATCCCCATCAAAATACCATCCACTTTTTTCAAAGAAATGGAACAAATAATCCTAAAATTTGTATGGAACCAGAAGAGACCCAGAATAGCCAGAGGAATATTGAAAAAGAAAAGCAAAGCTGGCGGCATCACAATTCCGGACTTCCAGCTCTATTACAAAGCTGTCATCAACAAGACAGTATGGTACTGGCACAAAAACAGACACATAGATCAATGGAATAGAATTGAGAGCCCAGAAATGGACCCTCAACTCTATGGTCAACTTATCTTCGACAAAGCAGGAAAGAATGTCCAATGGAAAAAAGACAGTCTCTTCAACAAATGGTGTTGGGAAAATTGGACAGCCACATGCAGAAGAATGAAACTGGACCATTTCCTTACACCACACACAAAAATAGACTCCAAATGGTTGAAAGACCTAAACGTGAGACAGGAGTCCATCAAAATCCTAAAGGAGAACACAGGCAGCAACCTCTTCGACCTCAGCCGCAGCAACTTCTTCCTAGAAACATCGCCAAAGGCACGGGAAGCCAGGGCAAAAATGAACTATTGGGATTTCATCAAGATAAAAAGCTTTTGCACAGCAAAAGAAACAGTCCACAAAACCAAAAGACAACCGACAGAATGGGAGAAAATATTTGCAAATGACCTATCAGATAAAGGGCTAGTATCCAAAATCTATAAAGAACTTATCAAACTCAACACCCAAAGAACAAATAATCCAATCAAGAAATGGGCAGAAGACATGAACAGACATTTTTCCAAAGAAGACATCCAAACGGCCAACAGGCACATGAAAAAGTGCTCAACATCGCTCGGCATCAGGGAAATCCAAATCAAAACCTCCATGAGAGACCACCTCGCACCCGTCAGAATGGCTAAAATTAACAAGTCAAGGAACGACAGATGCTGGCGGGGATGTGGAGAAAGGGGAACCCTCCTACACTGTTGGTGGGAATGCAAGCTGGTGCAACCCCTCTGGAAAACAGTATGGAGGTTCCTCAAACAGTTGAAATTAGAGCTACCATTCGATCCAGCAATTGCACTACTGGGTATTTACCCCAAAGATACAAATGTAGGGACCCAAAGGGGTACGTGCACCCCAATATTTATAGCAGCAATGTCCACAACAGCCAAACTGTGGAAAGAGCCAAGATGTCCATCGACAGATGAATGGATAAAGAAGAGGTGGTATATATACACAATGGAATATTATGCAGCCATCAAAAGGAATGAGATCTTGCCATTTGCAACGACGTGGATGGAACTGGAAGGTGTTATGCTGAGTGAAATAAGTCAATCAGAGAAAGACGTGTATCATATGACCTCACTGATATGAGGAATTCTTAATCTCAGGAAACAAACTGAGGGTTCCTGGAGTGGTTGGGGGTGGGAGGGATGGGGTGGCTGGGTGATAGACATTGGGGAGGGTATGTGCTACGGTGAGCACTGTGAATTGTGCAAGACTGTTGAATCACAGATCTGTACTTCTGAAACAAATAACGCAACATATTTTAAGAAAAAAGAAAAAGAAGAAGATAGCAAGAGAGGAAGAATGAAGGGGAGTAAGTCAGAGGGGGAGACGAACCATGAGAGACGATGGACTCTGAAAAACAAACTGAGGTTTCTAGAGGGGAGGAGCGTAGGGGGATGGGTTAGCCTGGTGATGGGTATTAAAGAGGGCACGTTCTGCATGGAGCACTGGGTGTTATGAACAAACAATGAATCATGGAACACTACACCAAAACAAATGATGTAATATATGGTGATTAACATAACAATAAATAAATTTAAAAAAAAAAGAAGTCACGAGTGACGGGATGGTTTGTTTTCACACAGCAGACAGTGCACCGCAGTCTACAGCTAGATCTCAGTTGAAGGAATCAAATATTTTATTCATTGTGGACCCTTTTACTATCAAGGAGATGACCAAAAGAATTCCTGTCCTCTCACAGCCTTTACTAACATGTATGCCAAGAAAAAAAATCTCCTGATACTATTCGTTTTATTTTCAATCATTTATTTTCTTCTTAAGGCAGGAAAGATGTATGGATGATACTGTCTAGCCTACTTGTTACATGGTTTATGAATGGAAAAAGGGGAAAGGAGCATCAGATGATCCTTTACTAAATGACAAGAATATTTCTGAAACTTTTGCATTGAGGAAAAATAAGACATGGTTTCTGTAACTTTAACAAATACACAGGATAAAATTTACAAGTTTGAAAGAACTGTTTCCTTGTTATTGCTGTATTACTTTTCCCAAAATTCATCCCGCAAACACCTTTGCCTCTTACACAAAAAGGGGGAATTCTTGTTTATATCTTGAATTTATGTGAATTAACCCTTAGAAATAGTGATGAGGTCTGTTATTCTTACTTCATTGTAGAAGAAAAAGGAAAAGAGAAAGAAGAAGAGTTTGGCCTAAACTACAACGGTTTTAGGACAAAAAATATTTCATATACAAAACATGAAAATAAAGAAAGTACTCAAGGCTTTCTTACTCCTTCAACAATTATGACTAGACAATTGGACCAACTTTGGAATAAGTTAGAGACTTAAGGAATCTCCAAATAATGTAGCTTTTATTCTTCTTTAAAAATTCTTATATTCTCTTAATCAAATCAGATATATAATGGCATAATTGCAATTAATTGTATTGGAAGTTATATCAGTATGTGTTTTCACATTTACATATGTTTTTGGTATTTTCAATATGACAAGCCACTTGCTTTGGTAATGTTTTATAAATTGAGCTTTTTTAAAAAAATAACTTTAATTCTCCCAATGGATCAGCAAAGCCAGTAAATTAGAATTTGACTCTCCTTAGAGCTTATTGAAGATTCCAAAATTAGTTGACTGTTTGCCATTGTAGAACTTTGTCAGAATTCTCTCTCTATTTTAGTCATTCAATAGGTATTCAAGAAAGGGAGTTATTTTAAGTTAGTATTAATCTGACTTCAATGCAGTTAAGAAAGGAGCAAGAATAATGGCAGAAACAAGGACAGAAGACTCCTGTGTGGTCAGGCAGGAAGCAAAGTAGGTAACAGTTGCTTTCCTCTCTTTCTCCTGCTTCATCTGAGAAGTCTTCCATCGTGCATTTTATAGGTATAGGAATATGGTCTAAATTCTTTCAGTTTCAAATACTTCCTTTTATTCATAGCCCAATTCAAATAACTCCAAGAAAAAATTTACCCAGTTACTTCAAACCACATGCATTTGCATCTGTCTTTTGAAGTTCAATAATACCAGTCTGAAGATAAGCAATTCAAAATCCAGAATACTGTGCTCCCTTCACGTGTTAATTTATTCTTTCATTTAACTAACGTTTGTGGAATACTAATCCATGTTCTTTCAAATGAGAGTACTTGTTTCATGAGGGATTCAGAAATAAGTAATTCACTAAGGGGAGGAGTTGATTCATGACTTTTAAAGTCTAAGTGAGCCTTCTAAGACATTTGCGAATCCTGATAAACGATGAACTTGATAGCCAAGCACCAATTCACAAATATGTACTATGTATGTACTATGTAGTTAACACTGTGCTTAATATGAATGATTAAAAACAAATTATCTATTTGTAAATATTTCAATGCTCTCAGAATGAAAAAAAATGTCATAGAATAACAAAAATTATAAAAACTATAATTTTAGGATTTTTTTTTTTGTCAGAGTTCAAGCCAAAACTTAGAGGCCTTTTTATTAATCCCCTGCAAAACATCAGTATGGCAAGAGATCATGGGATGGAAAACTCAGAAGAGTCAGATAATGTCTTTTAAAGTTCAGTGGGTCTTTCAAGATTAGATTTCTAGTCATGATAGAATGTGAACTCAAGAAAGAATTCCTGCTTTCAAACTTTGAAAGACTAGGAACTTGATCCTTAATGCTGATTCAACTACAGTAAAATTTGTAAAGAAAAACTTTGAGGTCAGATATTGCTGGATAAAATATCTAAAGATCATTACATGATACTATGTATCTCCAAAAGTCTTTCAATGCCTGCCAGTCAATTCAAAAGGATTCTTTCTGAAATCTACAACTCTGATGACCTTTCAATTTTGGTTTAGTTCATGACCAAAAAATTAGAAGAAACAAAATACTTTTTAATAGTCTTCAGAAACACTGTGTAATGTTAACTCTATTTTAGGTCAACAGTAATTTGTTGTCCATTTTGATAAACATGTATAGATTTCCTCTCTTTCTCGGGAGTTTTTAAAGTGGAGCATTGATTGATTAAACGTGAGGGTTGTATGTATTTCCTTCAAACAGAGAATCAGGGAAATAAAAATTAAAACCACAATGCAATACCACTACCCCCCCTTTAAAATAGCTAGAATGAGAAAGAAGGAAAATAGCAAGTGTTGGAAAGCCTGCAAATTAACTGAACGCCCACGCATTGCTCAGTCTAAGTTGGTACAACCAGTTTGGAAAATTATAGTGATCCAGCAATTCCTTTCTAGGTACATACACCAAAATGCATATACATTCACTAAATACATACTCTAGAATGTTTATAGCAATACTCTTTGCAGTGACTCCAAACAGGAAGAAATCCAAATGTGGATAAAGAATAGAACTGATAAAGACACTGTGAGATGCTCATGGCATGTATTACTATATCGCAATGAAAATGAAGAAACAACTACAAACAACACAGCTCACAAAGTGTTGAGCAAAATGTATCAGATATAACTAACAGTTTCTCTTTGACCTTATATAGTGTAACATTCAAAAACAATCCTAATTTATGGTATAAAAAGTCAGGATAGTAGTTATCTCTGGGTGGTAGTGAGTGGAAGGGATCACAGAGGGCACCTAGTGAGCTGGTGTTATTCTTTCTCTTGATTTGCGTACAGGTTAACACATCTTAAATTTGTGAAAATGTAGCAAACTGCCCACATATGATTTGTTGCAGTTCTCTTTGCATTTATCCTTTAATTAGGATTTGAAAAAGAAGATGAGAATTCAATGGTTGAAAGGAAACAGATCTGCTTCTGTTACAGTTTTTAGGTTTCATTTCAAATAATAAGAATTTTTTAACCATTTCAAATAACAGGAACTTTTAAAGACATTAAGCATTGAAAGAGAAACTTTACTTAAGCTTATTCATAAATTGCATTGACTGTAGATTTGTGCAACATCCTTCTCTGGTAACAACCAATGAATTTTGTAAATCCAACCTATGAAAATTACCTTGATGATTTTCTGACTCTGGACAATATATGGAATATTCTGCATAACTTTATTCCAAAGCATGAGTCCGTAAATGACCAGAGATCTTTGTGATTAGAGATCATGTAAATTAGAGGTAGTACATAATCTAGTATTTTTTAAAAAGATTTTATTTATTTGAGAGAAAGAGAGAGAGGACATGACGGGAGGGGCAGAGGGATAGAATCTCAAGGAGACTCCACACTGAGCACAGAGCCCAACCTGGAGCTCAATCTCATGACCCTGAGATCACGACCTGAGCCAAAATCAAGAGTTGGGCACCTAACCAACTGAGCCACCCAGGTGCCCCATACATAATCTAGTATTAACCTACAACTTTATTCTTGGGCATAAACTCAGTAACTCAAGAACATACCCAAATACGGAACTCAAAAATATTCCAGGACATGCCCCAAAACATAACCAAATAACTTACTAAATTTTGTACACTGGCTAAATAGTATTTCAGCATCTTAGTAGTACTTCTGGGCAATTCTTAATGATAACTCTATATATAAATTGATGGGTTTTTATAAAATAGATGTTGACTTAAACTTTCTGTCCCTTCTCTTCATTTATTTTGCAATACATATTTTAGGGGAAATATAAACTTAATATAAAGTTATTTGTCAAACTGCCAAAGTATTTAATAACCTAATGCTTCTTTCTTAAAATAAAATTATTCACTTGTCAGGAACATTGCAGTTTTGAGTTTACTAATTGTAATTAAAAAATACATTTATAGATTCTCACATTCATATAATATGAAGTTTTGAAAGGAAATCAAATACAATTAAAATGACCAAATATAAAGCCACTGTAAAGGTAGACCTAATCATGTAAAGTCTTTTACAGGTACTTGGTTAGCTCTACTTTTTCTTTCTCAAAAAATGTGTCAAGTGGGATTTAAAGATTTTGTTTGTTTATTTATTTATCTGAGAGAGAGAGAGCAGGAAGGCGAGAGAGAGAGAATCTGAAGCAGATTCTGTGCTGAGCTCAGAGCCTGATGTGGGGGCTCGATCCCATGGCCCTGAGATATCAGCAGCCTGTCTCCTACATCAAGCTCTGCAACCATCCCTCTTTGGTCTTATCAGCTTGCCAGGACTTCAAAGGGAGCACAGTGTGTGCTCCCGCTGCCTTTAGAAACCTGAGTCCTTTCTCCAATATCCACCTTCCCTTCCCCTTGCCTTGCCAAACGTTTCACCAGCCCTCTCCACTAGAACACCCAGAATTGACTTTTCAAAAGGTGTAGGGTTTTATCAAAGACAAGATGAACCATTAACTTGCCTACTTTTATTTTCCAGAAAAAAATACAGAAATTCCTTGGTCAAGGGAACACAATGGGTCTGATTAAACATTTGAAATGGTGTAAAGGGGCACATATATGGAAAACACACAAATGCTATTTTTTAAAATAAAGTATCCTTCAAAATAATTATTTAGTGTATTTTGGCTCCCAGTATTAGTAGTAAGCAAGTTTTCAAAGCTAGAATAGTGGGAAACCATGAAATCGGTTAGAGTAAACAGTTCAAAAGACACGTTCAATTCTTTACCTGTCTGGAAAACTGAGGTCAGCCCTTGGACTGATCTTCCCATCTCTCTGGTACAGTGTTCCTACACTTTTGTGTGTTTATTTGTGTGCATCTATACATATGTGTGCATGTATAAATGTGCATGCTCGTACACAGACACACTTACATGAGAGAGAGCAAGGGAAGGAGAAAATGAATCAATTTCATTTTGAGTAATTAAACCAATTACTGTTAGCTGCACTCACAGTTTTATAACATAGACAAATTTACGTAGTTCTGAATTTTTTTTCATTGAATATACAAATATATATTTTGAAGCAGAGATTTGGTAATATAGGAATCCACTTAAGGTTTGCTTTGGAGAATATTTTTATGTTATCCTACTCTAGATCAATATTTAGTCTGTTTTTAGTTTCAGTTGATTCCAAAGTTTTCATTGGATTTTTTTCTTGTTTTACTTTAGTTTGTTTATTTTGATGAAAAGTTCAGAGTTACCAACATAGAGCAACATGTTTAATTTAATGGATTATTTTGTGTGGCATCCTTGAATTTAAAAAGAACTATGGAGGAATATGGAAAAGTTTATATATAGTCTTTCCCTTGGTCCCAGGCAATTTGCATTCAAGAAAGCTGGAAATGATCTGATCAAAAATCAAGATTTAAATTGGTTTTGCTTTTCCTACTTAATCCTGTAAGATCTTTCCTATGATGAGGCTCCATTGCTCCTTGGAGAAATGGTAAATTATAGGGCTGGGGTGAGGAATACATAATAATAAACTAAGGAAGCACTACCGGGGTCACAGTAATAGTAAACACAAGAAAATGTAATTTAAGATTAGAGTATTTGAATATAAAAAAATAATAATGAATATAACTAAAGAAAACACATAACATGAATAAAAACCACGTGTTTATAATGATACTCTGGAAAGGCTCATTTTTTTTTTTTTTTTACAACTCTAAGTTCTTTCAGAATTTGTTTTACAACAAATACCGGTAAAGGATCACATATAATTCTATATTCTCTATACAAACTGTATTTCAGGACAACCAAATAGTTGATGGGTAAGTTTATTCTTGATAAAAGCCTTCCCCAAAGCACAACATCAATTCATGATAAAAACCATCAACAAAGTAGGTTTAAAGAGAACATACCTCAACATCATAAAGGCCATATATGGAAAACCTACAGCTAACGTCGTACACAATGGGGGAAAACTAAAAGCTTTCCCTGTAAGCTTAGACACAAAACAAGGATGTCCACTTTCACCACTTGTATTCGACACAATACTGTAAGTCCTAGCCACAGCAATCAGACAAGAAAAAGAAATAAAAGACATCCAAATTGGCAAGGAAGAAGTAAAATTTCACTGTTTGCAGATGACATGATACTTTATAGGAAACCCTGAAGACTCCACCAGAAAACTGCTAGAAGTGATGAACGAATTCCGTCACAGGATATAAAATCAACGTGCATAAATCTGTTGCATTTCTATACACCAATAATGAAGCAGGAGAAAGAGAAAGTAAGAAAACAATTCCATTTACAATTGCTCCAAAAACCATAAGACATCTAGGAATAAACCTAACTAAAGAGGTGAAAGACTTTACTCTGAAAACTATAAAACACTGATGAAAGAAACTGAAGATGACACAAAGAAATGGAAACAAATTCCATGCTCATGGGTTGGGAGAACAAATATTATTAAAATATCTATGCTACACTTAATGCAATCCCTATCAAATACCAACAGCATTTTTCACAGAACTAGAACAAACACTATGAAAATTTGTATGGACCCACAAAAGACCCTGGATAGCCAAAGCAATCTTGAAAAAGAAAAGTAAACCTGGAAGCATCACAATTCTGGATTTCAAGTTATATTACAAAGTTGTGATCATCAAGACAGCATGGCACTGGCACAAAAACAGACACATATATCAATAGAACAGAATAGAAAACCCAGAAATAAACCCACAATTACATGGCAGATTAATCTTTGACAGAGCAGGAAAGAATACCCAATGGGAAAAAGACAGTCTCTTCAACAAATGGTGCTGGGAAAACTGGATAAATATCTGCAAAAGAATGAAATTAGATCACTTTCTCACAACGTACACAAAAATAAACTCTGTGCACATAAACACTAATAGATGTAAATGTAATAGAATATTACTAATACTATGATTATTTAATCAGTCACATTATGAATAAGCGAGGCCAACTTCGAGGTAATTATTAAGAAAGGAGAATGTGTACATAAGGAAGAAATGTAGTTTCCCTGATGAAATTACTAAATCAGAAAAATCCCTGATTAATGACACTGATTAATGACAATACTAACTCATAAAAGCTTTAGAAATAATAATATAAACAATCAAGGCCATCTTGTGTCCCTGCGTATGTGCACCTAATTTCAGCTGGTCTGCCCAAGAACCCCTGAGCGCCAACCCTACCCCCCCGCACGGTCCCATTTCGGCTCCAGCAAGATGAAAGAAGCTATCATGAACCAGGAGAAACTCACCAAACTGCAAGCACAAGTGCGCATTTGTGGGAAAGGAACTGCTCCCCAAAAGAAGAAGGTGGTTCATAGAATGGCCACAGCAGATGATGAAAAACTTCAGTTCTCCTTAAAGAAGTTAGGGGTAAACAATATCTCTGGTCTTGAAGAAGTGAGTATGTTCACAAACCAAGGAACGATGATCCACTCTAACAACCCCAAAGTTCAGGCGTTGTTGGCAGCGAACACTTTCACCACTACAGGCCATGCTGGGACAAAGCAGCTGACAGAAACGCTACCCAGGATCTTAAACCAACTTGGTGCAGTCTGACTAGTTGAAGAAAGACTGGTTGAAACTCTGCCCAATTGCTACCAGAGAGGATGATGATGATGAAGTTCCAGATCTTGTGGAGAATTTTGATGAAGCTTCCAAGAATGAAGCAAACTGAATGGAGGCAACTTCTGAAGAAGATAAAACTTGAAGAAGTTACTGGGAGCTGCTATTTTATATTATGACTACTTTTTAAAATTTTGTTCATGGATCTGATAAAATCTAGATCTCTAATATTTTTAAGCGCAAGCCCCTTGGACAATGCTGCTCTTTTCAGTTTTTGCTAAAACACAATTCGTTCTTTGCAGCTAATTAAGCTGAAGAAGCCTGGGAATAAAGTTTGAAACAAGGTTAATAAAGTTCTTTGTCTAGGGAAAAAAATGATATAACCAATCAAAATATGTGACATGTCATACAAGATAATGGCTATTTTTTATGAGTAGGCAGATCACCCTCTGTATATAAAATGAATGCATCCAAGAAGAACTGTCCAGTAATCATTCGTGATAACATTCAGACTTCCTATTTAAACTCTTTTCCCTGGACGCATTCATTTTATATGCAGGGTAACAGGAATGTAGCTGCTATGGTAACTCATATGCTGTGTTAACACAGAGGAAACAAATGTTTCACTTAGAATAAGGCATTAGAATGAGGATCAAGTGATAGGATGTGAGAGCTGCTCAGGAGGAAAGACTTAAACAAATTTGCTGCCAAGAATTACCTGAGACTGTGTAGGCCTGACGGTGGCCGAGAAGACACACAGACCCAGCCTCTGGAGCCGGGCTCGAACCGACCATGCCATTGGATTAGTGGCAGGATTTATGGCGGCCTCAGTATGAGCAGCAACCAGGGAAACCTCACTGCTTTCAGAGGAGCTTGTCCTGGACTGGGGAGGGGCAAGACGATAGTAATAAATCAGAAATCCCCTGTAGAGAAAGTGAAGTCCCCAGGGAGTTAGGAAACAAAAGCAAACACACAAAAATGGAGTGGACAGACCCAGATTCTAAATCATGGTATGACACCTAGTTCCATGAAAGACATTCCATAAAATAAACAAGAAGTATTAACTCTTTTTTTTTTAAAGGTTTTATTTATTTATTTGACAGAGAGTTAGAGAGAAGAGCACAGCAGAGGGAATGGCAGAGAGAGAGGGAGAAGCAGGCTCTGCACTGAGCAGGGAGCCCGATGCGGGACTCGATCCCAGGACCCTGGGATCATGACCTGAGCCGAAGGCAGACACTTAACCATCTGAGCCACCCAGGCGCCCAAGAAGTATTAACTCTTAACAGTTAACATTACCCATTAACTCTGATAAAATCAATTTTATAAAACAGACCTAGAACAATTTATAATATTCATTGGTTTATGAGACTCATTAGACATTGCTAAAATTGTCAATTATTAATTAATAAAAAAGCAAATAATTACAAAACATAGACAGAGGTGAGATAAGAGCAGACCCCTAGCTACCGTAGGTGAATCTTTGGACACCAGCTCAGAGGAGACCCACAAACTGACCGGGCTGCCTGCATCCACACTGAGGTCACCGAGCGCATGAGGAGTAACTCGGAAGTTGCCCAGAGTAACACACACAGAACACAGCTCATGTGATGTCCTTCCTGCAACTGCTGTTGAGTTTGGCCCATTTTATTTTGGTTTTCATTCCCCCTAATGTTAAGGATACTGGTCCAACTTTTTCATTTATTTTTTAAGTTCTTCTCCAGGCGACAGTTTGTCTTTTAACTTTACTTAAGATATATTTTGCCAAAGATTTTTCTATAGTCAAATACTTGGTATTTTGTATTGTTTTCTGAGTTTATTTTCTTATCTAGGAACATCTGTGCCATATTATACAGATAGTCATCTAATTTTTCTTCTAACATTTTACTTTTCAGATTCAAGTCTTTAATGTATGCATATGTTCTAGGTTGTGAGGTAATAGAGCCTTTTGACAATAAACTTTCTTTCTCAGCTTAATTTTTCAAGTATTCAGTTTCCCTATTTGCTTACATCTATTTAGGAGTTTCCTACTAAATCTTAATGCTCTATTTTATTAAAAAGTTTTGTAAGTGCTGCAACATTTTTATTGCAATAAATGAATTATCATATTTTAATATTAATTTAATGCACAAGCAGCCATAATTCTGCGAAATAGCATATTGATGTAAAAACATGTCATATAAGAATTTCGAGAACGTAGAATTTGCAGTATTTTATGACCATTTTAACATGGTGGGTAAGGGAGAAAAGCACATATAGACCAATTCTGAGTTGTGAAGCCTTTGCTACAAAATTTACTGTAGTATGTTAACCAAAGCACCACGACATGAACAGGCGTGAGGGGAAGAGACAGAGACTGGTGTCAGACATGGTGCATTTGCCGTGTCTGAGAGAGAGAGGTCAACAGGCCAACTTCCATTAGAAGCGCGGCCCACCTGTGCATATTCAAATGTAAAGACATAAATGACAGAAGTTATCCATCTTGGGAGTGGGAGAAGATAAAGACTCTAAGAGAGAATGTGTAAGTGAAAAGAAAAGAGCACTAATATTAAAAATGGTGAGGTTCCTGCATGGAAGAAATGGTGTGCAAAGTGTGCAGAGTGGGACGCAGGGCCAGACAGCTCAACAATTGTGAATCACTGACCCAAACACACGACTTTAAATAAAGCGGCTTATTTGATAAAAATGTGTCTCCTTAAAACGTCCCTTCACTGTCAAGGAGCCCTAATTATGTCAGTTCTATATCTGTTTTTACAGGATAAGAAACTTCACAAAACGTTATGAAAGAAGGAAACATCATTGCGAGGTTCCTTCGGTTGTGTGAGGAGCCACTTCCGTGGACTTTGCTAGGACTGTGAACTCTGAGAAGGACCAGCTCGGCGTTCCTGGGCAAGAGCTTTGCTTTCAGGGGTCAGAGGATGCTCTGGACCGGCTTCCCGATGCAGGGAATTCCCTGAGGCCCCTGATGGTTAGAAGTGGGTCCCTGCCCTCTGCTAGCATGCCTGGAGCTCGCTGTGGACACCGGCAAAGGGCATCCAGATGGAGTTGGTTTTGTATGCTTCAAGACTGAACATCTTTGGGAGCAGTTACTGGACTGTGAGAACGTCGAGAAGGGAACATTACTGAGGCCCCAAAGAAACAATCAGCCACCATGACCAGAAACAGAATTATACTCTTAAATCAGGAGGAATTTACATCATCAGCAGCACAAACTTGAAGGAGATCAGTACTGAGTTAACAACAGATAAATTACAGAAAAAGACATAAATGGCTGATTGCAGGGCCATTGGTCTAACAGAATAAATCTGTGAATGTATTTGAGAAATCATAGCAGTGGGAATCTTAATTTTCTCCAACAGTCCTGAATTTGTTTTCTGTCCCAACAAACGGGATCTATAGAAGACAGGCAACTGGTTTGAACAACGCAGGCTGCTGGGCCCAGAGAGGGCTTATGATAATTTTCAGGTATTTCCATTTCAGTTTTCATCCACACACGTGACAGAAGTCCAGTTATGTATTTGATTTATTGAATATACATAAAGTATATTAGTACTGGATATCATTCATTGAGAGTTATATCAGACACAATTTTTAGAAAATGTAACTTTTTGGTCTCATACTAAACTCACTTATTGCAGAGTGGACATTTCTTTAGTCAACAACAAAGTTGGTTTTAGGCAAATATCAAATTACTGACCAAATGTATCACTTTTCCTCCAAATTACCACCATCTGATATGAAATTTTTTCATCAAACTTCATTTTTATATAGAGAAAATTGCTACTTTTATTTCACAATCCACATTCATGTCATTATTCCTTTTTGTTTCTAATATGACTTCAAATAAAAAGGAACTGGAAGAGATATATTTGTCTTATATAATTCTGACAAAGATCTCATCTGGAATATTTTCTCTGTGTGAGTAATATTTTTACCTAAATAGACGATAGAAGAATATACCCATATAAAAAGTTAATAAAATTTGGTAGCAATTAAAAGGACAAAGTAACTATAATGAGATTTGCTTGTGATGTGTTTAATGTATAAGAAAGAGACGCCCCTCAAATTTCCATACCAGGCAGTCAAACTATCATGCAGTGACTCCAGATACTGCCAATCTCTAATGGTGTTGAACTTTTTGCTTTTAATGCAATGGGAAAGTTCTTTTACTTTAAAATCTGAGAAGAATCTTCTGAGTGACATATAAAATGATTCTGACCTTTGCAAAAGAAGTTTTTTATTCTGTGCTCTGATAGTTCTTGATGTAACCATTATCAATATGCAGCAGTCAGGAAGTGATCGCCCAAATTGGCCTTTTCCGTGAGATTACGTGGAGCAGGAAAGGCAGAAATCCTGGTTGTATGTGGAAAGAGACTTTCATCCTCACCACGGCTGCAATTACACCAGCAAGTGAGGAGAGCGCAGGCGGGAAATCAGCGTGCAGAGCTCCAAGAATGGGCCAAGGCATAGCTGGTGACATGGGACGCCTTTCCTACCCGCTCAGAGGAAATGCAAAGTCTTAACTCTGCAAGCTTACCCCAGCAATTACGCATTCTTCTTATGAAGTGTCTCCTTCTAGATCGCTTCCTGCAATGGTGGGAATGTTCTGCATCTGCACTGTTCGGCATCCGGGCCATGGGCTGAGGAGAGGACTGAACACTTGAAATATTGCTATTTGAGTGTGACCAGGAAAAGAACTGTTTATTTTGTTTAACTTTAATTAACTTTGTACGTAGCTGCAGGTGGCTAGCGGCTACTGTATTCAATGGTACAGGTTTGGACTATTTGCTAAGAAAGTACAATCAGATTGGTTCTTGAAATCAAGTAATTCTCGAAAAGACATTATCATGGATATTGGATGTCCTCATATAGACAGTTGAAATATGCAGCACACTTACTTTGGTAAGTGAGAAACTTCAAATAGAAAGATTTAATCAAAGCAGGTAAATAATATGGCATAGCGATCATAATATGATAATGCTTATTTATATCAGGACTGGGTTGGTAATAACTTGGAATCACTTCATTTGTTTTAAGAGCAGTAAGCGGAGTCTAACAGTGAATGAATAATTCATTAATTAATGCAACACATAATTATTAAGTGTCTGACAAGTTATACAATCCTCAGATGGTAGCTAGTGCAAAGATGAATAGAGCACTGCTCTTTCCACTAAATATGATGCATGGCCTCACATGGCTGTGTCTTACAACCAGACTGTGTCTCCCTGTAGGGTTGTTTCTAAGAGTTAAGGTGATGGGAGAAATATAGACTGAGATAAGTTTATAAAGATCTTTTTTTACACATAAAAATCACTGTAAAATATCAAGTATCCATGAACTTTACACACAAAGGACATGATACAATTACACTTCCACTGTGTCATTGAGCCCCCTCGAGTCCTTGGGTTATCGGTCATGGCTGTTGCATTGGCAAAGGGAGCAAGGTGACGCTGGGACACACGTCCAGACCAGAGGCTACCAGGATCTGAACAGAAACAGTGTGAATACAGGGCAGAGGGGAAGAGAGGTTCAAGGGAAATGGTGGGAGCAGATTCTAGCGAATTTGGTAAAAAGGGAAAGAAAGTTTTATGTGGAGCTTTCGTAGGTGAGAGAATTACATGATGGCCTGGAACTTTCTGTTTTCAGTGACTGGTAATGATATAAAGATAAGTAAGGCAACCACGGGGAGATGCTTAAAAGGGAGTTGCATTCAATTACACACACACTGTCTCTGGGGACGTTAACACCCAGATTTGTGCAAGGATGGTACATGTACACATTCCAGAATGTGTACCTCGATTTATTTATGTTTACTGTATGCAATTCAGTAGCACTTCGGCTAAGAAGTGGACATCCTCGCCACCACCTCACTTCCCCAAAGCATGAATCAGGAGAGGCTATGCTATGCTCAGTGTCATAGAAAAATAAAGTTTTACTTTTTATTTGCATAAAGTCTTATAATGACCAGGCAGCTGATAAAGGAAATTTTCAACTTCTCAAGGGAAGCTATATTTTTTACCAAGGTCAGAATGACTTCACTGAACTTCCGAGCATGCGCTCTGTTTCTACCCTGAGCACACACTGTGCATCTGCTTCATTAGCAAGGAACCTAAAAGAAACATTTCAAACTAAAGATAAGAATAAAAATCTCCCTAAGTTCCATTCCCACACCTCTAAAGCCTGCATCCTTGCACACACTAAGAGCCTAAGATAAAGTCCGTAATTTTCTGCAATGTTCTTCATCATGATGATTTGTAACTCTTGACGTAACAAAAACCAGATATAACCCTGTATTACACGTCCCTTCTCCAGAGCTGTCTCTTCTTTGTGAAGACTGTGTGTCCTGGGCAGCTATCCTCACTTGGGCTCCAATAAAACCCTCTTCCTTTTTCTTTAGTGTTTAAGAAAGTTCTAAAAGGTTAGTTCATTTTGTGTGGACACAGCCCTTTCTCCTTCTTGTAGTTACGCCATCAGAACACAGTCTCCAGGGTTACTGCTGAACAGGTGAACGGGGCCAAGCTTCTCCTGTAGCACGTGCGCCCCACCCCACTGGGTGGAACGGACTGCCAGAGGCTCCTGGGTGTCCAGGAAGAGACGCCGCCGGGACCTACGCAGATGCTACCTCTGACAACCAATTACTAAGTGTGGGTGTACATCACTCCAGATAGCTTGTTCTTTGATTCTACATAAAAACTTAAGTAAAGATGATCATTTGATGCACACTATTGTTTTCTTTTGTTCAACTACTTAATACCACATTCAGACAATCTTTCTAGAAGTAACTGTGCAGATTACCTAATTATTTTAAATGATAGTAGTTACCCTAATAAACTTAATTTAGCCAATATGAATGCAGAGTGGAAGGGATGCTTTTAATTGCACCATTGAGTAGTTTTTATTTTACTTATTAAAGTGGAGATAACCAGGAAAATAATAGTTTTAAAAGATGTTAGGACTCAAAACTCTAGTTTGCACGTATTAATTTTAAATCCAAGTACACATATTAAATGGACAATTACATATACTAGTATGGAAGTTAAACTTATGTCTTATTGTCAGATTGATTGCTCTGGAGTATTTAATCCTTGTTAATAAGTTGCTACAGTTCACTACAAGATTAAAATGGGAACTTCACCACGTAGTAAATCCCACATGCAGAGCGTACATCTGCTGTTCAGATTCCTTCTCTGGGACATTTCCTTACGTTCTGTCATCACAGCTCTGCGTCCTAATCTGATATCGTGGGGGGGGGTTCATTCCTCATTCTAATGCATCCAATCCTTGCAACAATCTACACGATCAATACTTCAGGTCCCCACCCCAATAATTCACCCGTGCGTAGTGTTTGTGTGCATGATGTGTATGATGATCCGCTTTGAAGTCAAGCCAGCCCACACTCCATGTGCATGAATTGTTCATCATAATTTCCCACTATATTTTTTATAAAGGAGATCACTTACATAGACCCGTCCTTCCATATGTTTACTCCATCCTCAACTTGCCACAGTGCTATTTGGAGAAGGATGAAATGTGGTAAAACCTAACGATATAAACCCCATTCATCGTTTTTTACAGATCTAATTATTTATTTCAGAAAGAGAGAGTGAGCATGTGAGTGGAGGGGAGAGGGAGAGGGAGAATCTTAATCAGACTCCATGCTCAGCGCAGAGCCTGAGGCAGGGGTGGATCCCACCACCCTGAGATCATGACCTGAGCCAAAAACAAGAGTCGGACACTTAACTGACTGAGCCACCCAGACGCCAAAACCCCATTCATTTTTTAAGACTTAACAATAACTCCCTTAGATGGAATCAGAGCACTAGCTGTGGACATTTGATCTGTGAGGTTCTATAGATTTAGGACTTCCCATCATTCCTGCCCCCCGTGTAAACCAATAAGTATAGGAAACTTGACCATAAGACAAAACAGAAAATTGGAACAAATTTGCAGAGACAAAGAGGCCATGCTGCCTCGGGGGGAAATGAAAACTTTCACAGTTTTTTGACTTGCCACATTCAGTTCTTATACAAACACCTGTCTCCTGTCTGCACGTTGTCTGTTAGAATGCATAACACAAAATAAGTATCTAGCCTAATAAACAAGCAAAAAGGAAATAAATAATGGAAAAATACCTTCCCTATCCCTGGAAGGTTCCTCTTACCCTTGTTATGTGAGAGGGGCTTGCGTTACACTCCTTACTAAAGCAGTGTTGTCGCTAATGAGGAAATGCAAGGCCGGGCCGGGCCGCAGCTGACCCAGCACCCCCTCGGCCTTCCACATGGGCCCCTCTCGGTCCAGACGTGGGTCTGTATCCTGCAATGGCCATCCATTCGCCTGAGCCCCAGGCATTCTACTTTCCCTTTTATATAGATTTTTCCAAAGGGGTCTGTGTAAGATTGCTACTTTTGCTTCTTTAAATTTCTGACAGACCACCCATAGGGGCCTGATGTGTTCTTTGACGTAAAAATTTTCGTTAAATCCAATTTCCTTAAAAGCCATGCAGATTTTGTTTCTTATTTTCCATAGAGTATGCCTATCCAATCCAGCTGTCAAACACGAGTACACGTTCATAGCGTTCTCTCATGACCCCTTATTCTGTGAGGTCTCCAGTTGGAGCCCTTCTTTTACGTCTGATGTCGAGGAGTGTACTTTTCTCACTTTCCTTGGTTAGCCTCAATACATATTTTCAACTTAACCTTTTCAAAGAAACCACTTCCGCATAAGTAATTTCCATGGCTGTTTCCGTTTCCTTCTCTTTTCTTACCCTAGCCACTTCCTTCTTTTAATCACTCTGAGTTCAGTTTGCTCCATTTCTTCGAGCTTCTTTCTTTGGAAACTGAGCACTGATTTTATAGCTTTTCTTTTCTAATATAAACACTGAAATTTCCCTCATTTGCTTGGCCTGCACAAAGTATCTTTTGATACTTTGAGTTTCATTACTATGCACTAAAAATTCTTTCTAATTTTCCTTCAATTTTTTTCAACCCATGAGTTTTACAGATGTATGTTTTTATAAAATTGTGAAATCTTTTGGAAATCTTATTATTGATTTCTGCTTTAATACGCTATGCTCCTTACAGAGCAGAAATGCTCCTCTGTAAGATTTCCCTCTTCTGACATTTAGTGGCAAGTGGCGGAGCCGAGCTAAAGGCCTCTTTGGGAAATGTGCCCCAAGCACCTGGCGGCATGTATCTTGTGGTTCTGGAATGCTGCACTTTGTACCGCCGGATCGATCATGTTCTGTAGACTGTCTGCCTCCTACATGCATTTTCTACCTTTCCCTTTAATCTCCGATGCAGGGATGTTAACGTTTGACCTACCATGGCCATCTTTTTCTCCCTTTAGTGCCTTCAGCTTTTGCCTCATATACGCGGAAGTTCTGGCGTTATTCTGTTTCACTGGGAAATGAACCATTCTATTACCAGGACTATCTCCCCATACTGCTGGTAGTTGTGTTTTTCTCGAGTTCTATGTTTTCTGACATTAATATTACCGCGCAATCTTTCTTAGTCATATATTTCACAAAGTCTATCTTTTTCCATCCTAGCACTTTCAACCTACTGATAATTGTACTTAACGTATATCTCATTCCAGAATGTCCATGGCGTGTGTGTTTGGTCACCTAACACTGTACCAAGGCCTCCAAGTCTCTGTGCATGTGATTGTCGTTGTTCTTTATTCCTCAAATTGCGTAATTTCTATGTCTGTCTTCAAGTTTACTCTCCCCTTCTCCTACTTGCTCAGATGACCAGCTAATTATTTATGTCAGGTCTTGTATTTTTAAATTGTTCAAGTTCTATTTGATACTCTTTTATGGTTGTTGCCTCACACATTAAGAATGATTTATTTTAGAGTTGAACATAAATGTTACAACAGCTGTATTAACATCCTTTGCTGCTGACTCCAGTACCACAGTCATGTTGAGATCCATTTCTCATAACCTATTTTTTCTTGATTAAAGGTCATATTTTCTTGTTTTTTACAGTCTAGGCATTTATGACTGTATACTGGATATCACAAATGACACACTGTAAAATTAGGAATGTAAGGTAGAAATAAATTTCTCACCCTGAAACATTATTTTATGACTTAGGATGACCCAGCTATTTCAGATTATATGAGTTATGCTTATACATTATCAACGTGATGGAAACTATCAGTTGAATAACATTTCAAATCTTTATATCCTTTTCTAATAAGTGACTGCTGATCACCTTTAAGTATGTCCGTGTTAACTATATACATATTATATTTATATATATACATACAAATATATATATATAAAGTCTTGGATTAGAATTCACAATTATATAAACTGTGCACTTACAGTTTGTTTCTGTTTTTTTCCCCGTTGATTTCCTCACCCAGATTTCTGCTGGACGTTTTCATTGGCACAGTCTAATAGGAGGGCAGAGTCCAGTGATGCTATCAGTTGAAAGACAGAGAAAGGAGGAAAGTGGATCTGTAAGGACATACAGAAAGTATTCAGTGTACTATTTTATTAAAACAACTGAGTTACACAGGAAATAATTTATTCACTAGGTCAAATTATGCTCTGTGTAGAATCAGACCTACGTGTGCATTAGCTCTGTAGTGTTGCTTCATTAGTAAATTTGTGATTCTTATTTTTATGATAAATAATGTGTAGCTACTCATTATTTTATCCCAGTGTGATGGACCATTAACAATTTTCTTTAGTGACAATGATTTTTTTACACCATTGATGTAAGGATACAAGAAAATGAAGATTTTTTTTTTAATTTACTATAACTCATCTAAAGTTCTAAATTCAAATCCTATTACACAAGCCTTACAGGAAATATTGTGGCATCTGAGTAATTTCTTTTGCTAACAGAGTTCACAGATAATTTTAATATTATGCATATTTGGCATTCCAAATGGAACATCCTGATGATAGAGTCACTGCTGTTCTCCCTCCCTGTTAATAACTTGCTACCTTCCAATATCCTGATGCTCTAACACAAGCCTCACATATCATGGGTGGGTTCAGAATAAGTAAAAGATAAATTAAATAACTTCATACAAATTAATGGTATTTCTTTAGACAAAAAATTACTCAAGGGCTATTTTTAAATGCATTGGGTTTATATAAGCTTATTAAAGACTTGAATAAGTATCAGTTAGCTCTACGGTTCACACAAGCATTGTCATGCCTCCTGTTCTGCATATAATTCATCAGCCAACGATCAGGACAGAAGAAAGAGCTATGATGGGGAATGTATGTGTATATATACTTCATACATTAGATATGTATCTATATGTTTCAATTATAAAACTGCAATACACACACATTCTGCTTTGTGACTGAATTTCGTGCTAACATGGTATGATCTGATGTCTTCACATAAACACCTGAAATATAGTTTCTCTTGCAAAACCACTGGCCTCTATTTTTGCACGGCAGCTAACCTACTAGCCTGACTGGAGGACTTCCCATCTGGCTTCACACATTTCCGTTGCCACAAGAGTCACTGGAGTTTGCAAGCAACCACTTAAAAATACTAACCAATTTAAATGATTACCACATCAACTGAGAGGTTGTAGAGCCTTTTAGAAAATCTGTATGCTTCTCAGCTTGACTATTAGGCATAATGTGGGCAGAAATCAGATTCTGTCAAAAGCATTCAGGCAAATTAAACTCTTAAGAGAATTATTACATAATGAAATTTTAGTGTATTCATTTACAATGGAGATTACAAAATTTCAAACACTATTCGACTCGTTAACTCTACTTGAAAAATGATTTAGGAATCTAAGATTGTGTGGGGAAAAGAAAAAAAAAGGAGATTATATTTATTGTCAGCCATGAGCCAGATAATTTGTCTGTACAAGTGAAACATGTAAAGATATACATACAATGGAACAATTGTCTGCAATTAAAGGAAACAAATGATTGAGATCAATCTCAAACATTATGCTGAGTGAAAGAAGTCAGGGGGAGAAAGTGCATACTGTGTGATTGCATTGATATAAAGTTCTAGAAAATGCAAACTTACCTCTACTGAGAGAAAGCGGATGTTGTTGCCTGGATGGCCAGGGTCTCCCAGGAGCGTAAGGAGGCCTGTAGGAAACAATGGCACTTTCACTATTTTTACTGTCACGATGGTTTCGTGGGTGTATACATCTGTCAGAACTTATTAAACTGTGCACTCTAAATACGGTAGTTTTGTGTGTTAACTACACCTCAATAAGCATTCAATCAACTCACCAAAGTTACACAACTGATACCCAAAGCACAGTCAGCCTTGGATGATATTTCACAGATGAACAGTTACTATTCCCTGCCCTGATCATTCTTGACCTATGTGATCTCTTATGTCCTTCCAAATACCTTACGCCAGGTTTTGCACATAGTAGTAGTGGTTCAACTGTTTTTGAACAAATTAAATCACTGACAAAGGCTATTACCATTGTAAAGATTTTCCTTTAAGTTATTGCTCCATTGTAGTAGATATTTCTGCTTTGACAGTATCTCACAAAGCAAAGTGAAAATACGTACTCAATGGATCTTCCTATTGCCTCAGTCTTTGGCTTTTGGACACGTGCCCCTCGCTGGTCATTTCAGGCTCCTGCAGTTAGGGTGCACGCTCCCCAGCGCTGGCTTCCCGGAGTGGGTGCAGATTTGCTGGACGGTCTGCCAGTGGCTTCTGACAGCCAATCCGCCTGTGTCCACAAATAGCACAGTTGACTGGGTGTGTCCTTTAGAGATAAGAGGAGAAGAGTGGTCCAGAAAGCCTGACGCCGAAGGAATATAGGCATACATAATGCATATTACCCTGCAAGTAATTACCTTCTTGAAAAGGTTGCTTTTTTTGGATGCCTGCTTATTACTCTCTTATTTCACACACTGCTATCTGACCAACACATATTTATTGTTCCACCAAAACTGAGCAATCAACTTTGACAGCTTAAACATTTTTTCTTCTATTATGTGCCAGAAATTCAGCAAAATATGCATTACTTTCCCCCACATGGCACTAACCTCTATAAACTCAAAATAGCAATCTTCCATTTTAATGACAACTGAGCCGTCTCTGGCACAAACATCTGACACGGAATTGTGAACTCCCAACAGAAAACCAAAGATTGGATTACAGAAATGTCTCTGACAGAATAACTGGTTTTAAAAATCCGATAATGGGTATAAATATCAGAATAATTTTAATTTATCTCAAATATCTGCATGAACACATTGCTTGCAATCCTTCATTGAAAAGAACAGGGCAGCGAAACTTTTGTCAAAATACCTTCAGCAAAATGCAACTCTGGGATTGCTAGTGGTAGGGACAGGTTTGCACAGAAGCCACTTAGCCCTGAAATTGTGCGTTCTGTGCTAGAGATGGGAAAAGGAAAGTGAAACGCTCGACTCATGATTGTAACACCCTCCGAGAGAGAGCATGTGATAGGAGAAAAACAGGGTGGGCAGAAACTGTGCTTAACTTCTGTGTGGCCACCTCCACTGAGATGCTAGGTAAGTAGCTTCACTACCCTGAAGTTTGGTTTCCTCGGCAGGGAAAAAGGGACTTAAAACGCCCATCTTACCTACTTCACGGCATCGTTAGCCTCAGACTCAGGGAAAATGTGGAAATACCTTGAGGTGCTGTGTAAGTGTGTGGCATCATTATGTCTCCTCTGACAACCCGCGAATATATACAAACTCATCGTTCTGTGAGGCAGCAATATTTTATAATCTAAATGAAAAGAATAAATGTCTCTAAAAATTATTTGCCTAGTACATTGAGTTATCTAACAGACCATTGTCTTTTGTCAGCCAACCTGTGATACAATTTAGTTTACATCATTTTTTCTAACCATTTGTGATTCAAGGGAAAACCTGCAGGGACCCTCCCTGCGTTCTTCTTTCTGTTAATGAACTTGCTGTCTCATGCTGTAAAATCTGAAATGACCACATTCATTTGATGAAATTGTCTTTCCCCTTTTATTTGAAAATACTGGTATTGAATGAATTATTCGGGTCAAAGTAAGTTCAGAGCCAGAACAAGATGGGAAAAGAGCACCACGTTCAACCCTGAAGCTGCTACAGAAATGGGAAACTGAGAAAACCTTGAGGCAACAGTTGAGGATGTAGATTCTAGTGCTGGAGGCAAATGGTAGACAATAGAAGGAGAGGCCAGTTGCCACAGAACTCATGGGCTGTGCCCTTTCCCCAGCTCTGCTCTCTCCTGTGTGACTTCTCTCCAACGTCAGGCGCAGAAGCAGAAGTGCCCGGACCTCACCAGCTGGAAACCTTCAGGACGCCCGTGACTAGCCTGGACTGGAAATGGACACAGGAGCGGGCCGACTGGGGTACCACGACTTCCGCCTTTCTCTCCATCTCTCCCCCTCCAAAACCGTGGCTTGTGTTCCTCATTCCCAGAAGAGCAGCGTTGCTTGGAGGGGTGAGGGAGAAATTTAAACCCGACTGGGACACTAGCAGTTTCCCGTCCTTACATGCTTTCCTCCCTCTGGAAACAGAGTGAAAAGCACACGCTACGGCTTCTCTCCCTTCTCCCCAAGCTCCCATGACTAATCTGCTACCCTTAGAACACAGGTGTTTCCTCCCTCCCTATCCCAATCCACGTAATGAATGTGGCAGGTACTAATCAGATTCATGCTTAAGATCCTCAGGACTGCAGGCTGCAGGGAGAGCTCCCGGAGGCAGAGTAAAGAGACGCGTGCCCTGGAGGGACTTGTCCTTGCAGGGTTTGCTGGGACCCGTGCGTATTTCCAGGTTTGCTGGGACCCGTGCGTATTTCCACTTCGAAAGACAGACTCTAAGGAAGCGATCCAGGCTTGGTTGATCATGCAAATCAAAACAGTAAAGACGTATGCCAGAGACCTGGGATGGAGAGGTGACAGAATAGGCAGGGGCCCTGGCTCCCGCAGAGGGACTTCTGAGCAGCCAGGCGGGAACCCAGAGAACCTGCAGCTGCCCACAGCCACAGTGCAGGGACCGCTGTGCTCGGCCACCCCCACCATCCCCCAGCCGAGGATGCTGGAAGCAGCACCCTGGGTAGGAAGATAGGAGGAGAGACACAGTAGGGCAACAAATTAAAAGTCTGATCAATTTTCACAAACTGAAAACACCCATGGACCCAGCACCCATGAGCCTCCTGCCTCCCTTCTCCCCAAATCTAATTAATATTTTTTTCAGGTATTTTACTTTTCTCTGCATTCTAAATTCTACAAGACTTAGTATTTTTTTATTTCACATATTTACCCTCTCCGGTGTCTTTGTTCCCTCTTACATTTCCATGTTTTTATCAGGAAATCGTTTCCTGCCGCCTGTAGACAGCTAGTGTGTCCTTTTTGCAAGCTTGATGTTGACACATCTCTTAAATCTGTGTGCTGACATCCTTCAACAGTTTTGGAAGTCCTCTGTCAGATATGTCCAAATACCGTTTCTATTCCATTCTTTTTTCCCTGTATTTCTAATAAAATGTCACAATCTTAGGATTAGTATTTCTCTATTGGTCTCTTGGATATTGATAGGAATTGTAAGAACATATTTGAATTTACATCTTGTAGTATTGCCTGCTGCATAGTAATTACTGCGTTGGGCTCCCTGCTCAGCGGGGAATCTGCCTCTCCCTCTGCCCCTGCCCTCCCCACTGCTCGTGCTCTCTCTCTCTCTCTCTCTCCAATAAATAAATAAAATCTTAAAAAATAAAATAAAACGAACAAAATAACAGCGAAACCTTTAATTCACTAGAAGCCTTTTTTTAAAGATTTTATTTATTTATTTGACAGAGAGAGAGAGAGAGCACGAGTGGGGGGCAGAGCGAGAGAGGGGTAAGCAGCAGGGAGCCCATCCAGGCACCCCAGAAGCCTTTTTTAAAAAAACATTTTTTGTTTGATTTTTTAAAGGCACTGATAATGTGTTGCTGGAGCCATAAGGAAGTAATATTCCATTGTTGTTGTTGTTGTTTAAAGATTTTATTTATTTATTTGACAGAGAGAGACAGCGAGAGAGGGAACACGAGCAGGGGGAGTGGGAGAGGGAGAAGCAGGCTTCCCGCGGAGCAGGGAGCCCGATGCGGGGCTCGATCCCAGGACCCTGGGACCATGACCCGAGCCGAAGGCAGACGCTTAACTGACTGAGCCACCCAGGCGCCCCTGGATAGGACCTTTTGACTTTGAGTCTATCCTATTCAAATCTTTCTGAGAGTCTTCTCAAGTTTGAAGCTTAGGGACACAAGAATACTGTCTTGGGGAAAATGTAATATTGCATATTATGTAACACTAGCATTCTAATATGAACTTGTGCTGAACTCTGGAACTCTAACAGTGGTTGCCAACATAGTGAACAGAGACGTAGAATTATCTATAAAACAACTTGTAACGGGACTGTGAGCTTGATTTTACATTTTAGACCAATGGGCTGTGATCTTTGAGACAGCTAGGTAACTGTAGCTGCCTCTGAGCTTTAGTGAAAGCAGAAACTAGACCAAAATCTCTAGTCTGTTTTGGGAACATGGTACATTTGTATCTCTACAATCAAATAAGGAGCTCACGGTGTCAACAAACCCAATCTCTAGGACTTTGTGAACCTTTGTGAGCACAGTTCAAAGAAACAAGATTTCGATTTTATGAATAACAATAATTACGCTTGTTACCTACAGATTAAGCTTCTTTCTAATTAACCTTCCTCCTGCCCTCCCATGCTCTCTTCTTAAGGATGGTAAACACTTTCTTTTTTACCAAAGAAAGAGCTTTGTAAATAAGTATGAAAGTTATCCTCAGGGAACTAAATTAGCATTGCTCACAGTTTAGAAGCTCTTCAGGTTGCTACGATAAAATACAGTAATGAGTTAAAAAGAGAATGAAAAATGTCAAAATCATTTTAGAATCTGCAGTTTTTTTTATGTGTTTAGAAAACATAAATGTGAAGATGAGAAATTCTTAGGAGCTGTCGTTGTTTGTGTTACCACACTATGTTACTGTTACTGTCTGTAACAGAAGGACAGAAGAAATTATGACAAATGGATGTGTTTGGGCCCCAATTTTGCATTTTGTTTATCATAAAGAGTGATAAACTGATAGTATGAAACACCAAGTTTGTTGTCTTCTAAAAATAAATCAATGATGTCTCATTGAAAGGTTATTTTTAAAAAAATGAAAAGTGACTTTGATATTCGAGGCTGTTATTTCTTCCTAGATTTGAATGCTCATGGTCCAGGTGGCATATCTTTGCAATTCACTCAGAAGGGACTGAGGGTCACCTGATAAATGAAATGTCCTCTCTACAGAAATGCTACTGGCCACCGGCTGTGTTACAGGTCTCTGACGGTTCTAATATAAATATGATCAGCTGCGGGCGCCTGGGTGGCTCAGTCGTTAAGCATCTGCCTTCGGCTCAGGTCATGATCCCAGGGTCCTGGGATGGAGCCACACATCGGGCTCCCTGCTCGGCGGGAAGCCTGCTTCTCCCTCTCCCACTCCCCCTGCTTGTGTTCCCTCTCTCGCTGTGTCTCTGTCAAATAAATAAATAAAATCTTTTTAAATAAATACATACACAAATACAATCAGCTGCGATGTCTTCACAGGGTCTCAGACAAGGAGACGCAGTAAATCAGGCTCTGCAGCATCCACCTATCGTGAACAAGGTAATACTTTTCCAAAACTAAGAATAATGCACGAGTCAAAGTTTTAGACTGAGGGAACTACCTACCTCTCCTTTGTGAGTATGTGAAACACATTCATTACGCACGACCTACACAATTTCACAATGAAACAAAAGGAGATAACGAGGAAATAATGTATCTCCGCTTACGTTGGAACAGCTGTGTAGTGACATTGTCCGTGAGCTTATTGAAAACTTGGAAAACCTTGTTTCGATCAAAATAATAATAGCTAATAATAATTAAACCACTGAAGCTCTAAGTCATTACAGTTGAAGTTTGCTGAGAAATTCTCAGTGTTGTGGGTTTCACCACAGTGTTTTCTTTTTCCTAGTGCAGGGGCAGGAGAGACGGGGGTCAATGCTCCACAAACAATCGAGCCATTTTTGCTCCAGGTTAACAGTAATAATTGTTTACATTAAGTAATTTAGGGCAAAATAGAAATACAGGAGTCCCCTCTTATCTTACACTTTGCTTCCCATGGTATCAGTGCCCGTCCCGCGGGAAGCAGGTGGTCCTGCTGCTGGTGTAGGTCAGGTCAGCAGTGGCCTCCCTGGACATCCCCTGCCCCCAAAACTCACCTCACTCTGTCCCCCCACAGATATCCCTGCAGCTCAACCATCACAAGGAGAAGGGGAAGTTCAGTCCAGAGGATACTTTGAGAGACAGAGGGACCACGTTCACATAATTTGTATTATAGTATATGGTTATAATCGTTCTGTTTTATTATTAGTTCTTATTGTTAATCTCTTCCTGTGCCTGATTTATACACTAAACGTTACGTACATGTGTAGGTACAGGAAAAACATAAAGCGTGAGAAGATATCTGATTGTTGTTTCTTCTCCCAGCCTTTTCCACAATACTTCTGTGGCCCAGACCAACCCTTGGCCTCCGCTTTCTGGTCACTAAACTAAAAGTTTAGTTTAGTGGACTGGAAGTCCCCCCAAAGCCACAGTTGTCCAATTCCAAGAACATGGAACCTAAACAGTTTCAAAGGTTACATATCATTCCCCAAACCACTGTAACTCATAAGGCTGTTGTTAGGGGGGTTCAGCAAACTTAATCTTCAGTATTCTTCTATCTTAGCCTCTGAAATAAAAACAATTATAGTTAGACATTTGTAATTACTGAAGCTTTCAAGACCCATTTGCAGCAAACTGAAACTCATTACTTTTTCAATCAGCAAACTATTCTGATATTACCTACAAATCTAAAGAGAACTAATAAATAACTTGAAAAATGCTAGATTAAAATTAGCAAATAAATCATTAAGAGATTCATCATGAACCCAGAAATGAGAGAACCGGACAATTCCTAGGTAGTAGGGAATACTAATTTAGAAACACTTTAAGTAATGTCGGTGCGCTTAGAGAATCGAAAGCAACTTAATACTTTTGCACTTTAGATTTCTGTAACTGAATGACATAAGAATATATGGCATTCACAAAGTGGTTGTGGTTTTTAATGTACTTTTTTTCTATACTTTTTCATTAATTCCCAGATCACAAGCCAAAGAGGTGAATAACCATAGCACCATATAGTTTTGAAGACTTGAAACAAGTTATTTTCCCGCTTATTTCATTTAATCCTTATAAGCCTTTAAAAAAGGTTCCTGGAATCCTATTCCATTTTATGAGAAGGGCAAGGACGCTCAGAAACACTAAATCACTCCTTTAGGAAGGTTCCACTAATAGGTGGGTGGTGGCAAGAAGCTCACCAGCCCTTGTCATGTGATCCCCAACCACTTTGACCTGCCTGCACTTTCAGGGAGGGAATCGGATGTTGGCATGATTTGCAAATTGCAAGTACTGTGCAATATTAGAATGATACCCAAGTTGTGGGAAATGATACCCAGAGAGGTCTCAAGATGACACAGATCTTTCCTGTTTGGTACGCAGGCGAGGCGTGGCACATAGATCTTCTGATCCCAAGCACCACATGATTTGTGATACACTATGTTTTGTATTCATCACAACTCAAAATATGGCATATGGAAGAGAAACATTCGGTACAAGCTCTCTCACATGATTTGCACCTAAGTGACCCATCTGATAACCCAGGACACATCATTCCTTCTGGAAAAGGTACTGACTGATTCTCTTCACAAGCTGAAGACATGCAACTAAAAGCTCTCTCTAGAATCCGCACATACAATAATTAGCAATAACTCCACTAAGCCAGACCCTTCCAGCCGAGCATTTGTTAGAAATAAGGCTTCTACTGTACTGATCAATGAACACACACACACACAGACTTGCTCAGTAAAGCGTACCATGACTGGTGCCAAAATGCTTGGGAACTCACTTTCAGTTTCAGGCATGGTTGTTTATTTATACCTTGCCCATTTTCAAAAGCCACATCTCAAACCAGAATATAAATTCTGTGAAAGTAGGATTCTTGACTAATTTTAGCTCATTGCTTTATCCACAGTGCTGCTAACAGGATCTTCCATCTAGGAGGTGCACAATGAGTATCTGCTAAATGAATTAATAAATGAAGAAAGAAGTTCCAATAGGATGCAGATTTCTTGCATTATATATATATGGGCTCTGTCACAAGACCTCATAGGTAAAACAGAAGCTCTGAAATCATATCTACAAAACAAATAATAAGATGGCAGTTTACTATAATTAACCATATACCACAGAGCTTCTCACTGAATTAACTTTTTAGTTTTGAATGTATATAGCCAATTTTAGATGACAGAGAAACACCCTGTTAACTCAGTAGGTTCGTATAGTTTCAAATGAACATTTTTAGAAGACTGATTCTTTAAGAAAGCGAGAAAGTAGAAGGAATAGTATTAAACTGCTAACTAGTTTGTTTGCTCTGGTCTCAGGAAAAAGGAAGATATTTTCTCTTTATAATATGTTAACAGATGCTATTTCCCTGATTGGTTTTATACCAACCTAAAGAGACTTTAATATGACCAGGTATATTGAAAAACAGCTATAGAATCAAAAAGATGATTTTATTTTCAATTCCCTATTGCCAGGTAGCTTTCATGTGCACTATGTAGATAAAATGAGGGGGGAAAGTGAGGGACTGTCATTAGGAGTTATTATTACTCTTATTATTGTTGTTAATGAGCCAAGCTTAGAAGGGGCCCAGGTTGCTCCTGCTCACAGCAAATGACCACAAATGCTGAGAAATGGCTCAGTCGGTTAAGCGTCTGCCTTCGGCTCAGGTCCTGATCCCCAGGTCCTGGGATCGAGCCCCGCATCGGGCTTCCTGCTCAGCGGGGAGTCTGCTTCTCCCTCTCCCTCGGCTGCTCCCCCTGCCTGCATGCTCTGTCTCTCTCTCTCTCTCTCTGTCAAATAAATAAATAAAATCTTAAAAAAAAAAAAAAACAGAAATGCTATCTCCCAACAGTCCTGGAAAGAAAGAGGAAACAAGGGCTGCCAACTGCTGTCACAGAATGAAATACAGACGTTCAAAAAACACTGGGTATTTTCTCACATTTGATTCAGTGAATTTTTTATTTTCTCGATATACTCCTATGTTCCTTTTTCTTTCATTCTTCCTTCCTTCATCCCTTTTTCCCCATTTGTGTGGGATTTCTCAAATATCTTCTGAGCACTCATAGTGGCAGCGCTCATAGTGGGAAGGCTCAAGAGCCACGGAGCCTTGACAGGGAAGCAGGGGACCTTCCTGAAGGGCCACCTGGTACGGTCCTGTGGTGTCACTGGACGCGGGCATGGCTGGGGTGGGACGGTGAATGAGGAGGCTGACAGAGCTGAGGAGGGAGGGCTAAAGAGTCTCCACGAAACGTTTTTACCCTCTTTTCATGCAGCTCACAATAAAGTAGGCACGCTGCAATTTACACGCTCACCTGCTCCTTCCAGGGCCCCAATAATTTGCCAAAACTCTATGGTTTTGACAAGCCATTTTATTCTTTTGAATTTCTAAGCCTAATTATTTTCTACCGCATTTTAAATGTGATAGATGTTTAACAATCACAGAATTAAGTTTTAAATAAACTTTAACATTTTGTTGACATTGCTTTGACTTACTTATTACATACATGCATCAAAATAAATATGGGTTAGGGTTTTATCCTGCAACCACTAAGATAAGACTTCATTTTTCAATGTACTTAGAATACAGTGATCACACCTGTCTTTTGTTTTTAATGTGCTCATATCAAACTAAATCTTTCTAGCTATTAATTTGAATGTCCTTGAGAGAAATGAATAATGAAAGGAAAACATTATAACCATGATGATACCCTATATAATAATTGTACAGAAGTCACACATCTCCAATGATGAAGATTTCATCTCTAGCTGATAGGCTCTAATGACTATGAAAGCCTAAGATTATAGAAATCAGTGGTCACATTTGAATAAAGAGAAGGAATTATGTTCCTAAACAACAAATCAAGTACGACTGTCTTTTGTATTTAAGTGGGTAGTAAGTTATTAGTCTCTTATTTTAAGGCGCCATTTTAGACACTGTTGAATTAGAAAAAGAGTGACACTATTTGGTCCATCAAAGCGCTCGAACTACACTTGGGAGTATAAGCTACATGATAGTAAAGTAAATCTGTTTAACACATAAGTTATTTCAAGAGTAAATCAGTTAAATTGGTAGACAGATCAAAGGATGCTGATGTTTCTGCTGGCTGGGGATGATCAGGGAAGTCCATACGATGTAAAGGGGGTATCTGGGTCTTCACTGAAAACCCTGTTTTCAGTGTTTGTTTCAGTAAAGAAAAAGGAGGACAATGTCCTAGTGAAGGGAGAGTGTGGATAGAAGAAGAGTACACGAATGTTCAAAATGAGTTTGGAAGAAATATTAATCCAAAACACTTTAGTTACGAATAACCAGGCCTGACTCTAACTTCAGCAAAGAAGAGAAGAAATTTATTGGGTCCCACAACTATGAAGGAAGGCATTGCCAAATCCTGGGGCATCAACAGCATGATTAAGACTGTCTCTCTTTTCATCTCTGGGGTCCAATTCCTTCCATTCATTGGCTTTCTTTTCAGAGCGGATCTGCCCGAGCATCAGGAAGGCAGGCGGCTATATTCACAGGTGCAAAATTCGTATATTAAACATTTGGAAAACTTGATTTATTCTATAATCGATCAGTGAACTAATTATTGTGATCTGAATAATATAATATTGTGGCTTAGTCTGGGCTATAAGCTCATCTCTCTAGTGGCAAAGGAGGAAGATCCCACCTGAATTTTATGAAATGGGTTGTCCATTGGGAAATGGTTTCATATACCTGAATGAGAGAAGAAGGAAGGCATAGAACTTATTTTCATGACAGGGACATTTGGAGCACTAACCTGCCAAAATAAAGATGTTTCTGGGAGTATCTGGCAATAAAAGAGGAAAGTTAATTTGCCATCACATTGTGAAAGATTTTAAGAAGAAATATCTTTTCCTTTATCTTCTAAATAATCAAGGTGATTTCTTTGAAAAAGGAGTGATACTCTGATGGCCATATATGAGGAAGATTAATCTGACAGCGGAAGCAGAATGAATTGCAAGGAGCAAACAACAGTAAGATGAATTTTGGGACCACTATATGTCTGCGGGGGAGGAGACAAATCCTTGGCCATGGTTGATCACTGTGGAAATAATGGAGTAGAGATCTGTATCTGTATCTGTATCTGAGTTTGCTAAACAAACAAACAAACAAACAAAATCATTAGCATGGCTTGTTGAATAATAGGAAAAAAGAACTGAGGAGGTAGGAAACATTTTAAGGAAACTTCTAGAAGATACTTGATCACAACCACAGTGAACTGGCAGTTAAAGGGTAAAGGATTTTGAAAATTCTTCCTTTCCATTTTTCCTGAGACTGAATACTCTATTTCAAACCTAAATAGCTTTGTGCTTACATAAAAGCATTTTATTTTCATCTGTGGTTCCACTGACTGCTCTAGGCTATTTCTCCTGCATCTAGTTCTTCCTCATAGAAGGGACTCAGACTCCAAATTTTTATGTCAAGGTTTTTTACTTGGAATCCTCAAGCCTTGTGTTAGATCTGTCTGGAAATGGACTGTGTAATAGACTGTGTAAAGGCCGGCAATCTGAATGCTAGCAGGGAGAAATTAGAACTCTGAGTGTCAAATATCCAAACCCTTGCCTCGTGTGTTGTATAGCTTGTTATTTTGCCTGGGGAAAGCAGAACTGAGATCCCTTTGACAATATAATAATAAAAGCAGTCTCTCCCATCTCTTAGGATTATTTGGGGTCTCAAAAGGATATACACATGCATGCATTTTAAAAGAGATATGAAGTATTGTTATTTTTCTCTTTTATTCTCTGGCTTTACTTCATTATAATGCAAGCTTACATACTAGTGAGTTAATGGCCAAGGTAGAAAGATAAGTCCAGGATTTCAATCTTTAGTACCTTATCCCAATAATTAGCAAACATACCACAGACTCTTTTCCAGCCATGATAAATGTTTAAAACACTGCATATTCTTAGCTATCTTTTAAAAAAACAGAAATGAAATGGATACAGGAATTTTGACAAGAACTTATCTGGGCTAAGGAGGATGCCAAGAACTATGAATCAATTCTATATAAAATATAATGTCTGAATTGAAGACTGTCATTATTTCAGACGTTTTCTCCGGAAGGCATTTGTCAACATTCTGAATAGACTCCAGTTACTTTCACTGCTTCCTTCTGTCCTGCAGTGATCTGGGTGGTGACGGACAGACTGGTCTGTGGCTCTACTTTCCAGGTAGTGCAGTACACATGAGTGCTTTCTTGAAAAGGGCAATACAAAACCAGCTTCAGATTTCAAAAACTGAGCTCAACTGACATTTAGAGTAACTGGGGATGTTGATGGTTTATCTGCATTCTTTGCATTTATTTTTTTACGATTTTATCTATATATTTGACAGAGAGAAAGACAGCGAGAGAGGGAACACAAGCAGGGGGAGTGGGAGAGGGAGAAGCAGGCCTCCTGCTGAGCAGGGAGCCCGATGCGGGGCTGGATCCCAGGACCCTGGGACCATGACCTGAGCGGAAGGCAGACGCTTAACGACTGAGGCACCCAGGCGCCCCTGCATAATTTTTTTTTAAGATTTTATTTATTTATTTATTTGTCAGAGACAAATAAGAGAGAGCACAAGCAGGGAAAGCTGGAGGCAGAGGGAGAAGCAGGCTCCTCACTGAGCAGGGCCCCACCCCCCAACCCCGCCACCAGGCGGGACTCAATCCCAGGACCCCAGGAACATGACCTGAGCTGAAGGTAGACATGTAACCAACTGTGCCACCCAGGCGTCCCCATTCTTTGCATGATTTTAAATGCTGAAGAAGTAAACAAAATAAAAATCTGGCCACTAAGATTCCCTGCTTGATCAAAGATAATTGTTTATATTTTTATTATTCCAGGGATTATCTACATATGTGTTTAAGTTAAGTTGATATGAGGAGCTACACAAAGTAACAACACTTTGTAGTCCATGAAGTCAAAGAGACATAAAGATATGAATGTATTTGTGATACATTCACAATAATCCCACTGGTACAGAAAATCATCTCTACAATATCAGAACTTGAATTTCTTTAAAAGTTCTGAATTTCTTTGAAACTCCTGAAAGTTTGCCCTTTGTGGCGAGACCTCTCCCTCCAGTTCTCTCTTGCTCTCCTTACTTGCTACTCAGCCCCTGTGTCAGGCTTTCATATTCTCCTCGTGTGTGCATATCACCCTTTTCCACTTGGCTCCATGGTACTGATATTTGTAGACCTTCCACGTGTTTGGATTATTCTAATTCTTTCCTCCTCCGGTGGGCGATTAGATTGGTAGATATACAGTAAAATAAAATTAGTTTTGCATGATATCCTTGTCTATTTGGAAAACACATATTAATAAGTAGGTTTTGAAAAACGATCCCAGCAGTCCAAGGTCACAAAAACATGAGCTTAGCAAAACCAAGAATTTGTTACCAGTATCTTCGGTCACTGAAAAGCTCAAAATTGAAGATAGGGAATCAACTCACCATATAATAAGGGTTTGTCAAGTTTTCAGGAGGCAGTCACTTGCTAAATGTCCCTGTAATCCACCTCTTTGCTCTCTGGAGCAGGTAACAGGTTTGGGCAAAAGAAGGTAGACAATCAGTACTTGACACCCATCAACACTTGTGTGGCCACATTTACTGTATTTGCAAACCTACAAAAATGTGTGTTTACCATAAGTTTACCTTAAAGCTATGGTTTTAAAGCCAAACTAATCACCAAAGGAAGGCTGCACCAAGGTCATCCCCTATACTGCAGAGGTGAAAATTCAGACAGCCTAAATTGGGCTATGTATGGACTTGTATCACAAGACAATCTGTATTAGTATTAGTTGCCAATATTTATAACTTAGAATAGGAACAGCGGCAGTGAGAAAAATACTAGGAGTTAAATAATTTCTAGTCCCTGCTATTTTCAGCCAGTTTCAACTAAACCCCTTCAGCACTCTAGCAGTTTGTATTATATATATGATATTTTATATAGGTATAGATGTGTAGATAAATATAAATAGAGATATAGATTTACATATTAAGAAGTGTGTGTGTGTGTGTGTGTGTGTGTGTGTGTGTAACAAGAGATGTGAATAATCTTACAGTCTGAAAAAATTCTTCTTCAGGAGAAAAAAGCAAAAGCAAAAGCAAATATTCTCCTTAAAAATGACTGGTGACAAAATAAGCATCTCTCAAGTTTCCAAGTATTCTAAGTAGAAAATAAAAACCTTGCAATAACATTACCTCTTTGATGCACAGTAAGTTATAATGTGATTAGCGATGAGGCCCCATCCTCTGTCCAGCCCTTCTTTTCCTCAAAGGAGCTTGTTCTGTGAGGTGGGGTCAGAGGATGTGGCGGGGGGAGAGCAAGGAAGTAGCGAGCAACGGCATGCAACCCCAACACTAAAACCAGAGACTGAGGATAGGTCTTCACATGCCCCTGTCCCTCTGGCTCAGTCTACCCAGAATAGTCTGGTGGGCACCAACAGGAAGGCTCTAGAAATCTTAAGCACTCTCCTGGAAATCCCAACCAGTCACACAACCCAGAATTATACCCATGGTTTCCCTTTTTTTTTCTTATTTTTTTAAAAGATTTTATTTATTTATTTGACAGAAAGACACAGCGAGAGAGAGAGAGAAAGAGAGAGAACACAGTCAGGGGGAGTGGGAGAGGGAGAAGCAGGCTTCCTGTGGAGCAGGGAGCCTTACGCGCAGCTTGATCCCAGGACCCTGAGATCATGACCTGAGGTAAAGGCAGAGGCTTAACGACTGAGCCACCCAGGTGCCCCTATATCCTTGTTTTTTTTCAAGGGAAATAGTTGATCATCACTGGGTGGAGCCAGTTCACAGTACGTCCCAGGGTAGAGTTTGATTCTGCAACTGCACTCCCAAACTCTTGGCCAATTAGCTATATTTGCAGGTGATCCACCATTTTGTTAACTCCAAAAAGAATGAAACATCTCATTTTACACTATTGGAATTTTGATTCCAATTGTCACACTATGTCAAGACTATATTTTATTTGTTGGAAGACGTGTACAAGATAGAATCATTCAATATCTTGATAAGTGGAGGTTACAAAAGATACACGCTTATGTAAAAATTCTTTGAGTTGTACACTTAAGATTAGTGTATTTTATGGAGATTATGTATTTTATACACCAAAAAAAAGGAAAGGAAGGTGGTGCCCTGGTAGGGATTTAAGAAATGTCAAATCAGGGTTATAGAGTTTGACCTAATTCAGTTAAATACAGTTGATATTTGTAGATTTCTCATAGATGCTACAACATCACTAAATTCACTTATTCAGTTCTAGAAGTGAGAGAAAACCCACTTGGGCAGAGGTATTATTGTATATTATTCCGCATTTGATTTTCTAATACTGAATTTAGGAGTTCTGTGACTAAGTATCTGAGAGTAATTTTCTTTCCTTGAAATATTGTAGCAGGTTTTGATGTCAGTGATATGTTGTCCTCATGAAATGTTTCTTCCTTTTCTGTTTTCTAAATGAGTTTGAGGTTGTTATTACATTTTTAGGCATTCAGTAGAACTTACAAATGAAACCATCTGGGTGCTGGCATTCAGTTGGTGTAAAGTTTGTAATTACAGATTCAGATTCTTTGAGAGGTCACTCGAGACATCTTGTGTTTTGTGTCAATTTGATAAAACTGTGTATTTCAAAGATTTCACCCATTTCCATCACGTTGTCAAAGGTATAGTTCATAATGACTCACAATTTCAATTCATATCATAAATCTTTATAAGATTTAGTAAGTTTTCTCTTTCTTGACATCAGTTATTTCTCCTTCCTCTTGATCAGACTTGCAGGAATTCATTGATATTATTAATCTTTTCAACGAAGCAACTTTTAGTTCTGTTTTTTTCATTTTTCTCTATTGATTTTTATCAGTTCCTTTATTTTTCTTTTTTTGGGGGGGATAATTCGCTCTTTCTATAGCTTCGAGGTGGTAATACAGGCTGTTCATTTTTAGCTATTTTCCTATGTGCTCCGGCAGCTTCATTCTTACCTGTGCCTGCAATCCATGATTTGTGTGTTTTGCTTTCATTCTCATTTATCTCCATCTGTATGTATTGTTCTGCTTGTTTATTAGCAGCCCATAGATTACTTATTAAGTGTTGCTTGACTTCCAAGTATTTAGAAATTTTCCAGGCATTGTCTTGTTGATTTTTAGCTGACATTGTGGTCAGAGAGCGTCTGACACGCCCTCTCTTTTGCAGTCAGGTTTGCTGTGCGTTCGCTCCTGGCATCCTGGCATCCTGGCACCCGTCCTCTGTGTGTGTAGCTTAGGGTTTCTCCCACATCCCAGGGGCAGTAGGCACAAGGTGTGGAGGCTGCACCCCCGCAATCCCAATCAATCCCGTGAGACCATCCTGTACTGCTTGGCCCTGACATCTACTTGTTTGGGAGATGCCCTGAGGGAACAGTCAGAATGTATACAGAGTTTATTGTAGGTTCCTCCCATCTGTCAAGCATCTAGTGCCATGCTATCCACTCTTCACTAACTGTAAAGAATTTTTCATCTTATTTTCTGTCACATATATCTGCCAGCTGTATAGTTGTTTCTAGTGCGAGAGGACTCTAATATGTATTATTCCGTCAGGGACAAAACCTAACGTCATGAGCCTAATTTTTGAAACTGAACAGATTAGCCACACACACAGAGAACTATGCAGAAAATTCAATTCTTCAGTACTTTTTGCTTGTAGAGAAAAGTCTAGAAAAAGGTGTTGGGTTTTACAGGTGAGAGGGAGGTTAAAAATAAAATTTGGGTTAAAGTTCTAAAGGTCAATGGAATCAAAGTCTATCGTAGGGGGAAAAACCTCACTCCTGAGGCAAAACTGAAACTTTGCCGAGCACCGCTTGGCAGGGGACCGAGCTTTGGGGAGCGAGACCCCTGAATCTCCACCCACCCAGCGTGTCCTTCCCTCCTCCCGCACGGCTGCCAGGTCCCTGTGGATGCTACCAGCCCTCAGAGAGGCCTCATGTGAGGACTCTGCGTTCAGACTGTTTATTTTTATTACTATTTCATTTAAAAATTATTGGACTCTCTAGTTTGCAAATTCAGACGTGTGGACAAATTATCCATGTTTACCTCCTTAAGTGGCAAACCTTTGCCTTTCTTTTATTCTATCTGTACCATTTCAACAAGTATATTTTTGTTCCCAGAATGAAACAACTTATGAAAATAGAAAGATCCTAAAACCGGAATACTCTCCGTATTAGACAATTCTTAGCTGGGAAATACGAGTTACACTGAATGATACAAAATGACAGTAACATCATAAACGCTTACTCTTTAAAGCTTAAACACCTCAATGCTTACTTATATCCCAGGTTATTTGTGTAGCAATTGACAGCTGAGAAAATGTGAAGTGGGAAGTCTCAAAGTTTCAGGGAGTCACTTACAGTTATCCAAGACTCTGGTGTGGGAAAGACATGAGGGTTCAAAGCCGATGGCCAAGAAATAATTCTTGAGACGTCTTGGGTGCAAAAGTGATTTTACTAAACCACAGGGAAAGGACCGTGAGCAGAAAGAGCTGCAGTGGGGTCATGAGAGGGGACTGATTATATGCTTTCAAGTTGGGAGGGGCTCAGGGAGAGCGTAGGTCTCTAAGGAACTACGGAAGCAAGGTTTCCAGGACCTTGAGGGGCTAGCTGTTGTTGGGAAAAGGTCATTTATTACCGCCTAATAAAACCTTGGTCCTGAGACCCTTCAGACGTAGATCGGTGGGTCATATGCTTGGGGGATGATTGCCAACACGTATCTCGGGGGGTTTAGAGATAAAGGAAGTTTCCAAAGCAATTTTTATAGTAGACTTACAGGATCCTGGTTGGGTGGGAGGAGAGGCTCAGGCTAGGACTGCCTTTTGCCCTTAGCCAAGTATTAACATTGAGGCAGTTGAGTCCCTGGAGGAAGGTCACTCTGCCTGTTTCAAGGACTTCTCAATGGGCTGTAGGTAGTAAGGAAATTTAATTTTTCTTTTGCCTTCGTTTCCCACATCAAAGACTTCACTAAGTATTTCCCTTACTAAATAATCAAGAAAACACTCATGAATATTATCAGGAGGTAATCAGCCAACCGTTAAGGCAACTCAGAAATAAAACTGTTATGCTATAGCACACATTATTACATGTTATCCGTTTTAGCTACATTAAAAGTTTTTTCTCATTTTGTAAACTATGCATCCTGCACTGTTATTTTGGAACTATGCATCCATGAGGAATAATATATTCATCTGTATGTGGGGCTGATAATCTCTATATAGCCAACCTAATATGCCAGTACCTCTAGATCATATTAGATAACTTAGTAATAAGATTCCCAATGTTACTCCCCAAATGTGCTGAGATTAAACCGTTAACAGGTTTGCAATTTGTGGTCTCCACTTGCAGGTACACCTGGAAGTCCATTAATGTTCAAAGTTCTGTGGGGCTATTAAGAAGGTCTGCATTTGTTGCCTAGAATTGCCCATCTATTTCATCGCTTCTTACATGGGAATAGCCTTTGTAGGGGAGGAAAAATAATTCTTCCTCTACCCTTCTAGGTTTCCGGTTGAGAACCTCCTGTAATCGAAAGATTAACAGGAGGGAAACGAACAGCAGTAAAACAACACAGATTCCTCCGGTGTGTATGAGACATAACCACGGGAACTGAGTGATCCTCAAAACGGTCTGAGCCACCACCTGCAGCTCCGTCCCCAGCCACAAAGAGAAGGTGTTGCTGGGGGGAGGGAAGGCAGTTCTGGAAGGTGCTGAGAAAAGGCTCGGTAAACAAGGGTATGTTTGTTATGCGGATTTCAGTTGTTTTCTCCACTGATAAGAGTTTATAGAGATTCAGTCAGAAGGGAGGACCACTGATAAATGGAGATCTTCCTTCTAAATGTAAATATCTCTTTCAGAAGGGTAACTTCTACTCTGTTTCCAGAGAGTCTCAGTTTCTTAAAAACACTCAGCTCAAGGTAATGTGAAAGTATAAAGTGTTTTGAAGATTAAAAGTAGGATTGAAAGTCCGGGAGCACTTCCTTCCATTCTCCACTTCCTTTCACACTGCAATTCACCTTGATTCCTGTGGTCAAATTTGTCATTGTTGGATTTGCAAACTGATAATGAAAGGTTTACATATTCCAAGGGAAGGGGGAATGCTCGAACGGATGCTATAATAAAGTATATACACAAACGCCCAATAAACAGGTAAAACCTGTCAGAATTACCCATCGGGGAGTGCAAATGAAAATGGCCATGAAATAAAATGTCCAAGCCTGTGCTAGGGCTAACATCAAAAATGCCAGGAATCCCAGGTTCTAGGGGTAGCCCAGCATTTCTCAGACGTTCTTACACGGTGTGTAAAATGGTACAACACCTGTGGAAAACTGGTTGCCGTTTACTTATAAAAATAAACACGTGTGTACCTGAGGGAGCAGAAGGCTAGCTGAGGACAGGCAGAAGCGGACACCCCACACCCCTCCCCCTCCCGTGGGATCTATGTGACTTTCCTCAGGCACTCCTGGCTGCCCTAAAGGAAAAACAAACAGTTACAGAGACCACCATTCTGCAAGACAGGAGTCTCCCTCCGTTTACAAATGTCTTAGCAATCTACAAGAATGAAGCATTTCTATCAATTACCTAGCTTCCAGAAGGGAATGTAGTCGATACAATTAAACGTCCTTATAACCTGCAGCCCACGGACGGATACTTGAAGAGGGCAGAGTGTAATGTTCCTCCAGGACGCTCCCAACTGTCCTCATATTAAAGCCTTACTACGGGGGGGTCAACAACCTTAACTTGACAATGGCAAGGCCTCCGGTCTCCTGTGAGTCTTCTTTAACATATGGAAATCCTTTCGGAACCTCCCTTTTCCCTACCTACCCCCAACCCCAGAGTATATCATCAGCCACCCCTCACAACCTCGGCGCGGCAGCTCTTTCTGCACACGGGGCCTGTCCCTGTGCTTTAATAAAACCACCTTTTTGCACGAGAAACGTCTCAAGAATTCTTTCTTGGCCATTGGCTCTGGACTTCACTCCACCGAATGTCACCTGTATTCCAAAACCCCATCAATACGTCACTAAAATGACTTTTGTGTAAGAATGTCATATTCGGCTTATGCATAATCAAAGACTGGAAACAACCCAAATGCCCCTTCCAAGAAAAAAAAAAAAAAAACAACAACAACAACAAATGTCTGTGTAGTCATAGAATGGAATAATATCCAGCAATATAAAGATACAAACTACTGGTGTAAAAGAATGACATAAATGAGGAAAAAGAAGCCAAAACAAAAGAGACCCTACTTAAATTTCACTTCTATATACCCAGAAACAGACGAGGGTAGTTTATGACGACAGAACTCAGTACAGCAGTTACCTCTGGGGTGGGAGATCATCAGAAAACGTGCATGACAGAATTTCTCCTTTGACTGGAATTACAGGACATCCTAACTGGGCTTAGAGCACACAGTAGGAGACATTTGCCAAACTCCGCAAAGTCTATACTTAAAATCTGTGCATTTCTCTGAATGAGCACTATGCCTCCATTTAAACTATTAATATTTCTCTGCAGTATTTTTTTTTTTTTTTTGCTTGCAGAATAGAGTTGCTGAGACCTCAACATTTAAGTGTCCTATATGTAGAATGTTTTTTCGGTTATAACCTTTCTGTGTTGGGCTATGTGTGGTTTTTTATTCCCTGACACCACAGTGTTAGAGTTGTGCTGTCTCTCTTCACAGGCCCGCATCTCTGCACAGCTAACAGCACCTGTATCCATCTACCTACCACCTATTCACCTCGCCGTCTGCCTGTCTACCCACAAGAATTGTTTTCTATAGCATATGTTCACAGAAATGGAACTTCTGAATCAAATGATAGGCATATTGAACTTTTTAATAACTATAATCATCTTTTTCTTTTTGCCTCTTCTCATCACTTTTTAAGATTTCTTTGTGTATTATTAATATTTTATCAATGAGGTTTATTTTCCCAGATAACTAAGTGTTCCCATTACTCGTTGCTCTACAACAAACAACCCCAAAACTTAGTGACATAAACAACAGCTTTCTTATTCTTCATGGTTAGTGAGGGTCAGCTGGGACATTCTTTTTGGGGTCTCAGGCAGTTGGAACATACTGTGTGGTTTCTTTACTCACCTCCAGGCCCTCGGAGAGCTGGGGGCAGGGGATGTCCAGGCATCGCTCCCTCCCACTTCCTCCCTGCCTCCCTCCATCTCCCTTCTTCTCTCTCTCTCTCTCTCCCTGCCTTTCCATACAGACTCTTCACAGGACTAGCGTAGGTTTCCTCACAACGTGATGGGCTCAGAGTAGGCACGCTCTTTACAGGACACCTGACTTTCCCCAGAGCCAGTATTTCAAGGGACAGAGGCAGAGCCTCAAGCCTCTTAAATCCTCACCTTAGATGCCACACCGTGTAACTCCCACCCCATTCTGTCAGCTGTAAGCCAGATTCAAGAGAAGAAAACTAGACGAGGCTAAGAATACTGGGAGGGATAATAAATTAGGAGGCCTTCTTCGGAAAGGACCTACTGCGCTGAGTTAAATAGAAATGGAGTTAGGGATACTTAATAGCTCATTCGACCATTCTGAGGGCTAGAGGACCACAGTGAAGGCTGCACAGTTGAGGGGAAATGTCCCAAATAACACATGGCTGCTGCCAGGAGAATCAGAGAACCACGGGTCCTTTTTGCATGCTGTGTGCGAGCCCTCTAGGGAACATTCCGTTTATGCATCTGACCAGTTGCATTTAGTGTACATGTTCGTGTCCTCCCTGTAAGAAAGAAAGAAAAGCCATTTTCTAGCTTTTTTTAGCACTCTGGCTCCAGTAAAGGAACTTGACTGTGCAGATATTTGGGCAAAACATATCCCAGTTAGAGGGAACTTGCTGCACAAGATCCCCCAGGCAGAGCATCCCTGGTGGCTGAACCAGAGAAGAGGGATTAAGACGTTCCAGATACCAGAGAGCAAACGGAGTGCTGGGTTACATAGGACCTCACAGAGACTGTGATGAGGATTTTCTGTTTTACTTTAGTGAGATGGGGAGCCAGGGAGAGTTTTGAGCAGAAGAGAGGTATGATTTCATTTCATCCCTTGGGTTTCTGGGCTGAGAACGAACCGTAGAAATCAATGGTGGGGAAACAAGATCAGGTAGAAGATGAGAAATCCAGAGAAGGGATGATGGAGGCTTGTTCCAGGTAGTAAGCTGGTGGAATAAAGGAGGCAGTAAACAGTGGTATCTGGATATATTCTGGCTGTTTCCCGATGGGTTAGAAGCAACATGAGCAAACAAAAATAAATGAATGATAGAGGACATGAAGTTTTGGGCCTGAGACAATTGAAATTTGGAGTTGCTATCAATTATTGTTCCAACATCTAGGAAAATCAAGCCCGAGTGGCTCAGAAATCGAGGACTTAACATTAAGCATGTGATGTTGGAGTTACATACCAAGGTATCTGCAATACATAAAATCGGAAATGTGGTAGACAGTAGGAGAGAAAACCGGGCTGTGGATCTGCAGGTGGAAATGTCTGTCACATGGTTTTATAAATCATAACGTAAGTAAAGAGAGACTAGACTAAACCCTAGAATCACCTGACTTTGGAAGGGCCAGGTGGGAAGGAAACTTGGAGGGGAGAAGAAGCAGTAGGCCACAGACAGGAGGTGAATCAGGAAGCTGAGGCACCTTGTTTCATCTGACACTTCTGGCATCGGTGGGGCCAGCGTCAGGAACAGAGAACAATCTCTACGTTGTAGCACCTGCTGCCTTCTGTCGGGAAATGTCTGTGTAAGTGACAGATGTGCCATGACGGAGGAAGCCACCCCCCTTGTACTGGGACCTGGCGTAACTTGCAGAGCTGTAAGCACATAGGTGCCAAAAGGAAATCTATCAAACTGAGGGAGTGCAGAAGCTTGAGTTACCAGAGGATTGAGAACCCACCAATGGATTTAGCAAAATGAAAGAGAATGGTGACCTTGGCAAAGCGGTTTGGGGCCATAAGGATGCCAGGGACTTTGAAAAGGCAGTTAACAGCAGAGTCTTGAAGGGAAAACACATAATTACTTCAAGTTTGAGAGAAAAATCAGAGTAAATCTGCAGACAGTGAAGATACATCATGATGGGAAATTTGCTGGAAGGGGGTAGGGAAGGTTGGATGGCCATTGGAAAAGTGGTATTTAAGGAAGCGTGCCTTCTTTTCTTTTCTTGAAAAACAACATCTACCATCTATTAAACATATTCTTGGTGCCATATGCTATAAAATGGCACTTTTTATATGATCCAATTTCAACGAACGAACACAACGACCTTGTAAGACAGGAATTATCATCTGTCTTTTAGAACTAAAAAGATTGAGTCTTGGAAAAATTAAATCATCTACCTGAGGTCATCTACTAGTAAGTGCCCAGGCTAGAATCTGTGTTCACAGCTCTGTGATCTGAAAGTGATTTTCTGATCATAATTTCGAGTATGCCTTTTTGTTAATGGAAGAAATAGGAGTATTCTTGTGTACCAATGGTAATAACACTGTAAAGAAGAGAGTTAATTAGTGGGAATAATAGGAAGAGACGAGAGAAGTATTCGTGGGAATGGCGCAGTAGTACAGAGCCCAAAACTGGGTTTGGAAGTAACATACTCGAACACATACACGCACACATGATTTACGGGAACAGGGAAGCGGAAGTTATGGGCATAGATGCTGTTAGGTGGTGGATGTGGTGATGACTGTCTGTAAAAGTTCTCTGTTGCTATAATTTTCTCAATGATTAGCAAGGACACCAATTAAAATGAAGATTAGGGAACTGTGGTTGAGACAGTATCAGGAATCAGTTTGAGATCCTCATCTGGGAAAGTGGAGAGTGAACAGATAAATACAGTGTGTCACCTCTGGACGTAATTACAACCGCTCGTGTGGTCATAAACTTAAAATGAGACAAGCCATGGAAAGCTGTGTGTGTGTGTTTTGTAACCACGTTCAGCTTCAAGGTTGAGGAGCCCAGGAGGGCATACTTGGATACAACAGAGCCACAGCTGATGTGGCTGTATGGCTATGCAGTCACAGAAGTGATGCTAAGAATGAAAAATAAAGAAGAAAACATGAATGAATGGCTCTACACATCCTTCAGTAAACAGTAACTCAGGGACAGTGCAAGTGTGTCAGATGGAGCTGGGATTAATATTACCAGGGAGTGGATAAGCCCCTGGCCCTGGGTGCTTCAAGGTGCAGTGGGGTGCTCCATCCCTTGGATCCAGGTGCAGTGGTGGGTTCGCTGGCTGACTGTTTGAAGCCAGCAGACTGAACAATAAATCACTTTGCAACATGGTAGACATGAGTGAACTCTAACTTGTTTCCATATGAAAAGCATGAAGTCTTCTCTGGGCTGGGTGGAGATTTTGCCTTTACTACCATCTTGCAACATTTCATACACTTCAGCTTCCTGTATAAAAATTGCAAGTATCGGGCGCTTGGGTGGCTCAGTTGGTTGCGCGACTGCCTTCGGCTCGGGTCATGACCCTGGAGTTCCAGGATCGAGTCCCGCATCGGGCTCCCTGCTCAGCTTCTCCCTCGGACCCTCCCCCCTCTCATGTGCTCTCTCTCTCTTTCTCTCTCTCTCTCTCATTCTCACTCTCTCAAAATAGGTAAATAAATCTTTAAAAAAAAATTGCAAGTATCCACAAGAGGTCCTGCAGTACAGGCTTCCTGTTAGCTGCTTGTACCGACATAAAGACTTAACTGGAAGAAACGTGCCTGGCACTCCATCGCCATGCATTGGAGGAAGGATAGCTGGATTGTTTATCTGCTTACTAAAGGAAAGCACTCAGGGCTGAATTTAAGGAAAGGGAATCTGAACTATGTCAAGGTTACTGCTTTTAATGAGATCTGCACTCCTTCCCAGAGTCACATCTTGGAGTTAATATTTTCTGAAGATCTTGTCTATTGATTTTTATGTAGGAATAACAAAATCAGGAGGGAGTGAGCACCACTGGGGCATGCAAGTGCAGATATTATCAATTGGTGAGCCTCACTGAAGTGCATTTCTAACCATTTATTTGGATGTGGGGATATACTGAGACTCTTTTTTTTTTTATGGACTTATCTACTTCAACATTCATAGAAATAAATATTCCTTAGACCCAAACTTAATAGATTTATGTTAGACTATCTTAAAGAAGGAAAATATTTGAAAGCTAAAAGGTTTGAGCTTCAGACATATTATTAAAGAGAGCATCTAAAAGTAATGATTTTTTAAACTTCTAAAATGGACCCATATCTAATGACCTGCAAAATGGAGATAATTCCAAAGGACTAGGAGTTTAAAAAATGTCAAAGTAATGATGGTTAAATGAGATGACCTAGTTATTTTAATTAAATTATGCAGTAGTTATAATGTTAAGACTATAAGCTACAAACTGCTATAAAATGATTAGGATTATACAAGGTGAAAAAGAGTAAAATAATACATTGGACCATATGTATTCATCTTGCTCTCTTCAGTCATCACAGACGACTGCCGTGTTCATTATCACATTTGACGGCATTTCCTGAGTCACAGTGAGCTGGTGGGTAATCCATGCCCCATTTTGCACAAAGCTGTGAATCCTCTTCTAAATCTAGACTCCAGGCAGTCAACTGTGTGGTGGACATGGGTTCACCCCATCAGTGTTTTGTGTACTGACTGAGCTTATGGTATAAAATTTAACCTGCAGATTAACTGACGCTACAAAAAAATCTGTATATAAGGAAAATTGATAACAGGATACCTATTCCTCACATTAACATATCTTGAGTACCAACACAGCTTAGAAAAAGGTTTTGGTTTTGATTTTTTTTTTTTCATTTACTTGAAACTATGTTGAGTACCTGGGGGAGAACGTTATTTTCCTTACAAGAATACCTAATTGTAATACAAAGCGTGACACAGAAAAAATGGCCCCTCTCTTCTCTGATTTTGCACTCAGGCACTCCCAGTCATTCCTCATTTCTTGAAACTCTTTTCCTTTTGTATCTTGTATCTTGTAACTACTCATTCTCTATTCACATTCTACATTTCAGGTCCGTCCGCTCCCTTGTTTGCTTTGCATCGGCACATTTTGTTTAATTAAACTTTTTAGTTCAGGGCAATTGTAGATTCACATGCCACTTTAAGAAAACGAAAAGAAACATCTCATGTCCTCTACCCCATTTCTCCCGTAGTACTAATACCTTGCAGTACCGCAGTAACTAGAGCGAGCAGGATACTGTATGGCTACCATCAAGCTAAAGAGTATTTTCATCACTGCAAGTGTTCCTCAGTCTGTCCTCTCACAGCTAAGCCCCCTTGTCTGCCCCACCCAGACCCTCCTTAAACCCTGGCAACCACTAACCTCTTCTCCACTTGTATAATTTGGCTATTTTAAGAATGTTGTATAAAGGGAGTAATGCACTAAATGATCTTTAGTGATCAGCTTTTTCATTTAGTATAATTCTCAGAAAGTTCATCTAGCTTTTGCCATCAGTGGTTCATTTTGTTTACTTTGACTTGCTGAGATGTCGTCCACCGCTGTTAGTTTAGTGTTGAAGGATAGGGTTGATTCCACATTTTGACTATTATTTATAAAACTGCCATAAACATTCATGGACAGGCTTTTGTGTGAACATAAATCTTTACTTCCTGGGGACAAATGCCCAGGAGTATAATTGCTGGGTTGTATGGTAGTTGAAAAAGAAGAATAAAAAGAGAAAATTAGTCTAACAAATTTCAAGACTTACTATAATGCTATATTAATCAAGACTATGTGTTTTAGCACAGGATAAGTCCAAAGAGCAATGGAACCCAGAAATAGACCCATATAAATATGCCCAACTGATTTTTGACAAATGTGCAAAAGCACCTTAATGAAGGAAAGTTAGTCTTTTCAACAAACTATGCTGGAACTACCGGATGTCCACAGGCAAAAAAGTCTCACAATTTGTACAAAATGGATCCCAGGACCCTGAGATCATGACCTGAGCCAAAGGCAGAGCTGAACTGCCTGAGCCACCCAGGTGCCCCTTGCCATTGTTTTTCTCAAACTAAAGCAAGATAGCGAGAGTGTAAAAGAACAGCATGAATTTTACGGAGTGAATAAAGCCCATCAGGGGCAAAGTAGAGGAATGAGTGGTTTGGAGATGTTACTGAAATTCAAGAAGAGTAAGAAGAGTTATTTTAATGGAGGAATCAGCTATTTTACTGATTTTGAAGTCTGGAAATATACTCTTCTGCCTAAATGCTGGTGTGGCAGTTGGTGGAGTAGGAAGCTTTGGAAAACATGACTTACTAGTTTTTATGTGTTGTCAGATTTCTTCATAACATATGACACTTTTTTGATTTTCTACCTGTGTCTGATGTGCCTCCCAGCACATCACAGAGTAAAACAAACAGTGAATGCTGATGGCTAATAAATGAGTTTCAGCATCAAATTTCTTGGGTTCAAATGAGGACTCCTCAATATACTACCTGTGTGATCTATAACAAATTTAATTTTATGCCTGCATCATTGTATTTACAGTATAGTAACAGTAATAGTAATCACTTCATAGGGTTGAGTTCAGAAATAATATAACATTGAAGTTGCTTAGAATTAATGAATTAATGTCAGCTTATAACTTCTTTGATTATGTTAACATTTACTAAAAAAAATCCATTATTCTTTTTAATTTGTACTGCAAAACAAAGACTCATTGAGAGAAAAGACAGTATTTGAATCAAAAAACAAGAATGAAGAGCAAAACAGAAAGATGAACAAAAGCCTCCAACAACATCCCCTATCCTCAGGTGCACGAGCTTCCCCACCACAGAAAACACTATCGAGGGCTGTGGCCCTTCAGGAAGATGGCCATGTTGGGTTCTGAGCTCCATCTGCACACGGATAAAAGCCCTGCTACAGGAAAGGGAAGGGATGCTTTTCCCTCCTTCACCACAAAGAGAATGATAACGTCAGTGTTTGGAAACTCTTAAAACTAAAATAATCATTCAAAATTATATTCAATTAAAGTGAATGAGTATAGATAATAATCTTGGATCTGTCCATCATATTCAAACATAACAAATGAAAACAAACCTTGAGAATATCCCCAGAAGTGTCTGGGCAAGTAGCAATTTATAACAGTCAAGTTGTGTAATTACAAAAGCATCAAAAATGCCTAATGATTTGATGGAAGAGAAGCACTAATAGAAAACTGTTTTGGTGTGAACAGGAACTGTCCATATTTTGCCCACTAATGCACTGAATTAAAAAAAATGGTCCCTGGACCAAGTTTTAAAAGAATTTCATAAATAAAATTCAGATAAATGGGATGAATAAGTGATGGCACCTGGGAGAAAAAAAATTTAAATCAGAGAAAATATTCTTTGAGGAGAATCTAAGAAAGCATACTAGTCAGAGACCAAACCTCAGGCATGGATGCATTCTTTCACAGAGTGAATCATTCTGCGTACTTATTCAAGGACATATCTGAAATAGTCTATTATCCTGATTGAATGGCCTCAGAGCCACTGAGTTTCCAAGCTTATTGGTTTCAATCATTTTCCTTTTCTGTGAAGGTCATTGTAGGAAATTGTCTTAAATATACTGCGTACAAATCTTGCCCCTCACACAAATGTTGAACATCTTTCTATTTTCTATTCTCATCACAGTGTATTGCTCAAACTAAAGTAGGTCAACATATATGAATAAAATATATCAACATATCTTATAGTTTCCTATTTCTGTACAACACTCAGATCCTGGTCTGACAAAGGCACAAAGAACTGAGCTTACGAATATCCTGCACTTGAGCCCTCCAAACCCTGCTCTTCCTCTAGTGTTTGTGGCTCAGGAAATCATACTTAACCATCCTGCCATTGCTTAATCCAGAAACAGGGACAACATTCTTTAAAAGGACAGCTATAAGTGGTGGTTAAAATCTGCAGTCACATAATGTCATTGCCCTTCTCAACACTGTTCAGTGGATCTTCATTTTACTTAGAATAAGGTCCAGATTTCTTACGTAGGCACACGAAGCCCTACAAGAACTGACTCTTGGCTACCTCTCTGACTTCATCTCTGACGACTCTTCATATAATTCTCTAACTGTGCTGCATCCCCACTATTTCTCAAACATACTTCAGAATTTTTCTATTTCCACTTTCCCTTTGAGGAAGTGGATTGCCTCCTTACTCAAATTTTGTTCTTTGAAGAAAGGCCTTCCTTATTCACCCCATCTTAAACAGTACCTCCATAACTTTCTCTACTTATTTTGAATCATTCAAATTCTAGCTGGAAGCATTCAGAAGCCAGTGTGGGAACTTCCATGTTCTTACTTTGCAAGGAAGCTCATAAAAGTGCTTATTAACGTAAAGTGTGCTGTTAAATGTTCAGCAACCAGCTTTCTGCAACAAGAAAACACAACTCTAGTAACATTTGCTGATTTCTGAGGAGTAAATGACTCCTGATTTCAAGCTACCAACATTATGCCACTGAATCTCATGTTGGGAAGAGATGATAGTAACTGGTGGAGATATAGTGAGTTAGCTCCAGTGTGAAAGACAACAATGACATCAGTGCAGCTTGACTGTTGGCTCACAGCTTACGGCTTACAACTTCTGTAGAGTCTACAATGTTCTTTGTGGGAGAAAGAGCTAAACTACTGTCTCATGAAACCCCTGAAATGTTGATGTCTTTGCTACTGCGAAACAGTCTAGCCTGTCTTGATTTGTACAAATATGTTTGAGGGGTGGGGGTTGGGACATCAATCTGGCTTTAAGAGTTCTGGTTCTCAGGCAAATGTCATCATTACAGAGTTCACAGGCCTTGTGATAAAAAGACACAGATGGCTCAGGAGAAGAATTTCTGCATATGGTACAGAAACCAGTGGTAGCTCTCCTGAAAATCTTCAAATAAGATAATGCATAACATAACAAAAATGATGATTGTTATTACTTTAATAATTTAATAATTATTACTACTTTGTTCCAGAAACTGTTCTAAGCACTTTATCTTTGGGCATATTTCATTTTATTCACCAATAAACTATAGAGGAATATACTGTCATCTCCAATGTATAGTTATTCAACTATATTAAGATTGAGGGTGATTAAGAATTTTTCCCATGCAGCTAGTAAGGGGTTATGGAATCTTCTTTTTAAAAAGGTCTTTCTTTTCTCCATAGAAAATAGGAAACAAAACATATACAGCTTCCTTCTTTGATCAAGGAAAGATAAAATAAAATCAGAACTATGAATATCCCTTTAAGCAATGATTCAGTATTAGTTAATGAATATATAAAACCAGTCACTTAGACTTAAAACACATTGTTGTTCAGACTATATTTTATACAGCACTTCTCACTGCTAATAAGAGAAGTTAATGATACTGAATATTTATGACTCAAGTTGTTAAACTATGAACCTACCTTCTAACCTATAGAATCACCTATATGTTGCCATTTTTCTAATATCATCTATTGAGGCAACACATGCAAATATAAAAATTAGCAAAACATTTATTTGTATATCGTTTGTCCTAAGCACCCATTGATTCCTGTGGGTCCAAGACTAATGGTATGTGCTAGCAAATTCTCATACTCTGAACTCCCTTATGGCCAATGAGAGAACCAGCCAAAGTCGAGAAACAAGTCATAAGAGCTTATGGACCCCACTTTCTCCAGGTGAAGCAAATTTGCTAAAAGTATAGGGATTTAGGAGGTTCTTTGGCTTCATCAATAATATACTGAAACCAACCTGTCTTAAAACTTCCCTACTTGGTGTTGACTCTTGTGATATGGAAGCATGTATTTGTTTCATGATGATAAAATTAAGAAAACAATGAAATAAAATCTTTCTTCACTAAACTCCAACTATCAATCATATGAAATAACTCTGGCATGTAGTATACAGAGCTCACCCAAAAGCTTAGCAGTTTTTGCTGCACAAGTAATGATGTCATAACAGAATTGATTCCAGAATATGGGAAAGAAAGGCCAAGGTCAGACGACATTTTCCTGTCAGGACTTCAACTCCAGTGCCAACAGGAAAGCTCCAAAGTCTCCAATTCCAAATGTATCATTTGGCAGAAATTTCTTTGTAATTTCTGTAAGCTGTTTTTACACATGATTTAATATTTCAGCATCTGCTTTATAGTTACCGAAGGGCAAATATCAGGGCAAACACTTGAGAATTAGCCACAATTATAATTGAATTCAGTGAAGAATCCAAGGGAAGGAAAAATAATAGCAATTTGCCCTTCTCTGGCTTTTTGCTTTGAATTAAACTATTATTTGACAAAACGAAGATGAACAAAAAGGGGGTTTAAAACAAAGAGTAGACAAGATTGTCACTTAATACTTAGATAAAGTATTTCAGAAAATTAAACAGTTAAAAAGCATTCAACAGTGCTCACTTTGGCAGCACATTTACTAAAATTGGAACAATACAGGGAAGATTAGCATCTTATGCAAGGATGACATGCAAATTCATGAAGCATTCCATATTTTTTTAATGCACATGGAACTTTTTCCAGAATAGATGACATACTGGGTCACAAATCAGGTCTCAACCGGTACAAAAAGACTGAGATAATACCACACACATACTTTCAGGCCACAATATTTTAAAACTTGAAGTCAACCACAAGAAATAAATTGGAAGGACCACAGATACATGGAGGTTAAAGAGCATCCTACTAAAGAATGAACGGGTCAACCAGGAAACTAAAGAATTTAAAAAAATACATGGAAACAAATGAAAATGAAAACACAATAGTTCAAAACCTTTGTGATTAGCAAAGGTGGTCTGAAGAGGGAAGTATATAGCAATACAGGCCTTCCTCAAAAAACAAGAAAAGTCTTAAATACATAATCTAACTTTACACCAAAAGGAGCTGGAGAAAGAACAGGAAATAAAGCCTAAATCCAGCAGAAGAGAAAATAATAAAGATTAGAGCAGAAATCAAGGATATAGAAATAAAATAAATAGTAGAACAAATCAACGAAACTAACAGCTGAAATTAAATTCTTGAAAGAATTAATAAGCTTGATAAACCCCTAACCAGACTTATCAAAAAGAAAAGAGAGAGAACCCTCCAAAATAAAATCATAAATGAAAGAGGAGAGATCACAACCAATAGCAAAAAATTACAAACAATTTTAAGAAAATATTATGAGCAATTATATGCCAACAAATTGGGCAATCTGGAAGAAATGGATACATTCCTAGAAACATATAAACTACCAAAACTGGAGCAGGAAGAAATACAAAACCTGATCAAATTTATAACCAGCAAAGAAACTGAATCAGTAATCAAAAATCTCCCAACAAACAACAATCCAGGGCTGGATGACCACCCAGCGGAATTCTACCAAACATTTAAAGAAGAATTAATACCTATTCTGTTGAAACTGGTTCAAAAAATAGAAATGGAAGGAAAACTTCTAAACTCTTTCTAGGAAGCCAGCATTACCTTGATCCCCAAACCAAAGACCTCACTAAAAAGTATTACAGACCCTGTAATATCCCTGATGAACATGGATGGAAAAATTCTCACCAAGATACTAGCTAATAGGATCCAACAGTGCATTAAAAGGAGTATTCACCACAACCAAGTGGGACTTATTCCTGGGCTGCAAGTGTGGTTCAACATCCACAGATCAATCAATGCGATACACCACATTAATAAAACAAAGGACAAGAACCATATGATTCTCTCAATAGATGCAGAAAAAGCATTTGACAAAATACAGCCTCCTTTCTTGATAAAAACTATGTGCTGTGTAGGAATAGAGGGAATATACCTCAATATCATAAAAACCATATACAAAAACCCACTGTGATTATCATCCTCAAGCGGGGAAAATTGAGAGCTTTTCCCCTAAGGTCAGGAACATGACAGGGATGTCCACTATCACCGCTGTTGCTCAACATTGTACTGGAAGTCCTAGCCTCAGCAATCAGACAAGAAAAAGAAATAAAAGACATCTAAATAGACAAAGACGAAGTCAAGCTTTCATCCTTGCAGACAACACGATACTCTATGTAGAAAACTCAAAAGACTCCACCTGAAAATCGCTAGAACTCATACAGCAATTCAGCGAAGTCACAGGATATAAAATCAATGCACAGAAGTCAGCTGCATTTCTATACACTAACAATGAGGCAGAAGAAAGAAAAATCAAGAAATTGATCCTATTTACAACTGCACCAAAAACCGTAAGATACCTAGGAATAAACCTAACCAATGAGGTAAAGGATCTGTACTCTGAAAACTATAGAACACTTATGAAAGAAATTGAGGAAGACACAAAGAAATGGAAAAATGTTCCATGCTCATGGATTGGAAGAATAAATATTGTTAAAATGTCTATGCTACCCAAAGCAATCTATACATTCAATGCAATCCCTATCAAAATACCATGAACATTTTTTACAGAGCTGAAACAAACAATCCTAAAATTTGTATGGAACCAGAAAAGACCCCGGATAGCCAAAGGAATGTTGAAAAAGAAAACCAAACCTGGGGACATCACAATTCCAGACTTCAAGCTGTATTACAAAGCTGTAATCATCCAGACAGTATGGTACTGGCACAAAAACAGACACATAGATCAATGGAATAAGAACAGACAATTCAGAAATGGACCCTCAACTCTACAGTCAACTCATCTTCAACAAAGCAGGAAAGAACATCCAATAGAAAAAAGTCTGTTCAACAAATGGTGTTGGGAAAATTGGACGGCCACATGCACAAGAATGAAACTGGGCCATGTTCTTACACCACACACAAAAATAGACTCCAAATGGTTGAAAGACTTACTAAATGTGTGACAAGAATCCATCAAAATCCTAGAGGAGAACACAGGCAGCAACCTCTTTGACCTCAGCTGCAGCAACTTCTTCCTAGACAAATCTCCAAACGCAAGGGAAACAAAGGCAAAAATGAACTATTGGGACTTCATCAAGATACAAAGCTTCTGCAAAGCAAAGGAAATAGTCAACAAAACTAAAAGGCAACCAACCTACAGAATCGGAGAAGATGTTTGCAAATGTCTTATCAGATAAAGGGTTAGTATCCAAAATCTATAAAGAACTTATCAAACTCAACATCCAAAAAACAAATAATCCAGTCAGGAAATGGGCAGAAGACATGAATAGACACTTCCCCAAAGAAGACATCCAAATGGCCAACAGACACATGAAAAAATGCTCCACATTACAGAGCATCAGAGAAATACAAATCAAAAGCACAACAAAATATGACCTCACACCAGTCAGAATGGCTAAATTTAACAAGTCAGGAAATGACAGATGTTGGCGAGGATACAGAGCAAGGGGAACCCTCTTACACCATTGCTGGGAATGCCAGCTGGAACAGTTACTCTGGAAAACAGTCTGGAAAAAAAAAAAAAAAGTCTGAGATTCCTCAAAAAGTTAAAAATAGAGCTACCCAATGACCCAGCAATGGCACTGCGAGGGAATTTTTTACCCCAAAGATACAAACACAGTGATTCGAAGGGGCACATGCACCCCAATATTTATAGCAGCAATGTCCACAATAGCCAAACTATGGAAAGAGCCCAAATGTCCAACAACAGATGAATCAATAAAGAAGAAGTAATATATGTACAATGGAATATTACTCAGCCATCAAAAAGTATATAATCTGCCATTTGTAAGGATAAGGATGGTACTAGAAGATATTTTGCACGGCATAAAGACAAACGGTATATGATTTTACTCATATGTGGAATGTAAGAAACAGAAGAGATGAACATAGGGGAAGGGAAGGAAAAATAAAATAAGATGAAAAAAGAAAAAAAAAAGATGAAAAAAGAGAGGGATGCAAACCATAAGAGATGCTGAACTCTGGACACAAACTGCGGGTGGCTGGAGGGAGGTTGGTGGGGGGATGGGGTAACTGGGTGATGGGCATAAAGAAGATCACTTGATGTAATGAGCCCTGGGTGTTATATGCATCTGATGAATCACTAAATTCTTTTTTTTAAGATTTTATTTATTTATCTGAGAGAGAGAGAGAGAGAGAGAGAAACAGCATGAGAGGGGAGATGGTTAGAAGGAGAAGCAGGCTCCCCACTGAGCCGGGAGCCCAGTGTGGGACTCGATCCCAGGACTCTGGGATCATGACCTAAGCCGAAGCAGTCGCTTAACCAACTGAGCCCCCCGGCACCCGAATCACTAAATTCTACCCCTGAAACTAATAATACAGTATATGTTAACTACATTGAATTTAAATAGAGAATTTTTAAAAAGCATTCATCACCGTGTATGACACAAATAAATAATTAGCTGAAACATTCTCTGTCTTGAGACTGGAATAGACTTTAACCAGCCAAAGTTGTAAAATTCTACAGAAATGAGATCCATCTGATTCAATGCATCCCTTCGATACAGAGAGTAAATTGTATTGCCTTGATCTCAGTTCCAGTGACATTGTGGATATGTTTCTATACTACTACCGCTTAATGACACTGCAGACTTTGATCAAAGACCCTATAATGTGTGGGCACCTCACTTGAGGCTCAGTACCATGATGTAGAGTAAAGCAGCCCTGGTAGCTGTCTTTCCCAATATCCATTCTAGAGATTAGAATCAGTCAATCATGGTAATGGATCCCCCCTTGCTAGTGATTCATTGAGAAAAGATCAGGGAACTCATCTGCTCTCACACTCAAATCTTATCTGATAAAAATTAATACAACAATAATGCTATCAAGTTAGTTTTGTCATGTTCTTCCTCTTAACCAGGGAAGCTTAGAAGGTTAATACAGTTTTTTATGACCAAATGATAAGGGCAACTTATCAAATCCATTGAACTTCATCTTGAGTGACCTTGTGGACGACCTCCCCACAGACCCTGAGTTTGCTCACGGGGGAAGCCACCTGTCTCCTGGGAATGGAAAGGGAGCAGGGAGGCAGCAAGCCCTCACAGCTTGGAGGCACCTGCATGCCCCAAAGGCAGTGAGACCTGTGTCTGAGACTGAGAGGAAATGACCTCTGCCTAGTCTTCTGAAGGAAGAGAAAATGACATGCATTTATTTTCAGAGGATTCCTTCCATACGTACAAATGTCCTCCTCCTTGAGGAAGGATGAAGCCTGCTGGTTATTTGGGAAATGGTGCGCTGCTGAGCTGCAGATACAATGGAATGTCTCTGCTGAAGGACTGATTGTAAGGGAGTTCTGCCGCCTGACAGGACTGGCCTTGAGTACCAGATCTTCTGAGATTTATGTGGCTGGGCACAAGTTAATGTGCTTGACCCCGAACACTGTCACCTCTAAAAAATACTGCTGTGTGATGTCAATGACTGTCATGAAATGAACCTTTGTAAACGTGGACAGCACATTGCCAGGCACTCACTTTACACACTTCTCAAGCTGGGCTCCCTATTCTAAGGGAAGTTGATTTGATTCTTGACTCTTTTATGAACTTTTTGTAAACTCTGTTGAGGCAGAACCATGAGATGTGACAGATTAAAAATGGCGACAAATTCTTAGACACTGCTTTCCGTGAGAGTTTGGATTTAAGTCACTCCTCCTGAATGTGGGTCTGCTGTGAACTGCTTTGACTCCTTGAACAGGGCAGCAGGGATGCTATTCTAGCTTTGGGGTCCAGGCCTCAAGAGACTGGCGACTTCCATTTCCTCTTACTTGGAAGAGTCACTCCTGGAGACCCCACGAGCAGTGAGATATACCACCCCATGGGACCTGAGATTCCATGAAAGGAGACAGGTGCCCAACAGACTAGGCCCCAACTATTCCTGGCCCTACACATTTGAGATATTCTGATTAAGGGCCCAGATAGTTTGTGGAGCAAAGTTGAGCTGTTCCAGTGAAATCTGTCCAAAATCTCAAATCTGTAAACAAGGAGATAATTGTTGCTGTTTCAAAACAGTGTCTTAGTATCCGCATGTAGTAACTGTCACCTGCAATGCGGGGTAAGAAATTTTAAATAGGGCTTAGATTTTAAAAACCTGTGGATGAAGCTGGTCAAGTAAAGGTCTAGAAGGGGGAGTTAGAGCGTCAGGGATGGCGCTAACCAGCATGAACCAACTGGTTCAGGCAGACACAGCTGATGTTTGCAGGGAAGTCGGGGAGCCATGCAGTTACAGCTGCGAAGGTAGGATTGTGACGGGGAGGCTTGGAGAGGGCTGTGGAAGGCTGCTGGCTCTGTGCAGAGACTGTGTCCCCATCTCTGCAGGTCCACAGCCTGGGAGCCGGTCAGGCAGGACCGGCTGCTGGAGAAGAAGAGGTGGATGTGGATGTGGATGGAGTTGGGCCTGCCCAGGCATATGTGTGTCAGCCCTCCCAGCCTGACCACTGAAGGTCTTCCCAAAATCCTGTACCAGCCCTCCTTTGGCTCATTCTTACCTGGAACAATACTTAGAAGGGGGTCCTGAAAAACATATTTCTCAGCACAGTACAGTTGATGAGGTAAAATCCAGCACATGTTCAACATACAGCACAGTGGAAGACACAAAAAAATACACGTTTTTTTTCCCCTTAATTCAGGTGGGTCACCATTTGTCCATAATAAAGAGTATATTCGATTTACCAAAACTTGTGAAAGTTAGAAGACTTTCTCATCTCCCTTTGAGATTGCTACAAATAAAAGTATGAATACAAAGAACTGAAGTTAGATGTGACTGTAAGTGTCCAGTTTATAGGGAACTGAGAAATGAGGGTTTTGTTTTTTGTTTTTTTTTCTGGTAAACACTGCTTTGGAGGACACGGGGAAGATGGGAAACCAGAATGGGACTCTTTACTTTTCTACCTCGAATTAGAAGGAAACCTGCCCTAGAAGCTACCTTGACCTCTGGTTCTGTAGGCAGAGGGGAGAGAAGGCAGGACCTTCAGCCCGCGTGGGTCCTTCACTGATGACAGAGGCCAGAAGAGAGTCTGATGAACCAGAGCAGAGCAAAGAGGAGCGAGGAACGAGCTTTCATGCCGTCAACGCGCAGTCACTCTGTGTACTAATGAGTGTCTGTGTGTGACCTGAACCCTGCCCGGGGCTTTGGGGAAATGGACGGGAACCAGCACTGTTCATGGCAGGCCTCTGCCCCCATCCCAGTGGCACAGGAGTCAAACACATCTCCCAGTGCCTGTGTTTCCTAAGAACGCGTATGGGTTAATTGCATATTGCCCTTGGAACTCATACTATAGAATAATATATATCCAACGCACAAGGGAGAAACTTATGTAAAAGAGAAGTCTTCAGAGGACTAATTTTCAAAGTGCTTAGGCAAGAGCACATATTATTTATAACAAATAAACAAATAACAAATAATTAGATTTGATATTCACAAGGGAAAGATTATACTCAAATACGATATGACAGTGTTCAATTTTATCCATGAAAAAATAACTAGAAAGAAAATCTGATGGTTTATTAGGAGAAAGTACTGAGTTGAAAACAATATGATGTAGGCAAATTAATATGTTAATTAATATGTTAAAACATCAGCTCAAATGAGTAAGGATGGTACAGACTATGGCGGGAAACTTTTTGTAAATAAGTAAGAGAGTAAGGGTTTATATTTGGTTATATTCTCTCGTGCCATCTTGCTAAACTCCAATAATTGAAGAACAAATCTTAGGGTGAGTTTATAAAAGAGGCTTCATTCTTCTGACTTCCTCTCTTTATTATACAATTTTAACAAATTTATTCAGGTGTAGTTGATATTCAATAAACTATACTATTTAAATGTACAATTTGACACTTTGACTTTAAGTATACACTTGTGAAGTCATCACCACAATTGAGATCATGAGTATACTCACAGTGATCTTCCAGAATTTTCTTCCCTATGACCTCTCCCTCCCTCCCTTCACCCTCATCCCTAGGTGGCCATCCATCTGCTCTCTGTCACTACAGATTAATGTGCATTTTCTATACTTTCATGTAAAGAGAATCATATCATACAGTATGTTTTTTCTGGCTTCTTTCACTCAGCATAAGGATTTTTAGATTAATCCACATTGTTGCCACCATCCAGGTGCATTCTGGTGAACTGATGAGTACTATTCCACTGGGTGTTTAACCAGCACTGTTGATGGTTAAACCGGCCATGAACGTCCAAGCCTATGTAGAAGCACGTGATTTCATTTCTCTGGGGTAAAGATTTAGGGGTGGAATGGCTGTATCATATGGCACATGCATGTTTGACTCTTGAAGTAACTGCCCAACTGTTATCCAAAGCAGTTCTGACATTTTAATTCCACAGTAGTGACTGATGGTCCTCTCCCTCACCTCTTCGGAACATGCTGTGGTGGTTTGTCTTGCTTCTTTCCCTCCCTTTCTTTTCTATTTTTTCTTTTTTTTTTTTCTTTCACTTCTTAGTTAAGTGTGAAGAGGTATAAAGCATGGGCTTAATTTGCATTTTCTAATGACTAACAGTGTTGAACTTGTTCCTATACACCATCCATATATCTTCTTTGATAGAGTGTCTACTCAAAATCTTTTTCCATTTTTTTTACTTGTTTTCTTATTTTTGAGTTTGAAGTATTCTCTGTATATCCTGGATATGTGATTTCTATCAGATCTATGATTTGAAAAAAAATATTTTCCCAGACTTTGGATTGTCTTTACATTCACTGAAGAAAGTAAAACTTATCATTATTTTTTAATGTACCATTTCTGAAAACATCTTTGTTCACTCCTGGTTGCTTCATATTCAGCTTCATGTACCGTTTTTTTTCATTAATTTCTGTACTGTGTGAAATATGGCTTGAAGTTTCTTTTTTTACAGAGAGATATACAATTGTTCAGCACCTCTGTTGAAAAGATGATCTTTTCTTCACTGAATTGCCTTTTCACTTTGTTGAAGTTGAGTTGCCCATATGTGCATCTATTTCAATTCCATTAATCTGTTTGCCCATATTTACACCAACGTTACATCGTCTTGATTACTGTGGCTTTATAGTAAGTCTTGAAATCAGGTCTTGTAAGTCCTCCAACTTTTCTTTCTTTTTATCTGTTGGATTGACTACTCTATGTCTTTGCATTTCTATATAAAATTTAAGATCACTTTAAAAACTCTACCAATATGTATGTTGGAATTTTGATTGGTATTGAATTGAATTTTAGATGAATTTGGAAAGAACTGATGTCTTAATAATATTGACTTCTCCAGTGCATGGAAAAGGGGTTCTATTTCCTAATAATTTCTCTATGTCATCTTTAGTGTCTTCATTTTATGTCTTATATTTTTGAGATACATCTCAATGTATTTCATAATTGGATGTTATTATATATGATACTACTTTTTAAATTTCAATTTTGATTGCTTTCTGAAAACAAAGTACAAAGATTTATTTTGGGTTTTTTTTTTTAAGAATTTTTTTAGAGTAGTTTCAAATTTACAACAAAGTTGAGAGGGAATTACAGAGATTTTTCCGTATGACCCCTTGCCCTAAAACGTGCATAGTGTTCCCCATCATTAACATCACTCAACAGAGTGGTACATTAATTACCAAGAATGCATCCACAGTGACACATCATGATCACCCAAAGTCCATAGTTGACTTAGCGTTCACTCTTGATGTAGTGTATTCTGTGGTTTAGGACAAATGTATAACCATCATTATAGTATTATATAGAGTATTTAAACTGCCCTAAACATCTTCTGTGCTCTGCTATTCATCTGCACCCCACCCCTCACTCCTGACAAGCACTGACTTTTTTATCGTCTCCATAGTTTGGACTTTTCCAGAATGTCACATACTTGGAATTCCACCATATACAGCCTTCTCAGATTGGCTTCTTTCACTTAGTAACACGCATTTAAGGTTTCTCCCTGTCTTTTCATGGCTTGATGGCTCTTTTCCTTTTGGCACTGAATAATATTCCATTGCCTGGATGTAAGTTTATCAATCCAACACCTATTGAAGGACATCTTGGTTGTTTTCAGGTTTTAGCCATTATGAATAAAGCTTCCATAAACATCTGTGTGCAGGTTTTTGTATGGACACAAGTTTTCAGCCCCCGGGAGTCTATAGCAAGGTGTGTGATTGCCGTACTGTATGGTAAGAGCATGTTTAGTTCTGTAAGAAACAGTCTTCGGGAGTGACTGTACCCTTTTGCATTCCCCCATCAATCGCTGAGCTCCAAATCCCCACCAGCATTTGTTGTCAGTGTTCCAGATTTTGGCCATTCTCATAGGTGTGTAGTGGTATCTGATGTGGGGTATGTTTTCATATGTTCATTTGCCATCAGTATATCTTCTTTGGTGAGGTGTCTGTTGAAGTCTTTGGCCCATTTTATCAGGTTAACGGGGAAAGTAAAAATGTAGAGCAACCACTGCCTAAGGAACACGTTTACAACAAAATGATACAGAATGTAATGTCTTTCTGTACAAATCTTAAAAATAATGTGTTGTACTGGTCTATTGATCAAAACTGGAGTTTCTACTCCCTTTCCATGAATTGGAAGAGCTGTTTTGTTTTCTCTTTTGGTCATTATTGAAAAAGAATTACCCAGTCTTACTATAGCAGTTAAGTAAGTGTTACCTTGTTACTAGAGAGATGAGGTCATGCCTCTTCCAAAATATTGGTTATTTGCATTAAATACATTTCCTTGTAAATATGTCCATAGGAAGTTTATTTTACAGAATAAATTGAGCAAGCCAGTGTAGATATGGATTATGTAAACACAAACCAACTGAGGGTAGAAAAGAAGGCTGAGGCTAGGGACTTATTTGGAAAGAAGTAGGTTAGGTTGCTCCGAGAGAGGATCATGAGCATGTTGTTAATGGACATGACTTCTCTTGCAGAATGGCACATCTATATTCTTGCAAGAATGCATCATATAAGCATCCAGAACTTGAGACATGATTTGAAGAGCTGCTATGTTACCTTTCCGGTACTCTCTGGCACTTGGTTCAGAACCAGGAAAACACCCAAAATCATTCCCATTGTCATGTAACTTGGATCAATTATTTCTCCCTAACACTATCAGGGTGGCTTCTGTGTTCTTTGACTCTCTTTCCCTGGAGATTCTTACCGTTGGCATCCTTTAGGAAATAAACTTGCATGATAAAATTCTAGGGTCCTAGCTCTGGTTTTGAAACTAAGGAAAACATAGCTGCTTCTGAAAGCAGCCAGCCACAGTGACCATACAAAGGATGTGGTTGTCTTTGCATTGGATGATTTATTTAAGTTCCAATTAAAATTATTGGTTGCAAGCTAAGGTCTCCAGGGCTTATGTGCTCGTTCAATCTGTTTAATGTGCTTATTAAACTACATAAATCCCTTGCCAGATCTAAAAATGTGATTTCTTTTCTTAGGTTGAACACACACAAATATCTATCTATGGTCAGTTTGTTCCATAACATAAGTTTTTATATTGCATGTTAACTCTTTTTGATGCTACCATCAGGGAACAAAGCCAGTATTTTCCTTACAACTCACCCTTTTATAGTGAATTTTTGTCATCAGCATTTATGATAAATTCAGCGGGCATAACTTACATGCAACGTATGCAAATAGTTCCTGTTAACATGTTTCATTTTGTATACCAAATATAGGTGTAGAAAGAGACTATGTGACAGCCATTATGAACATGCACGTGTTATCTCTATGTGGATAGACTATATCCTCTGTGGGGAAAATACACGTGGTCTGTAGAGTTCAGTCTCTACGAGACTCTTACAAAGCCCTCCCTTATGTAGCCCAGGCTCACTGCTTAAAGCTTTCTACTCATTCTTCTTCAAACACAGCACTCCTCAATCATTCAGTAACATCAGGATCCCATAGGCCACAATTCTAGAGTTTCTGATTTAGTAGGCTTGAAGTAGAAGCCCCAGATTTTCCTGCCCAGTGGGTTCCCTGATGATGGTGACCCTGCTTGTTCAGGGAGCCCACTTTGAGAACACCCACTCCACCATAAGTAGTGATTTCCAGCTCTGGCCTTTCTCCGTCCCATTTCCTGCACCTGGAAAGCTCTGCCCAGGTATGAATCCTCATTACCACTCAGGTTTACACTCAAGTGTCCCATCCTCAGTGTGTGATTTCCTGACACATGGCCCATCTAAAGTAGCACTCCTGGGACTATTCTCATTAATTTTCTATAGAACTTTTCTCTCTCTGTCTCTGTGTCTCTCCCTCTTTTGAACACACATTCATATATTCACATTATAAAAACATGTGTTTGCATACTCAATACTATACAGTATACTTATAAATAATTAAAGCAACATAAAGCTAGTTTTGTTTATTCACTTATTTTCATGTAATCTGCCTTCCTCGATGGAATCCTCATACAGAGGATTTTTGTTTGCTTGTTTGCTGCCATATCCTCAGCAAGTCAAACAATGCCTGTCACATAATAGACTTACAATAAATATTTGTTCGATGAATATGTATCTTGTAAATCTGCCCATATTCCCTTTAAAAACAAAACAAAAAGCAAAGCTGAAACAATTATGGAGACTGAAATTTGAGGACCTATAGAAAGCTACATGAAAAGTCAACTGAGCTGGCCTTTACGGAGCAGAGGAATGGTGCAGGGAGAGGACATGAGCCATGGAATAATAGTTCCCGGGCCTCAGCTCGGACGAGATCGCTTGCCAACAGTGAGCGCACAAACAAGTCTCGGTTTCTTCACCCATGCAACGGGAATTAGGATTACTCCATGGATATGATGATTCAGAAAGATAGTCTTTAAGATCCATGTGGTCATGTGAGCCCTAAAGAACTCCCATGGAAATGATGCTGTTGCTTCTCTCTTGACATAGGGACAAGAAGTACCATTACAATGGTATTAACACAATGCTTGAGTCCCTCAGACACCCAGTATTATACATACGAGGGCGATTCCCTTGGAGAAGTTGATGTACGTTCATAACACAACTGTGTCGATCACATTACTGATTAGATATATCCATTCCCCATCCCCTGGGCCACGTGCAGACAACTCCTCTTTGTCGCTTGACTCTGGGCTTGGCCATGAACTGAAGCCAATACGTTGTCAGCAGGCCTGATGTGTTCATAAGCTTGCAAAGGCCTTAGGTCCTGGTGCTGTCTCTCTTGTACTTTGCCGGGGGAATTACACGTTCAGGGCGGCCTGGCAGTCCCAGAAGAGGATGACAGACATGTGGAATAGAGTCGCCCAGATGAGCCTGCATACTAAATACAGATTTATTGTATCTTAAACGGATTTTATGGATCATAGAATCAACTAATATAACATCTTACAGGAAAGTACAATCAGAGCATATTCTAGATGATAAAGTGTCTGAAGTTTACCTATAGCTCTTTTGGGAAAACATATTTTCTCACCAAAGAAAGTGTATTTAAACAAAAGCTCTTTCACAGGGTTGCTATGAACTTTGTTTCTTTTTTTTTTTAAGATTTTATTTATTTATTTGAGAGAGAGAGAGAGAGCGTGCACGTGAGAGAGGGGAGGGTCAGAGGGAGAAGCAGACTCCCCGCCAAGCAGGGAACCCGATGCAGGACTCGACCCCGGGACTCCAGGATCATGACCTGAGCCGAAGGCAGTCGCTTAACCAACTGAGCCACCCAGGCGCCCTTGCTATGAACTTTCAATGGGATGATGCAGGCATGAGGAGTGCTCTCAGTCATGATCGTATGCACGTAGCAGGCATGGTGCTAAGCCCCATAGCTCTCCTCGTCCTTGTAATGGCATTATGAAACAGAAATTATTATCATTCTTATGTGTCTCACATAAAGTAACCGGGATTTATAGACGTTTAGGAACTTGTCCTTGGCCAAGCATCTAGGAATTGTTTGCTTGCCTCTCAGTCTGGAGCCCAGAACACTAACTGCGTGTCTGGGCTCCAGCCCAAATGCATTGCTCTCTTCCTACCTCCCTCCTTTCTAAGTCCACTCCAAACAAAACTGCCTAATATTTAGCATTCAGAAAACTTTCTTAATAGTTGTGCTTTAAAGAGAAGTAAATATGAGCCACATATATGTTCTTTTAATTATTTTGAAACTTAACTTCTAAAAAATGTTTTTGCTATTTACGTATGCAGGAGGTGGGGGTTCCTCATGTAGCTGAGAAGTTACTGACAACTTTAAGGTCATTGTTCAAACAGAAATTAAGCGTTCCAGCATTATTACATTTTATAATGCTGATGGAATGTTACCTACAACCTCAGTTGTTTATATAATTGTCCTCTGGAGAGTTTTAACATGTAACTTTCTTCAGTATCAAAGACAGACTTATATATTCCTAGAATAAGCCAAAAATACTTCAAAGAAGTATTCCCTCCAAAAAGATGGTGGTTCAAGACCAATCTTTTATATATACTTCCAAGGAGTATGTCTAAAGTATTTGGAAAAAAAATTTTGAAGGAAAAAAATAAGTGCAGGTTTTCAGATTAACGTATGGTGATTCCATACCCTACTTTCCTTGTAATCAGAACAAGCTCAGCCCTTTCTTGATCCTCCTTTCCTATTATTGGAATTGTCATGTTCTTGTTAACTTAATGGATCAATCCTCTCCATTTAAAATCACAAGGCAATTCTCTCATTTTTTCTTAGATATTTGGACTAGTTTCTTCCTGTCTTGATCAGATAATGTTCAAAATACTCACCCATACCAGTAAGTACATGGTTGGTCAGTATGTTTATACTTTAATGTTTGGTTTATACTGCCTACTGTCATTCCATGTAAGTCGATGGCAATGTGAATACTCATTTTAGAAAACAGTCTACCTGCAAATGCAGGCATGATTTGTGTTTTCTTAGTCAATTAAACGTCAGCCTTGGAAAATATGGAGCGTAATTTTATAAATGCTTATCTTTGTGGGGCAATTACTTTGAAACTTTGACATTTGTCATTAAGTTATATTGCCAGAAAAAAATTCTTGTACTCTAACCAGAAAATAGCTTCATTAATTATCATCAATCATGGGGAAAATCAATAGGTATATAACCACATGCCATGGGTCATGTGAAACCCACAATTCCCAGGGAAGGAATTTAAAGGTTAAAACATACACTGACAGAGCTGGTATAAGCCAGTTTGGATGGAAACGTAACAGTCCTCAAAAGGAGAAGACTTCTGACACTTTTGTGGAGCGGAGTCAGGGCGGGCTTGCAGATGAGAAGCAAGGAGCTTCCCAGGAACATGTCACACTGCACTAGCACCTCCTGCCCTCCAACCCAGCTTTTTGAGGTAATTTTCTGTGCGAGGAAAGAGAGAGAAGTTTGCTAAAACTGAAAGCAACATAGTAGGTGTCCGCTCTGTGTTGAAGGAACCTAAACCTCCCCTATGAAGGCTGGATGCTCCAAGCAGGAGCCTTGTGTAAGTCCAGCGGTAACAAGGACCTGGTCCCTTTCCATCCGGATGCTTTTCTGTGCTTGTTTGCTAAAGGTCTGCGTGCTTTTCACCCCAGGCGCCCCCGTTGTTTACAGAGATTTGCAGCATCAGAACTGAACCCAGAGGCAGAATGCCAGGAGTGGGTGTGCAGTGGGTGGGAGCTCTTCTGCTTCTCACAAAGAGAATATTCTTTTCCAGAAGCTTTTATCAGACTTTCTTTTAAAAATCTCATTGAACGGAATTGTATCACATGGCCAGTTCTACCGGCCCGGGTAATTCAGAAGGAAAACTCACATGGCCAGTTCTACCTGCCCGGGTAATTCAGAAGGAAAACTATGTGCTTTTCCAGGCTTTATAGTGGAGGTAGGGAAAAAAAGAATAGGTTTGGGTTTTTTTGTTTTAATTGGCCATAAACACCACCTACCACAAACTTAGCTCTGGGGCTTCACTGTGGCAGAGGAACAGAAGAGATGGCTAGACGGGGCGGGGGGGGGGTTCCCTAGACAAGAGGTACAGAGAGGAGGCAGGAATGGCAATTAAGAAACTCCAGGCAGTGGTGAGATGACAGGAAAGTCAAAGCCAGGCCAATTGCCTGGCAGAGCATCTGGACAGAAGACAGCACATCTGGATAGGGCAAGCTGCCTCGAGGACATGTGAGTTCTGTCGATCACTCCTGTGTAATAATGTAAAGACATAAGGTGAAGGATTGCAGACTTGCCTTTTGGTATATGACTAATTAGTCTGCAGGAGAGTTCTAGTGCTGTCTGCACCCTGCATAGTCCTCTCCCAACCGAGTGTTGGAAGGACCCCTTAACAGGACGGGCATCATTCTTGTGATTAGGTTACATAGCAAAGGTAAAGCATTCTACAGATGCAACTAAGGTCCATAAGCAGCTAATTTTGCATGATCAAAAGGAGATTATCCTGGGCTGGTCTGACCTACTCAGAAGGCTTTCCTCCTGGGCACATGGGTGAAAGCAAGAAGCCCTGTTTTTTGAACTGTCTGTGGGGACAGCAGCTCCCAGGAGCTGAAGTCTCAGTCCTACAGTTGCAAGGAGTTGCATTCTGCCAATATCCTCCACAGAGGTGGCAGAGGACATTGCACCCTGGTCAACACCTTAATTTCAGCTCTGTGAGACTTAGAGCAAAGCGCCCAGATAATCCGTGCTCGGGCTCCTCATTCATAAAAACTGAGCCAATACATGACTGTCATTTTGGGCTGTTTAATATGTGCTTAAAGGTATTTGGCTTAATATTCCCTCTCTGTCAGACTTTCAGAGAAATGCTGGCCCCATACGCTCTATGTCACCTGATGAATATGCCTCTCCTCCCATAGAACCCAACAATGGATGGGCTGTGTTCCTTTTTCCTTTAGTGAATAAAATAAGGTTCTCATTGAACACAGCCATTTTAAATTCACAATTATATTAAATAGGTGCCGACAAATTTCCTTTTTCATTGGAAGTTGTTTAACAATATAAGCAGTGATTGAAATAATATCTCCAAACAGAATATAACATATGTAGATTTAAGTACTTAAGGAATTACTTCATATTTTTATGTGTTTAAAAGTTGGAGGGAGAACAAGCACTTAATAGCCTCTTCATTATTTTCCTAGATACAGCCTTTTTCAGGATAAAACGGGAATTTTAGAGAAATAATAGCAAGAAATTGGAACTCATTTAACTTGTTCAGCACTATTAATTAATCATGTTGCTATGGATCATCACCTAACATGAGTGATCAGATGTCTTGAATAGTAGACAAGACCCTATTCTCTTCTCACACATTTGATTTAGAATCTGGTTTATTTAGCCCTATCTCATCAAATGAGAAAGGAGAAATTTACTATGAAATAACGGCTGTTAATTTATTTAGAAAGACCTGAGATTTTTGGAATCAATCTTCTGACTCAATTAATTAGGTAATTTGGCTCTAACTGAACTTGAATCTGGAAAGGACTAGAGTTGTTACCTGTGTAAAGACCAAGAAGAGTGAGGAGCTCCACCGGGTCCAGCACAGTTGGAGAATTCACTAGCACAGAAATGGAAGTTTCTTCCTTCTGACTGTGTCGTATGTCAGGTGGCGCTTCCTTATGTAACAGTGTATACTTTACAACATGGAGAAGCACAGCTTTTCCCTCCCTGAACCTCTCATTCTCATTCTCACACTGAGCCTTCCTCCGAGAGGCTGTCCTTATACAGGATTCGGGGTTCGATGCGTTCGTGTGGGGAGACTACACATACCCCTCAGAAGAGAATTTCTAGCTGACACATACTCTCTAATTTCCATCTTCTTTGAACTAAACCAAGGCTTGTTTTCAGTTTATTAGCTCTGAATATGAACGGATATTCTATCATGGTGCCAAGAGGCAGATCAGTTTGGCAGCAGTGATTTGGAAATAGTAGAACAGGAGGGGCGAAGATAGCATTTCTTCCTGCCAGAGGTTGTATTTCTATTGAAATTGGCTTGTGTTTAAGTGGTTTCATTTTATTAGGATAGTGTGACCAGCCTGACCCGAAAACCCTGGACTGCCCATCTGCACGTACTCACCGACCTCTGTTTCAATGCTAAGGTATTTTATACGAGAAATCAGGAAGTTCCTGTGGTGTAGTCCTATTATTTACCACCTGTATGTGATGCTTTGGAGGATGGAGGAATATGAAATCTGTTCATATTCTGTATGAAATACATCTTTTCTTTCAGTGACATCAAAATTTAGCGGAAGAAACCAAACAGACTATCCACATACACGGTTGGAATGTTGAGGGGACCTGGGTAGATGGACAGTATTGGCAAAGTCTTTCTTGAAAAAGGGATTATTTTAAAGGACTAAAAAGAGCACAGGATGGAGGAGACCAGGAGGGATTGGAGAAAAAGTCAAGGGTGACTGGAATGGCAGGAAAGCACAATGAGCCGGTTTTGTGTGCAGATCGTAAGCTTTGCTGGCTTGTGTGAGCCACGTGGACGATTAAGGAAAACTGATGATTATGGATTGTGGCTCCTAAAGAAGGCTGGATAGAACATTGTGCCGTATGTTTTTAAATGGATGCTTAAAATGGAGTTTTCTGAGACAATAATGGTAATAGCTAACTTTCATTGCATGCTCATTCACTTTATGTGCTGATTATTTCAATTTTAATGCTCACACCAGCCATCTAAGGTGGACGCTGTCCTTACCTGCATTTTGTGTAAGAGGGAATGGAGGCATGGGCTATTGACAGCCCACTCGGCCTCACACAGTGTTCATGCAGCGAGCATTCAAACCCAAACAGTCCCGCTCCAGGATGCACTCTCGTAACAAGACATTCTGCTCTTAAGAGAGTATTTCACAAATTTGTTTGATTTTAAAATAAATAGTTCATACTGTAACTGAACTAACGTGAGTTCGTTCCTTGGTGAGTTACAGATTGAAACCACACCAGGGGGATTGTCCCACAAAGGGAACTTTACTTGCAGCAAATGAGGACATCACAGGGAATGACTCCCGGGCAAGGGTGGATGGGTTCCTTTCATTTGGGGTTAGGGTGGATATTTAGATAGGGAAGCCTCCTATCGTATGTGCAGGTGGGCATGGGCTCACACATGCACCTTAAGGAGACCAGCCTATGCACACATGGTCTATTGTGCAAATGAGGCTCGTGCTACTCCTTGGGTGGAGATTTCAGTATTATAATGAGGCAGAGGTCACTGGTGGTCACTCCGTGGGTCACTCCGTGGTCCATCTGCACAGGTGTGAGCCAGGGTTGAGCTCACACTGGTCTGGGTGGTCTGGACGGGCTGGAGCTCTCTGTCGGAGCTCTCTGTCGGGTCAGTCACTATTGCCTGAGGGTAGTGCTATTCAAAGTGTGCCATGCTGTGCCCCTGGGGTCTTCTTCCTGAGTTAGGAGATAAGCTAGAGAGAAGAACTTAAGGAAAATGTGGGACAAAGGTCGGTGAGTAAATGCAGGTGGTCAGGAAAGGTTGGGTCTTGGGGTCAGGCTGGTGACAGCATTACTTGTATGAAAACGCTATCCACAATGTTTAGATTTTCTTTACTGATATAACACTTGCTTTTTGAAGGTGGTGTCTTTTTCATGAACGTTCTAACTGCTTTCCTCTAGTAATAGTGCAAGTAAATCACCAAACTTTGAAATCTGCACAGAAATGTTACATATTTGATTTTATAGTGTCAGGAAGGAAAAATAATTTTCCTATATCTTCCTAAATTCTTGGCTGAGACCCCCTTTCATGTAAGAGAAAAACAAACAGAAGTTTCATAACATGCGTGTGTCCTGTACACACAGGAAAAAGAAACCCAGGAAAACGGAGTGACTCCCTGAAATGGCCCAACGCACCACCTTGAATACCATCTCCAAATAACAACATAAGATGTGGTTTATAGGAGTTTTGGGGCAAAGCACAGTAAACAGAGGTATGGTTGCTGTGCAGATTTGTTAATGCCTTCTCCATTCATATGGGTTTGTAAAGATTCAGTCATCTTCCTCTTCCTGGTACAGGGAGAGAAACCCTTACAAATGGAGATTTCCCTTCTAAATGTAAATTTCCCTCACAGAAGGTTAATTTATAGTCTTTTCAAAGAGCTTCTCCTGCGTCTGCAATTTCTTAAAATCATCAGCCTAAAATAATACTTATGCCAAAGAGGCATATTTTGAGCTGGGAGATTCCACTTGCCTTCAATAGTAAGGATCAGAAAACACAAAGAGGCCATTCATCCTAACAATCTGCTGGTTTATAGTCTGCAGTTAATGTCAGACCAACTTTGTTTACATCATTTTAGACCATTATTTAGACCTCACCCATCATTTATACTCTTACAAAAATGTGTATCCTGTCAGAAATTAAAATAAAATTAACATGGCTAAGTTAATTGCTTATATTGATTCTCATATGTCCGCTAGGTTGCTGGAAAACATCATTTGCATTTCAGGAAACTTCTCTGAACTAAATTGTCCCCTTGGGGAGGCCAGAATGGCTTTCCAGTTGATACCTAATTCCCCTAATACCTCGTTCTCATTGTTAACACTGGTAGGTGCCTGTACCCAGCTCATCCCTGACGTGGTCAATGTTGCATCAGTAGTGTTTATGAGAGCACTCGAGGGTAAAGTGCCTGCACACCCAAACAGAAAATTGTCTCTATTTTATCTATCAGTTCAGCTCGAGGAAAAAAGTTAATTGTAACTGGTAAAATATTTCTGAGACCAGGTCATCAGCTTTGCCTTGTTGACTTAAGGAATATGAAATTACAGCTGTGTTAGAGAGTTTTATTTACCCACCTCTTCCCATAAAGGTAGACATTTAAAATAATTGAAATGATTGGGCATATCACACTGAAAGGCGTTGGGAGGTTTGACGTTCCTGAGCAAATTCTGGCCGTGTCAGAGCTGTGTCTTGTGTTCATAAATATTGTATTCAACAGCATGTATTTCTGTGACCACCTGCTCTCTGCCAGGTGTGATGCCAGGTGCTCAGGAAACAAAAGGAAATGGTTTACTCTCAAGGAGTTTATAGTCTGAGGGAGGTGGGCAAGTGGAAGTGCTGGTACGATGACCATGCCACGGTTAAGGCAGAAGGAAGGCAGCAGTTCCTTCAGGAGGGCGACTCCCGCACGGGCTGCGTTTAGAGGAAAATTCCTCGAGCTACAGTGATGAACATCTTTCTGTGCCCTCCACAGGGTATCTTAATTCCCAAAGTCAAAGATTATACTCACTTGTGCTCCAAACATTCTCACCCAACATGCATTTGCTATTGGTACCCTCCGCTAACCACAGTGGTTTTCAGGGAACCGAGAGGACTGATCTAATGCTGCCTGGAATAAAACATAGTGGGTATACATTTACTCTCTAGAGGAAAGCTTCCGTAATGGTTTTATTCATCAGTTCTGGCCTACAATTATTTGTACTGATGTGGGAAACAAAGTCAGAAGAAAAATAATTAAATTTCCTTACTACCTACAGACCTTTGACAAGTCCTTGAAACAGGCAAAGTGACCTTCCTCGAGGGACTCAGCTGCCTGGATGTTGACACTTTGCTAAGGGCAAAAGGCAGTCTTAGCCCAACCCCCAGGACCCTATAAGTCTACTTTAACATATAAAAATTCCTTTGGAAACTTCCTTTATCTCTAGCCCCAAGATACATGTTGGCAAATCATCCTCCAAGCATATGACCTTCTGATATACATCTGCAGGGTCTCACTGAATAAAGGACAGGCGGGGCTAGGTAGGGGCTATGGATCAGACTCAAAACATCCCAGAAATGCTGAGGCATTTCCCAGAAGTAAGGGAACAAACCAGACCACCCCACCCTGGGCATGGGAGGTGGGATCTTTTCATGGCAGTCACATTGTGACCAGACCCCAAAGAAGAAGTAAGCCATTAAAGATGCTATCACCATCCTCACTCAAACCAAGACATCACAAGAATCATGAGGCCCCAAGTTCCCTGGTCAGTTCTAAATAAAAGACTGTGGGTGGAAGCCCATCTTGGCAACCCAGTGGGGACCCCTCTCACTCCTGAAAGCTTTTTCTGTATCCTTGCTTAATAAACTCTACTGCTTTACTCACTCTCCTTTGTCTGCAAGATTCATTCTTTGACTCCCTGAGACAAGAACCTCGCTCTCCTGTTTCAGTATCTCATCCCTTTTAATTATTATTTTATTGTTAATATACAAAAGCATATTAGTACAATGGCATTAGTGTATTATTTGCAAAAATAGATTATACAAGTCGGTCCATGCTCATTTTATTTAATTCAAAAAATGTGAGATCATGCAGGTTTAGAATATAAAAAAATTGTTACTTCTCAAATCACTTTAGATTTCCTTTGTTAATAATATGAATACTATGTTAATTTCCTAAATGTCCTTCAATTTCCAGCATTCAGAATAATAACGTGATGCTAATAAAAAATTGTCCAGGCACCACGTGATAAAGCTCTACTGTGAAGCATGTCATATCATTAGGCCATTTTTAGGGATGAAACATTTGAGTCCTGACTTTTCTAATGTTCACCAGCTTGTAAGTGGCTCAGTTTTGCAGTCAAGCTCTTCAGAAGCAGGCTTCACAGTCTGGGCCTCCGTCGAAAATCTTAAATTGCCTGTGATTCATATAAGACACATGAAATACAGTCACTCTTAACCTGTTCTCTTTTGTCCTATGGCTCTAAGATTAAGGTATTTTACCAATAAAAGGCATTTAAATAAGAAAATTGAAATGGATGATTATTAGATAAGACTGACTCCACAGCCTCCAGGAAAACGTAACTGTGTGGATTCCTGGTAAGTATGGAAAAAAGAAAGATATAACCTAAAAAGCCTTCTCTCTTTAGCAGAATTCATTCCACTTTTATTTTAATTCAAGTCATCAATAGAGTTAAAATAGCATACGTAAATTTAGGACTTGGCAGTGAGACAGAGAAACACGCTCCATGAAGAACTGCTCTTTTGCTCCTTTTCCTGCTTCTGTTCTTGGGAGGACCTGCACCCTTGCCTTGCTGGTGGCCTGTAGTGCAGATAACATACATTCTCCTTGTAAGAGTCAAGGACTTAATGACTCCTTTGGAGTCTTCCAGCACAGCAGATAACATCTGAGGAGCGACTGCGGGAGGTCATCAAGTATTCCAGACCACCAATGCCAGACGTCTTGATGCCAAGATCCCGGTGCCGGGGAGTGAGTGACTTATGGAGGACACCTGGACACTTGTCTTTGTTCTGACTGGTTCCTGGGTGCCTGCGAGGACATGTACACCAGACCACAATCCTCAATAAAAACCCCAGAAATCCAGCAAAGGAGAGACTCTTCTTTCTTTCTGAGTCTCCCAGACACTCTGTCTGCAATTCAGTAAACTCTGCTCTCACTTCCTCCTGACTTGCATTTAATTTCCATCCTGCATGAAGCCAAGGGGCTCTTGGCTGGTCCTGCAGGACCCCCTCTGAGTCCTTGGACCTGGCCTGCCTACCTCAGATGCATCAAAACACATATCCACTTATAGAATGAATGGATAATGAGAACAAATAAATGAGACCCGGACGATACAAACTCTTCCACTCCCTGTTCTCTCCTGGAACTTTCCCAGGCAGAGTCACAGACATCCGGCTCTTTGTAGATCTTTACCAGCTGCTGGTATAACCACTCACCTTCCCACAGTTTGTATCTTTGTCTCTTCCCTGACCCATGATGAAACTGTGATTCTGGTTATGTTGTCTTCAGCCTCCCCGGACCAGACAGTCTCCTAGGCAGTCTTACTTGTAATAGCTCACCTTCAGCAAAGACTTTATTGATAGTGCAGGGGAGGAAAAATAATTTCCCCTTTAACTTCCTAGGTTCTGGGCTAAGACTCCCCACTGATAAAAGACAGATTAAGAAGAAAAAAACAAGCAGAAGTTTCATAACTTGCACACCTCCTATATACATGGGAGATACCCAGGAAAACAGAGTGACTTAAATAATACCTCCAACTAAAGGCAAAAGATTCTGGCAGGGAGGGGAGCCAGTTTGGGGGAGCTGACCAGGAAAAGCACAGTACACAAGGGCAAGGTTTATGTGCAGATTTAAGTCCTTGGCTTCCCCATTGATGAGAGTTCTAGAGATCCAGTCATCTTTCTCTTACAGATACAGGGAGAGAGACACCTTTACAAAGGGAGATGGAGATTTCCCTTATAAATGTAAATTTCTCTTACAAAAGGGTAATGTCTACTCAGTTTTCAGAGGTTCTTTTTTTTTTCTTCTAAAGATTTTATTTATTTATTTGAGAGACAGATACAGAGATGGGGAGAGAGAGCAAGAGTGGAGGAGGAGAGGGAGAAGCATGCTCCCCCTCGAGCAAGGAGCCCCGTGTGGTGCTCTGTCCCAGGACCTTGGCATCAGGATCTGAGCCAACGGCAGCCACGTAACCGTCTGAGCCACCCAGGTACCCCCATGTCTCCTTTTTTAAAAAAATAAGCAGTTCAAAATAATCCTTATGCCAAAAGGCAAATTTTGGGGTGGTATATTTGCTCTCCTTCAATAGAACTAAGGTAAATTCAAAATGGTATATTTAGTATGGCAAAGTATGAAAAACAGAAAATAAAGAAATCACAAAGGTGATCATCTTTTTTCACTTTTATGATTTTATTTCCCAAGCTTGATTTCATTCAGAGTGACTTGCATTCACATTTTTCTTTGCACATAGACATCAGCCTATGATTAAGAGTCAAAAATCAAACTGATGTCAGCTTATCTTCTTCATGATGTATTTTTAAAAGGCCCAGAAGATCTGGTAATCAATACCCTTCTCGTTAAGTATGATGTTTATTTGTTTCTAAATGTGTCCTTTAAACAGAAATGAGGGAATAAAAAAGACACTTTTAGATAAGAAAGCCAATATCTTTGCTTTTAAAGCTCTAACCACAAGTAGAGATACTTTTAGACACCCTGAGCATGGAACGTGCATTATTTTTACCTTCCGTACTGTTTCAATGAATATAAATCATTATTTGTAATTATCATTGACAAACTTTGTTCTTTTCACCAAAGAAAATATCCTGCCCCTTCTACTACTGATTCTATGTTCCAACCCATCATTTCTTAACCAGAGTTAAGACAAATGGCTGCTAGATGACAGAGGACAGGGCTAAGCTGCTAAGTGTGACAGGGCCACACTTCTGTTGCCATGGTTTTCAAATGAGATGCTCCCAGGGTCAAAGCAGATTCTTGCTGTTCTATTCATCACCATTTGACTACAAGAGCCAGGGAGCACATCTCAGATCTCTCTTGCTCACGAAGGCAGATGGAATGAACATAAATGATTAGAAAACACCACCTGCTTGGTGCTTAATGCAGGAGGAAAAAAGCATCTGTGGCATTTGGGATGGAAAACACATTAGCCTGGGCTCAGCATGCCACTTATATAACCAACCATAAAAATTGCAGGTTACTGAGGGTGTAGGATGAAATAATGCATGACAGATACTGGTTTTCTATTTGGGAATTTCCATCTCTGGACTATCAAGCACAGAGTAACTGATGAGGGCTCCATGGAACATCCTCTAGATCTCAATACTTGCTATTAGGAATATGAAAATAAGAATTCTTGTGAAAACAACAAGTCATCTCTAAAGTGCCTCAGAAGGTAAAACGTGGCCCACAGAGCACGCAGTTTGCAGGTACTGCTCTGCTGTTATAAACAAGTGAGGGAAAAGGTTTTTTCAGCAAGCTTTCACTGATGTGACAGCTCATAACCCCCCAAATTTTCATTTACCTCTACAAGTAGATAAGAGGGCTACAGACCATGTGGATTGAGACTTAAATTTTGTGCAAACACAATTCACTGGAATCACTAAACTTTGAGTGGACAGATTAATCACCAATAAAACAAACGTTGGTTCTCCCTTTCCAGGTGTCTCTCACCTCTCTTAGCGTGCTGCCAGGAGGATGAACAATCAAAAGCCTTTTAATTACTTTATAATCTCTTTCAAGGTTTCACCTTCAATTAGTTAACTAATGCCTAAAGTGATAAAGTTGCATGTGACTAGTGGTTTTAAATTTTATCAAAAAATAACTTGATCTTGAATATAATAATATATGCATATTCTCACTTTAAATACAGAAAGAGTATACACAATTATTTAATTATAGTTATTTTTTCATTGGTATAGGTTAAAAAATCTAAAAGTACTATATATTTCAAAATTGAGCAAGTGAGTCATTATTACAAAAAAAATTGGAACCAGGTTTTCTCTTTATTTGCTACCTTCACTGAGATATAATTGACACACAACACTGTGTGAATTTAAAGTGTACAACATGATAATTTGATCATTTTGATATATTCATCAAATATAATCATATATATTATTTTACATGACTGCCACAATACGGTTGATTAAAACAACCATAATGTCACATACCTTTTTGTGTGTGTGGTGAGAACATCTAAGATTTACCCTCTAAGCAACATTTACATATACAGTACAGTATTAACTCTACTCACCATGCTGTTACATAGGATCCCCGAACATATTAATCTGATAACTGGAAGTTTGTATCCTTTGACCACATGTATCCATTTCCTCTATCCCTTTCACCCCTACCCCTGGCAACCACCAATCAACTCTCTGTTTCTTTTTTTTTAAGATTTTATTTATTTATTTGAGAGAGAGAGAACGAGAGATAGAAAGCACAATAGGGAAGAGGGTCAGAGGGAGAAGCAGACTCCCTGCTGAGCAGGGAGCCCGATGTGGGACTCGATCCCGGGACTCCAGGATCCTGACCGGAGCCGAAGGCAGTCGCTTAACCAACTGAGCCACCCAGGCGCCCCTCAACTCTCTGTTTCTGAGTCCAATTTTTTTAGATTCCACAAGTAAGTTAAACTGATCATACAATATTTATCTTTCTCTGTCAGACTTATTTCCCTAAGCATATGCCTTTGCGTTTCATCAACCTACTGATGTCATTTGCAAATGGCAGGATTTCCTTATTTTATTTTTGGCTGAATGATATTCCATTTCTATATATCACATCTTTATGCATTCATTCTTTGATAGACACTTAGGTTCTTTCAAGTCTTGCTATTGTAAATAATGCTGTAATGAACATGGTGCTGCATATATCTCTTTGTATATGACAGTGATCTCATTTCCTTCAGATATATACCCAGAAGTAGGATTACTGGACAATACTGTAGTTCTGTTTTAATTTCTTGAGAAATGTCTATTCTGTGGCTGTACCAATTTACATTCCCACCAATAGGGTACATGCATTCCCTTTCATCCAGTCCTTGCCAGCACTTGCTATCACTTGTCCTTTCGACAGGTGTGAGGTGATATTTCATTGTGATTTTGATTTGCATTGCCCTGATGATTAGTGATACTGAGAACCTTTTCATAAATCTGTTGGCTATTTTTATAATCAGGTTGGAGAAATGTCTATTCACATCTTTTGCCCATTTTTCTTTTTTTTTTTTTTTTGCTGTTGAGTTATATGAGTTCTTTCTGTAGTTTGGATATTAACCCCTTATCAGATAGATGGTTTGCAAATATTCTTTCCCGCTCTGTAGGTTGCCTTTTCATTTGTTGATGGTTTCTTTTACTTGTGCAGAAACTCTTTAGTTTGTAGTCCTATGTGTTTATTTTTGTTTTATTGCTAGTGCTTTTGGTGTCATTTCCAAAAAATCAGTGCCAAGACCAATGTCAAGGAGTTTTATGGTTTCAGGTCTTATGTTTAAGTCTTTAATTTATTTCATGTTAATTTTTGTTTAGTGGCATAAGACAGAGTTTCAATACCATTTTTCTGCATGTCGTTATCCAGTTTTATCAACATTGTTTCTGATGAGACTATCTTTTCTCCCCACTGACTACTCCTGGCTCCCTTGTCAAATACTAGATGACTGTGTATGTGTGCGTTTATTACTGGGCTCTCAGCTGAGTCCCACTCATCCATGTGTCTTTATGTGAGTACTGTCCAGTGCTGATTACTATAGCTTGTAACAGACCGTGCAATCAGGACGTCTGACGTCTTCAACTTTGTTTTTATCAAGACTGCTTTAACTATTTGGAGTCTTTTGTGGTTATGTACAAATTTTACAACTTTTTTCTATTTCTGTGAAAAAATGCCATTGGAATTTTCACATGGATCGCATTGAATTTATAGGTGGCTTTGGGTACGATGGATGTTTTAATAATGCTAATACCTCTCATCTCAGAACTTGTTTCCTAATACCATTCTGCATTAAAAGAACCATTTTGTTACACTGTAAGTTTAAGAAGAGGTCAAGAAATCATGGGGATATGAATGAAGAACAGGAGAAAGCTGGAAGACATCTCACCATCTAAGTCTGATAAAAGCTGAGCATCAGAATCCTTAATAATATTAATGTACTATAACCCATTGCATACAATTATAATCATGAGTCCCATGTTCATATCAGCAATTACTTAATTAATTAAAATAAATAATTAAGAAAGAAGAGAATGCTCTTACTATGGTAGAATGCCAACTAATGAAGGTAGAAAACATAAGAGACTTAGAAAATACTATTTTGGCATCTATAACTGAGTCAAGCAAGAATCACCAATAAAGGTAAAACTAGAGGATTAGTTTGATGAATAAAATACACCTGCAAAAATATATAGTATCCTCTCAAAAATTACTTATTAATTACCAAAAGCAAAGTAATAACTACACAACGGAGAATGCTGGAGATCATGCTCTCAACCAAGTGATCAAAGTGCACATCACCAGGAATGAAATCGACACTCTGCCTCTTGATATGATGCCCAGGGAATGGCATGGCACTATTTCTGTAGAGTCCTGTTCAAAACACATTAACTAAGTCTCATCAGGAGGACACTGAGGCCATTCTACAATGTAACTCTTGAAAGGCTAAAGAATGGTTCTAGATGAATGAGATTAAGGAGACAAATAAATGAAATATTTGATAGTAACTTGGATACTGGATAAAAAATAAAAATGAAAAACATTATTGGAGATATTGCAGAATTTGAATATAGACTATGGATTGGAGAACATTCATGTCAATGTGTTTTTGATAATTGTACTGCAATTTCTTATGGGAAAGTAATTTTATTAGTAAATATGCCCTGAGACACTTACAGGTAAAGGATTATGATGCCTGTAACTGTCACTCTGAGTTTATAACATAATATGTATGATAAAACAAATAGGAAAAATACTTAAAAGTAGTGAGTCTGGGGTGCGTGGGTGGCTCAGATGGTTAAGTGTCTGCCTTCGGCTCAGGTCATGATCCCAGGGTCTTGGGATCGAGCCCCACATCGGGCTCCTGGCTCAGTGGGGAGCCTGCTTCTCCCTCTTCCTCTGCCTCTCTCCCTGCTCATGCTCTCTCTCTCTCTCTCTCTGTATCTCTGTGTCTCAAATGAATAAATAAAATCTTTTCAAAAAATAAAAATAAAAATAAATAAAAGTAGTGAGTCTGGGTAAGCACTATTGATATTTTACATAAATTTGATATTATATAAACAAAAAGACAAGGAGAAAAATGCATTGCTTAGAAAAAATAAGCAGTAACTAAGAAAATAAATGAGAGAAAAAGGAAACATCCATGAGGAATAGTGGTTTTCAAATATTACTCATTTATTCAAATATTAAAAACAAACACAAATAAACTTAAATGAAAAAAATAAAAGTATTAGATTGAAAAGTCAGGAAAGGAATCTTTCTGTCCCTTTGTGTGTTATAGAACTTACACAAAAACTTATTGACATAGGCATTAAAATGATGCCATCGCTTGTATCACCTAAAGATACCAGGAAAGACATTTGAATAAGCCTTGGCAGAAATGCTGCAAATAAATGCACACAGCTATAATATTTAAAGACTATTTTTTTTATTTGACAGAGAGAGAAACAGCCTAGAGAGGGAACACAAGCAAGCGGAGTGGGAGAGGGAGAAGCAGGCTTCCCGCCGAGCAGGGAGCCCGATGCGGGGCTCGATCCCAGGACCCTGGGATCATGACCTGAGCCAAAGGCAGACACCTAACGACTGAGCCACCCAGGTGCCCCACATAGCTATAATATTTATAGTGAGAATGTCTAAGTACCTTGCAGTTGTGGAAAAGTAATTAAACAGAAGAAATTGCTTTTACAGCTTGGATTCATTTAAAAGTGTTGTTATTAAATTCAGTTGAATATGATTCCAGCATCGGGCATTCTTTAACAGTACCAGTCTGTACAGCTAAATGCCAGAACTTTCTGTGGCAAAGACATAAGCACTTCTATACCGAATGTCCTGCTAGTCAGAAACAATTTATCCATTAACAATGCATCCCTGATCTTCTGAATGCTGGCTCAGCTCACAATGGTACTCAAACCAAATAAAAATGCATATTGTAGAAACAGATTTTATGCTTATAAAATTTAGATAATTTGTGGCAGAAATCCTAGATAAAGCACTGAAGAGTTTATTCTACTGGAGGTGAAATTATAGTTTTGTTAGCTTGATGGTTTTTATTAGTATGTTTGTTTTGTTTGTTTAACTGCATTTACTGGTTAATTTGAATCAGATAAATGTAGATCAAAAAGAAAGATAACTATGTACTTGCCTAATGCCTTTACTGACTTTCATTTGCCTGGACCTCCTTTGGTCTCATTACTGGGATAGTGTAGTCTCATTACTGGTCTGGTTTGCATTAAGAAACAGATTCTGCACCAGCCCAGGTATGTGTGATTCCTCTGTCTTTGTAACTTTGTCTTGGTCTTTCTGGCAGTTAATTTTCTCAACTTCAAAATGGAGTAGTAAGATAATTTTAATTTCTTAAGTGTAAAGTTTTCAGGGATTCCAATGATGGAATCTTGTACCACGGGCTTAGGTAGCTCAAAAAAATCTTTGCAATCTCATCGGTGAAAATTCAGTGATTGTATATGACTATTGAAGCACCAGGCTAATTAGCAGTTACGCAGATGCTGGTCTGACTCCCACTACTTTTTCTGTAATGTCAGCACAGCCAGAAGGCTGGTCAGTTTACTTTCTACACATGGCACTTCAGCAATGCCTTATCTAGGAGAGACATGGATCACACACGTCTGTTCTCTCTTCTCCCAGATGGGAGGATGTTTCTATGTGTGTGGTGAAGGGCATCTGTAGTATGAATTCTGGAGTAAGCACCACCCATTCCTATGTTAGGATTTCTCATGCTTTGCTTGTCATACCTCTAGCTTAGGTTTAATGTGCATTCCCCAGAGGTGAAAAACACCTGGTTATCATCATCATTTTGCATAAACATCTCAAGTATGTTTTTTTAAAAATTTAATATTTTGAAATACCATTTTGATGGGTGTTTTGACTTGCAATTGTGCTACATTTTCCTATTTTTAAAACATTTCCTCTGATGTATAAAAACAGGATACAGATTGTAGTGCCTTTTCTCATGAGTAAATTAGCCATTTGAACTTTGTGACATGTTTTTATATTATATATAAGGGGTCCTTTTTATCATAAATGTGGTATGAAACATTCTCAAGTTTCAAAATCCCCTGTATCTGTTTTCTCCAATTCAGCTACCTTTCCATGTTTGAGCCAATCCCTCCCAGAGCATCCAGGTCCTCAACATTTGTACTTATAGGAAGCTAAGATGATTTCAATCTGAACACTTTTCTAAAAGCTTAACTGACAAAATGAACTAGTCATGCTGGTTTGCTCATTAAAAAATGGCATTCCGGAAATCAGGTCTTCTAATGATGACAGAAAACCTATCCATAATGAATTGTGGTTTATGACTCTTTGGTAGGCACAATAATGGCCTCCCAAAGATGCCCATGTCTGGAGCCCTGAATCTGTGACCATGTATGTTACCTGGTAAAGGAGAATTAATGTTGTAGGCAGAGTACAGGTTACTGATCATCTGAGGTTAAAAGAGGGAAATCATCCTGGGTTATTCAGGTGGGTCCCACGTAATCACAGGGCCGTTTAGTGTGAAAAGCAGGGGGTGGTCCGCATCAGAAGGCTGTTAAGGGAGAAAGATTCATCTGGTGATTGCTGGAAGGTAGGGATGGGAGGTAAACTAGAAGCTGGAAGGGCAAACACTTCCCGAGAAGGAACACAGCTATGCTGACACTGACTTTTGGCCCAGTGAGACCTGTTTCTGACTTCCCATTTCCAGAAGTGTAAGATCATAAAATTGTGTTGATTTAAGCCACTAAGTTTGTTGCAGTAGCTGTAGGAGAGTCAGTCACGCAGGCCCCCTGCTGTTGGGAGGCCCGAGAGTTTCACAGCCTGATTCTGTTCACTGCATTGGCTCCATGGGACTGTGAATACACACTTTTAGATCAACTCTTCTTCACGTGTACCACAACATCTCAAAGCTAGCATGTGATAATTTTTTTTTTTTTAAATCATTGGATACTTGCTTTGAGGAAATTGTTTTGGTATCTGGTGAATAAATGAAGAAAGGTGATTAGAGGCAACATTATACATCATTGGCTGGTATGTGCTTGGGCCAGTAATCACCATTACTTAGAAGCAGTGTCAGTAAGCTCAATTTTAAGAAAAAGACCACAAATCATTTGATTCTGTAACTGCAACTCGTGTCCTTTACACTTTGCTGATCAAAACTGTATTAAATTACTGTGGCCTAATATGAGATAAAAATATGTTGTTTCATTAGGCCGTAAACTATAGCCATAAACTACTGAACAGGACATAGCTCTTAAGGAACGTAGCTTCTAATGAAGAATACAAAGGAGGAAATAAATACCCCAGATGCGGTGTAAGAGCCACACTGAGTGTGAGTACGGGTTCTGCCCCATATAGAGACACGTAAGTGGAGAATCTCATGAAATCGGTGGTCATCAGTAATATCAGAAAAAGTAACAGGATGGTTGGTTTTACTCTACAAGAGTCAGTAAGTTTGTCTTCTGCATTCATTTTATAATTGAGGAATCTGGAATACACAATGGTTATTAATTGTCCAGTATTAGAAAGACAACGACCACGAGGGTTGAGAATGACATTCAAGACTCCTGACTCTCAGTTGAACGTGCTATCCAATAACACTGATGCTGCTATAAATGTCTCTCTTTTGAAACAGTGTTATTTAGAATTCAAATTTTTAAGATCAATTATTCTCACTCAGTTTTCGTTATTACCTTATCTTTTTTAAGTTTCACAAAACTGCTGTGAAATATATCCAATAAACATTTAAAGAAACAAATAGAAAAACTAATCAAATGGACTTACAAAGAATGAATAATTTCATATAAGATTCATAACATTGCTTGATGGTCTTATGAGTCATATACATCCATGCCAGTGGGTGGTGTATGCGGAGGCTATCTGACAACTCATTCTGCCTTTGGTAGGCGTAAGGAGAGAGATGTTTCTGTAGCTACTGTAACTGTTAAGGTATTACAGTATTTAAACATACTTGGTCAAATTTTGTGGTATTATATGATTTACAACCTGAAATAATTTTATTGTATGTTCTAAAAATAATTCACTGGAGGTTGGAAAAAAACTTTTTCTCCCAATCTGTGCTACTACAAGATGGTGGCTCATTACTGTGACAAGTACATCTTTCAGGACTACCTGCAGGCTAATACCCAGGGTAAAATGGGCCACTCAGAACTGCTCAGCAGGAAGAGAGGTCGTGTCATTGCAAACACATTCTTAGAGCAAACTGACACTCCAGATAATTGGTACTGAGTTCATGAGCTTACTTAACTAGCTAGTCATAATGTCCTTACCTCCCAAAATGTCTCTCAGATCAGGTATAAGCGCAAGTGAGGAGCGTCTGATGAATGTCATTTCAGGGCTTAGTTACTAAAGAAGGCTAATTTTATACAAAACATAAGGTTAATCTGATGAATGCTGGGCATCTGGAATCCTAGATCTGGGTTTGATTTACATCTTTGCCAATCACTAGCTTGACAAACTTGAGTAAGTTATAGAAATATTCTATAAGTTTGACTATTTTTAAAAATTTTTAAACCTTAATTATTTTATTTATAAATCAAGAGTACCAGTGGTTAATAATAACCAATACTGATTGATTTATTATGTGTCAGGCACTGTGTGAAGCACTTTATTTTTTTTTAAACTTTTTTTGTTGTTAATAAAATTTATTTTATATAGCATTATATTAGTTTTACCTACCACACAGTGATTCAATATATGCATATATTACGAAAGGATCACCACAATAAGTCTAGTTAACATCCAGTGCCACACATTGTTACAAACATTTTTTAATTTAGTTTTATTTATTTTTCAAGTTTTTTAAAATTTAAATTCAATTAGTTAACATATAATGTATTATTAGTTTCAGAGGTAGAGTTCCGTGATTCCTCAGTTGTATATTAACACCCAGTGCTCAGTGCATCATGTGCCCTCCTTAATCACCCAGTTACCCTATCCCCCACCAACCTCCCCTCCAGCAACCCTCAGTTTGTTTCCTATGATTAAGAGTCTCTTATGGTTTGTCTCCATCTCTGGTTTGACTATTTTAGATGCCTCATATAAGTGGAATCATGCAACATTTGTCCTTCTGTAACTGGCTCATTTCACTTACCATAATATCCTCTAGGTTCATCTATGATGTTGCAAATTGCAGGATTTCCTTCTTTTTTAAGACTAGATAATATTCCACTTACTTATATCCATATAGTCTTTATCCATTTATCTAAGCAGAGAACGAAGGGCAGTTGCTGTGGGCTGGGGAGAGGGAGCTGAGCTGCTGTTGCTGTTCAGCCAGTAAAACGTTTCGGTTATGCAAGAAGAATATGTTGCAGACATCTGCTATAGGGCATATGCCTGAAGTTATCACTACTGTATTGTGCATTTAAAACTTGTTAAGAGGGTGTATCTCATGTTAAGTGTTCTTACTGGAAGTAAAAAGGACACAAAGATGCTTTTGGAGGAGATGGATGTGTGTATTACCTTGACTGTGATGATGGTTTCACACAGGTATGCATTTGTCCAAACTCATCAAATTGTATATATTAAATATTAAATTTATTTTGACCATATTAAATATGGTCAGTTTTGTATAACAATTATATCTCAATAAATCTGTTTAAGAAGAAATATTTTAAACCTTGGTTTTATTCATTACACACAAGTAGATTAATGCCTTCCTCATTGGGTCATTTTGAAGTTTAATGTATTCGTTTATTCATTCAACAGATATTGATTGAACAATTTATCTGCATTCAGACTGTTCTGGGCAATGTTTGGACTTCACTGCAAATTAGATTTTAGAGGCAAAAACTAAATATATCAGAAGTATATTTCATATTACAATATTTGCTTTGAGGGAAAGAGACTGAAATAACAGCAAGAGAGAGAAGGCATTTTAGGTAAGGTCATCATGGAAAGCCCTCTGAGCTGGGACATTTGATAAAATATTCAAATACATGGAAAACTAGGGGAAAGGAATAAAACTATCAGAATAAACTAGTCCCTAGTAAATAAAAGTCTCGGAACATCCATGAACTTAGAGAAGAGAATGTGGTGATAAAATGGATAATGGCTAAGAGTTGATAATGGAGTGTGTGACCACAAGGCTCCAGCATAAAAGAGAAAGCTGGATGTCATGTGCCCGGGGCCTGGAAAGAAGGTGGAATCTGGGTATAGGTGAACAGTAACATCTCTGCTGTGTGATCCATGCCCCAACTCCCAATTTATCAGGGTTCATCTCCCCTTACTTCTCATCTTGAAGTGTATTCTTGATCTGCAAGGACTTGTGCTGTGCCACCCACACCGTGAAACTCTACACTCACATCCTTCAGTCTTTCTACTTCACGGCTGCGTTCGAGGCCACTCATATATGAAGATTATCAAAAGTGCCATCTCTTCACGATGTTCCCTCTGCGCTCCAGAGCTGAATTAATGATGCTCCTCTGTGCACCATTAGCATATATTTATCATAGCACCGACTATATTGATATTTCTTAATAGAAGTCTGTTTTTATCTTATCAAGATTTTATTCTAAGCAATCAAAGATATGTATGTATTTGATAATTGCTGCACGTTTATTACCTATAATTTAGAAAGAAAACTAGATTTTATGACAGTCCTTGCAGTTATTTATTGGAAAGTCAATGCACCCATTTAAAGTCATCCTTGCCTTCTGCAAGATAATCCACACTATGGAGGTTAAAAACACGGTCTCTGGACCAGGCTGCCTAATTTTGCATCCTGACTCCAGCAATGATTTGCTGCATGAGCTTTAGCAGATCCCACCATTTCTATGTCTTACCTGCTTGGTCTGTAAAATAAGAAAAGGATGGTACTTACTTCTTAGGTTGACTTTGAGAATTAAATGAATTTAGTGTATAGTTAGTACACTAACTAACTAGTGTTAGTTAGTTAGTGTACTAGTAGTACAATGTCTAGTACATTGTAGTAGTGCAATGTCTGGACTAGTACAATGTCTGGATTATAATAAACAACCAATAATATGTTAGCTGAAATTATGAAAGGGTGTCAGTATCAGAAGAGTACGAATGATAAGCATTTAAATATAACCACTCAAGATACTACAAAAAGTATCAGGAAAAGTCTGGTTAAGTCAAAGGAAAATGAGATGCCATTTTTGAACAACCGTGCAGTAATTTTAAAATGTGAGATAATACCTAGTACTGGTGAAAACCAGAGAAGATAGTTACTTTAATAGTGCTGTTGGGAAGGTGCAATGACTCAGTGTTTTTGGATTATACAAAGCTGCCTCGAAACCTAGAAGGCACGTTCCCTTCAACACGCCAACCCCACTAAGCAGGTAACACTAACGAAAGTTCTCTTTGCTGAAAGACAGACGCCATCTCCCACCACAAACACAGTCAGGTCACTGCAGTTTTATAAGGGTAAAATGCCCACTAGGAGGGAATGATTTAAATGAGTAACAGTGCACGACTATGATGCAGGACTACACCGTCATCAAATGAATGACCTAGATCTGCTTGTGCTACTTGAAAAGACATATGAATATATAAAATAATATTTGTGGACATACAGGATTTCTTCACAATAGAATTGCACACTTACAAAAATTTATTAATGGTGTTAACTTCAGGGTAATTAAATGTTGGAATGATTGTTTTTGTTTTATTTTTTCACTATTCTAAAATACTATTCTTTTAAAATGTATAAATGGATTAAATTTGTCAATGGCACTGTTGCTTGAGCTGGCTTTAAATGGCCAAAAGTGGATGTGATATTTTGACTCGTAATGGAAAATTAATTTGGATTATAATGACACATAAACACACACACACAGTATAATCATATTAAAGCTAAATGCATACAGTATTGTAGTAACTGGCACGTAGTAAGTGCTCTCTCTATATTATCTATTATGATTGTTATCTTTATTAATTTTGATCTACTTAGTTGAACAGTACCTTATTTCTGAAGAGGAACAGATAGACCTGTTATTAGATATGTTTAGAGAAAATAACCTCTTTAAATAAAAACAAAATAAATAAAAATAACCTCTTTTAAAAAATAAAAGTTTCCAGAATAAAGTATAGTTCAAAAAGTCTTTGAATAAAATTTCCTGATTACGCTGTTCTAGGAGGACCAGCATGTGTGAATCATGCTCCTCTAGTTTTGACTGTGACCATGAGATCATGCTTTGAATTCTGAAAATACTGCAACCTTAGGCCAGTTTGATGGAACTTAGAATATTCTGAAAAGGAACAGTTTTAATTTCTGCATCTTCCTATAAAGTCTACTGGGACATTTCATCATAAAATCTCTCCCACCCTGCAATATTCTATCATAATTACTACAAGAGGTATCAACACGGACAGGCTAAAAGGCAAACCCTGGGATGGAGAGTCCCGAGGAGATGAACTGGAGCGGGAACTCTATTCCGGAAGTAAGTGATTTTAGGGAGGAGCGAGTCCTACGGGCAGTAGGTGTGTGTGTGCTAATAAAACTCTGTTTTCTTTAGGCAGCTTTCCTTTACAGAGCAGTTACATATGTTGCTTACTCAACATTTTTTTTTTTGTTTATTAACACGTCTCTGATCGTTTTTCTTCCCATCTTACAGGTTAAAAGATTTCTTGTAACTTGCTTTCATTAGGAAACTTGTTCTCATTACAAAGTATATAGGAGGTACTAAGCTTACGGCAAATTTGCATTCCTTACAAAGCAAAACTCCTGCTTGAGTTGCTGGGTGTCGGCTCAGGGACCTCACAGATGCAGCAGCAACAGGCGCTACCACACAGGAATCCAAGCGCAGGAGGGAGAGTGCCTGTGCATGCAGTTCAGAGGCTGGGAACAGTCTCCTTTTCTGCCTGCCTGTGCCAACTGCATCAACATCTCCTTGAAAAGATATAGCAGTCACGTCTGGGAAGAAGTGCTCAGCAACGACATGCCCTCAGCGTTCTGTTGTCAAAAACAATACTGTGAAATTCCCAGCTAGATTCCTTTATGCTAAGGTTCTCAAAACAGATGCTCCTAAAGCACTGCATCTAAAGGCACATTTTAAAAGATTTATTTATTTATTTATTTATTTGAGAGAGAGAGCACGAGTGGGAGGGGCAGAGCGAGCGAATCTGAAGCTGACTCTGCGCTGAGCATGGAGCCTATTGCGGGGCTTGATCTCACAACCTTGAGATCATGACCTGAGCTGAAACCAAGTGTCTGTCGCTCACCCAACCGAGCCACCCAGGCGCCCCCTATGTGCACGTTAATCCAAATGTAGTGAATGTGCTGATGATGGCAATACACAAGGTACACGCTTTCACGTCTGCTCAAGGAATGAATTAAAATCCCCCTTTGAAGGATAGTCTCTTGGCAACATGGACAAGCCACGATGGATGTAGGTTTTATAAAAAAAATGATGTGTTTGAGGTTTTCCTCATGTAACTTCCTTGCATTGTATAGGCACATGAACTTTCTCTAAAATGAAATACAAAATTTTTCTCTACAATTTAAGTTATTTTCACTTATTGTAACAAAACCATAAAACAAAACTTTGTAAGGCATTTGACAAATGTCACCTTACTGTTGCATGAAATATATGACAGAATTAGATTTAAAAAAAAAAACTAGATTAATTTAGACTCTCATTTACCTGTCTAAGGTCTTCCTAATTTTCAAGGACATTGCACTACTCTTCTTTTCTTAATCTAAAACTGATTTCTTTAATGGAACCTTAAAAATATTCAAAAATAAAGCCAAAGTTTAAGCAACACAGTCTTTAAGGCTCCCAAGGCTTGCTTTATAATTCTTTTCCTTCTAACAACCAATTTATCAGTCAACACACTTGGTCTTTTTTTGGTTTCTGATTGATCTCAGGATCGTAATGTTAAAGAGTTTAAGCTACATTAATGGTGTTCATTTAACTGTTGTGAACTTTGAGCTCAAAGTAAACAGACTGGCACAAAGTGCCGTGGGTTTGTCAGCCATCCCTATAGTATCTTTCTTCAAGGAACATGAGCAGAGCATTTGACTACCATGTAGTCATCTTTAGCAATATGATGACAGGTTTGAGGGCTAGACTCATAGGAGGACCATAAATGTATCACTTCATCTCTTCTGCACAAGACATAGTTTGTGCTCCACAAAGGTTTAGGGGATTAATATGAAAACCTCAAATAAACCTTGAGCATCAGTAATTAAGTGAAGTATTACTAATAATGCAGGTTAAAATTTTGAAAGACATTCTCACTTACATTCCGATACTATGGAATGAAAAAAATATATACATATAAAAACACACATGGTTTTAAATCTTGTAGTGATGGCATTCAGGAATAAAGAAATAGCACTGGACTGCATTCTCACATGAAGAATTAATTGAGGATGGAATAATTATCTAGTAAGTCCTGGGGTAGTTAGCTCATCATGATAATTAAGGCAGACTTTAGGCATAATGATTACCTTGATCTCGTATTTCCTCTTCCTATTTCTAGACTAGACACATTACAATATATCCCAAAACTGTACTTTGGCTTATCAATAATGAAATGTCAGACTTCAATGTTTCCTGGCTTATAATGGACTTTTAATAATTGTAACACACAACTAAAATAGTAGCATTAAAATTATTTTCCTTTATTTTATTTTAAAGATTCATTTATTTATTTGAGAGAGAGAGAGAGAGAGAGAGAGAGCACATGAGCGGGGAGGGGGCACACTGTCCCCTGAGCACAGAGCCCAGTGTGGGCTCGATCCTAAGACCCTGACTGAGATCATGACCTGAGCCAAAATCAAGAGTCAGATGTTTAACCAACTGAGCCACCAAGGCGCCCTTAACTCATTTTAGATAACATTTTCAGTAATATTTTATTCATTTAATGCTTATATAATTTTCTAGGTTTCATTTTCATTTAATATAACAATGTATCTGCTGTACCATATTCTTATTAAATATCAGTACAACAGACACCCCAAGAAAGCGTCTCATCAGCTGGAAGGAAGTTGACTTTAACTGTGTTATGTTTTGCTCATAGAATCTGCATGTACTTGACAATGACCATAATTTATATGCAGAGCACTCTCACACTGACTTGATGAATGCTCCCAGAGGAAAAACTTGCTGCCTTCTACATTATTTTCTGCTTCCAGGACCACCTCTATCATATAATAGACTAATAAAATAATTAAGAGTTTGAATATTATTTTCTAAATAAATTGAGAAGCACAATGCAATATTATTCTGCTTAGGGTTGAAAAAGTTTAAATTAGCCAAGTATATCAGAAGTGAAAGTGGAAGGTGCAATGTATAATTGGTCACTTTATCTGGGCAAAACCAATATAACAAAGGTGAACTGAGATACAGTTTTACTTTAAATTTTTTAGCTACAGAAAAAGACTTTAGCACTTATGGATAGTAAGTATTTATAATAGAAATAATTATTAATGTATTTTCAGACAACACAAGGAATTTGAGACTAAGAAGTATAGAAATGTGTACAGCAATCCTTAATAAGTCTGAAAAGAATACAATAGGAAAGAGGTAAGCATTGAAGACCTGGTTAGCTTCCTGGTTAAGCCATGTAGGGTGTTGATAAATAGTCATATTAAGAAAAAAACTATCCATGTATATTTACACTTTGTTCTGTTAGACCTTAACAGACATTGGGATATCTCCAGCCATTTTGCAGAGGAGCTAATACGTGATAGAGTGATTTGGAGCTAGTGATGATTATGACTCAGCCAATGACAGAGAAGAGCAGGACCCAGAAGAGCTGGTTGCTAAGAAAACAAGCAGTAAACATAGTAAAGTTGATGCTTGACCTGCACTCATCAACTGAAAGGTGGTGTAGGAAACATTCACTTCCCCTGTGTCTCTCCTTCACCCTCACATTATTACCACACTCATAATGCTTCTGAAACCAGGTATGTTTTTATTTATTTGTTTTCCCACACAAAGAAATTCTGAACACCAGCAGGTGCCCTTCAACTTAATACAATAACAACGCTAACTGGAGTTAACACAGACCCCACAGGGTAAGGGCTCAGTCCCAGAGCAGCAGGGGCTTATCACCAGCAGTGGGTCCCCAGGTTACTCACAACTTCTGTCCAATTTGGCTACTAATTAAAGTTTCCCATGACCCCTCCCTTGGATTCAATTATTTGCTAGAACAGTTATCAGAACTCAAGAAAACACTTACTTACATTTGCCAGGTTATTATGTAGAAAAAGATACGATACAGGGTACAAATGAACAGTCAGATGAAGCAATAACATAGGGAAAGGCCTGTAAGGTCTAGCGCTTCTGTACCCATGGAGCTGGGGTAGGCCACCCTCCAGTGTGTGGACATGTTCACCAGCCCAAAAGTTCTCCAAATCCTGTATGTGTGAGGGTTTTATGGAGGCTTGATCACACAGGCATGATTGAAAATTGCCTCTATTTCCAGCCCCCCTCCCCTCTCAGACAATGGGCAGTGGGGCTAAAAATCCTAAGCTTCTAGTCATAGATGACCAGGCCCATCCAGGAGCCTGTCAAGAGCAACCTCATTAAAACAAAAAACATTGTTATCTCCTAAGAAATACCAAGAGATTTAAAAGCTCTGTGTCAGGAACCCCAGGGCTAAGGACAAATATGAGAACAAAAGATGCTCCCAGTACTCTTACGATTTCATAGGAAATGATAAGAGTTTTGGGAGCTTTGCATCAGGAACTGATGGCTGAGTTCTAGAAGAAAAGATTCCCCTATCATCTCTATTTATAAGAGTTTTAGGAGTTCTGTGCAGGAACAAGGAGACAGAGACCAGTATAAGTGTTTCTTATTATTTCACAGGTGGCAACGGCTTAAGGACAAATCATCTGCAGCAGTGAAAGAGGAAATTCAGTATCTAAAATAAACCTGGAAAGCTAAAACATTCCATTTTCTCTGTCTAATCTTTCTCTAGCATATGGAAATGTAACTTGATACATCTATTACTGATAATATGTTTCACAAAAGGATGAATATGGAGATTATTAGCCAGAGCTGCAAAAGCATGTTGAGGTGAGTTTGGAGACAGGACTTGACACTGAAGGTCCACGTCAGGAAAGAATCTGGGAAAAGGCAATTGGATTAGATGAGGAAGCAAGAACATCAAAATAAATGTCTTTTACTGGAGCATCTACTGTACTAGAGATCCAGCTATAAGTGTATCACCTGCATCAAATATAAAAATGGTAGTAGAGAAAGAATTTTAGTATGTCTTTATCAAGGCCCTCATTTTGATTGGGAGTTCATTGTATGTAGAGTTTATTGGAAAGTTCAGTGGGATCTTTCCTAAATCCCACTGCCCCTGATAGAAGGCTTAATAGCTCTGTAGAAGCTATGAAGTAGCTTCTGTCGTGCAGATTGTGAATATGTCAGCCCCAATCAATGCACCTTGAAAATATTATTTGTAAAAATACTCTACGAGTAAAAGCTAATGATACTTTTTGGGGGAGATTTTCATATCTAGAATAAACTCAAGTGAATATGAAATCCACTTCCTTATATACTAATCCTTAGTGTTGGCCCAAATCAAGGTGCAAACACTTTTTAATCCATCAGTGTAAGTGTCCTAGTTTCAGAGTGCAATAATTATTTAAAATTGGGCTTCTGAATTCATATTTATATATGCATTAAATACAGAAATATGTAGAAGTCATTCTTCATGGGTAGCACGTGGCACAGCAGAGGAGGGAAGCGTGGGAAAACTGAAGCTGGATTGCCTGGATCCCCAACCCATCGTTGAGAAGTTGGGTGACTCTGAGTAGTATATACGTAAATTCTCTCAATGCTTGCTCATATATAAATTTTTAAAAAGATAAATAACCATATTGTGGGGATTAAATGTGGTGATGCATAAAAAAAATCTTCCACGCATCTGGCACAGAGTAATCCCTCAACAAAGTGTTTAATAGTAAGAGAGATCCGTGTGGAGAAATGGCATTGTGGGAAATAAGAAATATGCAATTCTCCAGGCACTAAATAGATGTTTAACCTTGAGCATGTGTCAGCCTCTCTGGGCCTCTGCCTTATGATTCCTTCCACCTCATTGATTCAATAATCAGTTGAACATGAAAACATGTAGAACAATTAATTCAGGGAGAATGAAAGCAAAGGAAAGCCGCCCTAGGAAATGTCAACAGACGAACATACAACTCTATAAATGATCTCACATAATGTCAAAAGGAAATAATTTGAGGATGGGCTACTTACTCAACAGATACGTTACTGCAAGCGAAACTGTCTTTGTGTTCTCCGATTGCTGGCAGGAAGCATCGTCATATTATCATAATTAGCATACAGTAGCTTCTTAAGAAACATAAAACTTTGTTTTGATTAGATACTATCCTCAATTCTAAGGGATTTTGAAATAGTGGGTCAGATAAAGATACTAAACGTTAAGATAAAGCACTTCCCTGGGAATTCATGGAATGTCATTCTTTCATCCATACGGTTTTTTCTGGTAGCTGTTCTCTCACAACAGTGCTTCTGTGCTTTCTTTCCTGGACAAACAGCATCTTCCTACAAAGTCAATTTTGTTTCAACTTCTACAGCTAGTTTGGGAGAGTTCTATTACGAAGAGGTCTTAGCAACAAAAAACCACTGGAGTATCATAAATATTAGTGAAACATTTTAAAATCAGGAACCAGGTTGTGGAGGCCACTACCTTTTTATTCAGTATTATATGAGTTACTAGCTGGCCTAATTAACGTGACCAAAACAGACAATCAAAACTACACAAATGACACTGTAGAGATGAAAAGAAATAAATCAAACTGTGATTATCAGTAGATTATATACAGTCTACACAGATTTATTTTAATTAAGAGGTTTTAGTATTGCTCTTTAGAAACAGGACAAATGTACAAAATTTAATTACACCGCTTTAGACCAAAAATAGATTTTGAAAGAGAAGAGGCAAATATAAAAAATTTATATAAAATAGAGAGCAGTCATTTTTTGAAAAAGCTATTTAAGTACTTGGGGGAGGTGGGGGGGGGAGCAAACATATTTATAGAAAGACTAAAAAGAAGACCTACATAGGGATGCCTAGGTGGCTAAGTTGGTTGAGCATCTGCCTTTGGCTCAGATCATGATCTCTCCCAGGGTCCTGGGATCAAGTCCGGAATCAGGACCCCTGCTCAGTGGCGAGTCGGCTTCTCCCTCTCCCTCGGCCTCTCCTCCCTCTCCCCTGCTCATGCTTTCTCTGCCTCTCAAATAAATAAATAAATAAAATATTTTAAAAAAATAAAATCAAACCATTTATCACAGGGCATCATACAAACTGAATATACATGTAAAACATTAGAGAAGTTATTTGCATCACATGTAAAAATAGCTATAAATTACAGCTTAAAAGACATCACATGCAAAAGAAAAGTAATTCAGAAGGGAAAATATGAACAGATTCATGAATGGAGGATACTGATGTCTAATAAACAAAACTAGAGATACAAAGTGATTAGCAAGATGCAAAATAAAACCACAATGAAATACCCTTTCTACCTGGAAGAACAGCAAAATTTTAAAGTAGGTAATACCAAGTATCAGTAAGGAATGAAGGAATAAGACCTCTTACCCACCCTGAGGAAGGTCAATCGTTAAAACTACTGTTTATTATTCTTACTATCTTTTATTATTGAAATATAAATGATATACTGTGAAATCCACATTTTAGAAGCTCATAATTTGGCTGCTCTTAGTATATTCACAAAGATGTGCAACCATCACCACTACATAATTCAAACATTTTCATTACCCAAGAACTAAACCCCGAGCCCACAGGTGGTCAGCTGTCATCCCGCCTCTTTCTCCACCTCAGCCCCTGGTAACCACTGATCCACTCCCAAGGTCTACATGCAACATTATATATAAATGGGATAACCCAACGTGTGGCCTTTTGTGTCTGGCTTATGTCGCATACCATTGCATTTTCATGGTTCATTAGGCTGTAGCATTTAGCAGCGCTTAATTACTTTTTATAACCTGTATTCTGCAAACTTGCTAGACTGTTCCTTAGGTGTAATAGTTTTCTTAATTATTATTGGTATTAATGTTTCTTTAAACATTTGAGAGAATTCACCAGTGAAGCCACTCTTTTGTGTGGGGGAAATGTTATTATTATTATTATTTTAATCTCTTTCCTTCTTCTAGGTCTATTCAAATTATTTCTTCTGGAGTCCACTTTGGTCATCTGTGTCCTTCTAGGAATTTGTCTATTTCACCTAGGTTACCTAATTTGTTGGCATAAAATTGGCTTTCAGCTTACACTATAATGCTTTTAAGATTTGTCTATGTTATGTCATGTATCATAACCGGTTGCTTTTTAAAAACTTTGAGTAGTATTTTCATATATATCACCATTTGTTTATCTACCACCTTTCCTTTTATTTCCAGTTTTTGGCTTTTGTGAATAAAGCTGCTAAAATATTCTCATACAAGTCCCTGTATAGACAAACACTTTTATTACTTTGGATTGATACCTAAAAGTTGGATTGCTGGGATGGATGTTTCACGCAGTAAGAAATTGACAAAATTTTTCTCTGAAGTTGCTGTACCATCTTGCATCTCCACCAGGAAAGCATGAGAATTCTGGTTGTTCCATGTGTTCATGAGCACTCAATATTGTCAGTTATTTTATTATGGCTGTTGTTGTTCTTAGATATTCTAATAAGTGTAAAGTATTATCTCACTATGGTTTAAAATTACATTTCCAGGGCGCCTGGGTGGCTCAGTCGTTAAGCGTCTGCCTTCTGCTCAGGTCATGATTCCAGGGTCCTGGGATCGAGTCCCACATCGGGCTCCCTCCTCGGGGGGAAGCCTGCTTCTCCCTCTGCCACTCCCCCTGCTTGTGTTCCTGCTCTCGCTGTCTCTGTCTCTGTCAAATAAATAAATAAAATCTTAAAAAAATAAATAAATAAAATTGCATTTCCATAATGACTAATGATGGTGTCTTCTTATAGCTTATCTGTCATTCATAATAGTGAGGCTTACATTTATTCTTAAATTAAAATGAAAACCAAATAATTTATACAAGAATATGGAAAAATTATTTCTGGAGACTTTGTTAAAATTGGAATTACCAAAAATTATAAAACAGAATGAGGAGCGCCTGGGTGTCTCCAGTCGGTTAAGCATCCGACTCTTGGTTTTGTTTGACTCAGGTCATGATCTCAGGGTTGTCCCTCTTCCTCTGCCCCTTCTCTCTCTCTCCCATTCTCTCTCTCTCCCAAATAAATAAATAAATCTTAAAAAAAAAACACAGAATGAAATTATTTTTGGGCAGTAAAATATATGACAAACTCATCAGAGAAGGCATGTGGGCTCTGCATACGTTATTCAGGAAAACGCTAGAATTCTGAAAGGGAGTTCCCAAACCTGTGAACTGGGTTCTGTTTTAAACAGCATCCTAATGTCCTTAAAGTAGGTCAGCAAAGTAGGTTGAATTTTTGGAATGAGTTAAAGAGCTCTGCATTTATATCAGGAATTTACTTAGACCCTCAAATCCAACAAGACCTCAATGGAGTGGTTAAGCTTTATACTGGTTGTAAATTAAGTAATTTGGAAGCTACACTTAATCCTCCAAGGTATTACGTAGAGAATTTCAATCACAGTTACTAACCAAATAGTACTCTAGATACCTGAAATATTCAATGCAGTATTCAAAAGTGACTTAAAGGAAAAGATTATACACTTGATTTTGGCTTAGAAATTATTACTTCATTGCAACTTTCATTAACTTTACTAAAGTTATTATAAATAGTTTGTATTTTATTTCATTTATTTATTTATTTTTAAAGATTTATTATTTATTTGAGAGACAGAGAAGGTGCATGAGCAGGGAAAGGGGCAAGGGAGAGGGAGACAAGCAAACTCCCTACTGAGCACAGTGCCCACCTCGGGGCTCAATCCCAGGACTGTGAAAACATGACCTGAGCCAAAATCAAGAGTCGGACACTTAACCGACTGAGCCACCCAGGCGCCCCAATAGTTTATACTTTAGAATAAATTAAGGAAAAGCTAACATTTCAGAAACTTTTATCAAAAGTAATTATTTTTATTCAATAGTGTCATGTTAACCAAAATAACGAACATAACTATTTTTCTATTAATTGAAAAAATATGCTAATCTGAGATATTTCTTAAAAACCACAAAACAGCCCAACAAGTTTTGGAAAAGGCCAAAATGAGGCCAAAATTTATTATACTAAAATAATAAAAGTATCATTTGACACTAATGAATATTATGATCATGAATATTAGGCCCATTTTAAAAATCCACTTGTTATCACTTCGAATTGCCTGGACTTGGAATGGCTGCCTTATAAGAAATTCTATTCCACAGACTTAAAAATATCCAAAGAAAATAATATAATTGTTCATTATGATGCATTGTGGAGAAGACCATTATCACCTGGATGGGTCTTGGTGAAGTTTCCCACCAGCACTAATATTTCACTATTCAAGAATAGGTACACAGGGATAACCCTTCTTTTCTTTTCTTTTTCTTTTTTCTTTTCCCTTCCTTCCTTCCTTCCTGCCTTCCTGCCTTCCTTTCTTTCTTTCTGTAGGGAAATATTATCTTGGATCACACAAAAGTATAAAATATATTAAGTTATTCAGTCCTTTTTGGTTCTTAAATGAATATGACAACATCAGATTGTTTTCTACTCAGAAATCTTAGGTTAATATTGAAAAAGGAAAGGTGTAACGTGTTTTGGGAGTCTGAAGGAGTATGGTAATGATCTGTAAGTGTCCATTCTTCTCTCTTCTCTAATCCATTAACTTCAAGATTAAAGAAGCACAAGTGGCTGCCCAAATGAAAAGCGCATTTTGCTGCTTCTCTCACTGCCACCTGTGGACTTGCAGCCCAAGTCTGATTCAGGGCTGGGGGTGGAAAGGACAGGTGCATCTTCTGAATAACATTCCCTCCAGATACTCCTCAACCCTCATGTGCTCTTTCCCCTCTTTGCAATCTGGAGAGCAGACATCAGCCAGTTTCTACCACATGGGGAGCAGCACACCAGGGAATGGTAGACAAAACCGGGTAGAATGGCGCTAGTTCTAACAGATGATAACGTCACGTGGGGGAGAATATGGAACAACTACAACCTCTATGCACGGTTTGCGGAAGAGCATAATGGAAGAAGCATTTTGGAAAATTCTTTAGCAATTTCTTTTTTTTTTAATTTCAGATATATTTTATTTCTTCAAATTTATTTATCAAGAGTGACTGAAATAAAAAATGTAATTGGGGGCACCTGGGTGGCTCCACTGATTGAGCGTCAGACTCCTGATTATGGCTTAGGTTGTGATCTCAGGGTCGTGAGATGGAGCCCCAGGGTTCTGTGCTCACTACCGAATCTGCTTGAGAGTCTCTCTCCCTCTGCCCCTCCCCCATTCTCTAAATACATACATACATACATAAAATCTTTAAGTGTGTATATATATATATATATATATATATATATATATATATATAATTGAGTCCCATCATCATGGAAATGGCTTTAGGGGAGAAAACTGGTCAGCTGAATATTACTGTTTCCCATTTTCAACCAGTAAAGAGTTGCCATTGATAGACAGCCAACAGGCTGTCAAGAATGCCCACGAGATATTATATAATACAACATGTTTGTTCACAGAGGGAAAGAACTAGGCAGTAAGTTCTGTGACCTTGGTGATTTCCTCACACAAGGACAAAAGCACCACGCATGCTTAGGAGAACGGCGGAACGTGCACCCTTGGACACAGCTGTGGCTCCTTCCTGGTGGGCAGTCTTCCTCCAGCAGTCAAGCGTGCCCCTGCACAGGGTGTCAGTTCCTCGGCGCCCTGACTGCATCACCTCACAGTAACTAAAAGTGTCAAAGGAATAGGAAGTCAAGGCAGTAAGTGCTGAGATGGATTGTGTGATCATTCAGCGGATGGAGAGGTGCGTACTCTTGGGATGTGGAAGCCTTCCCTTGCAGAGTCATAGATGCCCAAGTAGGCATCTGGGTAGATAAGAATACCCTGCACAGACACATGAATGCCTCGGTAGAGGCCCTCAGTCCCATCAGATTTGTGGATCTTAACCAGGCAGCCCTTGGGGCCTCTGAATTCCCTTTCAGCTCCTGTGTCCACATCAGCTGCTAGACGGGCACGGGCAAATTCAAAAGGATACACAAAACAAGGGTGTGGCCCCAGCAGCACCACCTGAAGCCAGATTCCTTCTTGTCCACAGCACCCAGGAAGATCTGCTTGTGTTATTCTGTGCAGGTGAGGTTGAGAAGCTGGGTGGGGAAGTATCTGATGACATGGGCCAGGTTACGACGCCAGAAGAACAGGACTCCCTGCTCCCTGGGGACTGGAACCACGCAGTTGATAATGATGCCCTTGTGTTGCTTGTCTGCGGTGATTTGCTTGCTGGTATGCTGCACCTGCAGTAGCAGCTTCACCCCTCAGAGGGCACTACATGGTCTTGGAGGTGGCCGCAGCCATTCCACCCCCAGAGAGAGGACACAGTGGCACCTGTCATGTTGAAAGGAAGGGGAGGCAGCAACTGCAGGACTGCCCTAGGAACCGGCTGGAACTCTGGGACTCTCTTTAGCAATTTCTTATGAAAATAAACATATACCTGCCCTAACACCTAGATAATTCTACACTTAAGTGTCTATACAAGGGAAATAAAAGCATTCGTAGGGAGGGGAATGGGTACATACTGTTTAATGGGTACAGTTTCTGTGGTTGAGGAACAGGTTCTGGAAAAGGATAGTGGTGGTGGTTGCACAACTCTGGGAACGGGCTTGATGCTACTGAATTAAACACTTGAAAATGGTCGGAATGGTAAGTTTCATGTCATGCATATTTCATCACAATAAGAAGATACACCCCTAGAAAGACATCTACAGAGATGTCCATGGTAATTTTACTCATAATAGCTCAAAATGAGAAATAATAAAAACATCCATCAAAAAGTAAATGACAAAACATATTTTCATAAATTCATTATAGTAAGGGTTAAGCAAATTACAGCCACTGGGCAAATCTGACCTGAGGCTTTGTTTAACCAGCCTGAGTGCTACAAATGATCTTCGTATTTTTTAAGGTATAAAAAAAATTAGAAAGACACTTATGTGATAGAGACCAGTGTGTGGCCAGCAAAACCTAAGATAGTTACTCTGTGACTTTTTACAGAAAAAGAAGTTACTGACTTTTGATTTAGAGGGTAATAACTAATCAATAAAAAGAACAAATTATTGACACATGAAACACTGTGACTGTGCCTAATACACACTATGTTGAGTTAAAGAATCCAAGCACAAAAGATACATACTGAGCAATTCAATTTATGTGAAGTTCTAGAATGGGCAAAAAGAAGTGAACATCTTCAACATCAAAAGAATTTGATTAAACTGACAACGTGTGCTTCCCTAGGTTATCTGTTGAAAAGGATATGATGTTACTTATGTGATAATAAGGCAAAAAATGCATAATCAAAATGTAATCACGAGGAAACATCAGAAAACAAAATCCAAGGGTTATTCTATGGAAAAACTGGCTTGGACTCTTAAAAAATAGCGATGTCATGAAAGACAAATGAAGCCTGAGGAATTATCCAAGTTTAGAAAAAACTAAAGTATCAAGACAACTAGATGAAGTGCATGACTAGGGGGGAGATGCTATAAAGGACATTAATGAGATAATTGGAAATCTTTGACTATGGATGGTAGTTTCTACAACAAATCAGCTCTAGTTCTTAGGCAAATTGAATATATTTTAAAGTATTCAAAATATATTTAAAATAAAATACATACATAAAAATTTTCAAATATATAAGATGAAATGTTTCTAAATATTTTAAAATATTTGGGTGCCTGGGTGGCTCAGTCGTTAAGCGTCTGCCTTCAGCTCAGGTATGATCCCAGGGTCCTGGGATCGAGCCCCGCATCGGGCTCCCTGCTCAGCAGGGAGTCTGCTTCTCCCTCTCCCGCTCCCCCTTCTCATGTGCTCTCTTTCTCTCTCTCTCATTCTCTCTCTCTCTCAAATAAATAAATAAATAAATAAATAAATATTTTAAAATATTTAAAATTACTGGAAAAGTAGCTGCATAAAATTCTTTACTTGAAGGGAACAAAATTCAATCCTGATTATGTGAGATTATGTTTTGATTTTGTAACTCAAATGGATTAAGTTGGTATGGTTCCTGCTGCTCTAGATAGTGGCAGAGGGCCAGATTTATGATTTGCTGTTTTTCTCTTCCTTTTACAAGCTTTCTCAGAGAAATTAGGCTTTACAATTTGAGGGCCTTATATGTGCTCTGAAAGATAACACTAAACTGTGTATCTCTGACCTCATCCATGTAATCTCCCTGGTTGTCATTCTAATCCTTTCCTCTACATGCTCAGCAGGAAACCACAAGATAAAAACAGACAGAAGATACTATTTGTAATTGGTAAGTGACCAAAGTCAGGCCTATCTTGTCCAGTGGCTTTCTCAGTTTCATAATTCACTTTTCTAATCTAAATCATAATAGAATTAAAACAAACCAAACCAAAAGATGCATCAATTACTGGAAGAAATGCTCCAATGCGATTGATTACCTCCCTTTGTCAATGGTGTTTGTTACCTCGATAATTATTTTTTACCGTTTGGGTCTCATAAATAAACAAGGAAACTTGTCACAGTTCACTCATACTTATGACCCCAACAGCTATTTATTTACATGTATATACACATACATGTATATACATCTCATCACCACTAACAAAGATTTATTAAGTACTTGTTACATACCAAATTCTAGGAATAGCAAATTAAGGATATATAATCTATTTGATATTATTTAATTGGTGGGGATACTAGATATTAGAGTATCAAACTAGATTTTTAGATATTATCAAAATTACTGGATATTAGAGTAAAATTAAAGTTCCTATTTAATTTACTGTCCTGTCTAATCTGATAATGATGTCTAGATCCCAAGAAATCCCCAAAGCATTGAGAACATAATCTTATCTATAGTAGACAGCTCCTTGACTGGTCCAGTGAATGCCCACTGGCATTAGGAGACTGGTCCAGACAGTAGCCCATGAGCCCCTTCCGCTTGCGGACACACTCCCATCTCCCAGCTATTCCTATTTATCTGTGTTCTGTCACTGGACGATGAAGAGATCATTCACTCGCCTTCCAGATAAATACAGGTGAACTGACATGTCTAGCATGGACGCTTTAAATTGTTCCAGATAACAAAAGATAACATTTTGGCATAGGAGCATAGGGACAAAGGTATTAAAAGTACCTTTAGCTATGAGGAAATGTTACCTAAAATTGAAGTACTTTGCAGAGCTTTGTGCTCTGAAAATGTATTAAATAACTCAAGAAGTGAAAATGGCAAATAAATATCTTGAGAATTATTTTTATTAACCTTTGGTATTCCCAAATAAGAAGGTAAATTAATGAGAGAAATCAGAAATTATGTTAATAAATTAATATGTGAGCAGGCTGAGAATAAGAAATAATGTCCCTTTTTCCATTAATTAATCATAGATCAGGATGTGAAACTTTACCTCAACAATCTGTTGGTTACATTATTTTGGAAATTTAATGCATAAAGTCATAGAATTTTTTCTGACTTTTCTATTTATAATAATTCATTCTTTATTTAAATTAATAAGCATTTGAGTCTCCTATGGCTTGACACTGTACTACATTATATCATATCCCTATAAGTATGTAAACTATAATTTGAGAAGCAAAGATAAAGTAAGACAATGAGATATCAATTGATTTACCCAAAGCGAATAGCATCTACTTGAAACAGAGCTACCAGTGATTTTCCTAAAAATGAGTGAAGAGTCTTAGGAACACGGGCTATTGTTGGAAGGTAAGCAATGGAGAATATCTGGAAGAAGCCTAGAAATTTTAAGAGCAAATCTATTATGAGTTGGCAGATATATTATTCATGGGGACATAGCTAATAGTGCATACTGTCATTTTCTCAAGATGTGACAGAATGACTTATGTCCAAGGAATAGCTGCTTGGGGTATTTCTTGATTTTTATTATTTATTAGTGCTTCCTTCCAAAGTTTTACACATTTTAATTAATTGATTTATATTTGATGGTGATTTCACTAATGTTAAAAAGAATAAGCTAATAAACATTTTGGAAGTGGGCTTTTTTTTTTTCTGGATACTCGATTTAATAAAAAAGCATTCCCAGACCCATTATTCATACATGTCAAAATCCCTGGAAGTGATAGGTAAAACCTAAGATCTTAAGTGCTTCATTAAGAACTTTGTTCTGTGATAAATTCTCCTTAATTTCTGAAACAGTTTTTTGGACTCCTGGGTGGCTCAGTCATTAAGCGTCTGCCTTCGGCTCAGGTCATGATCCTGGAGTCCCGGGATCGAGTCCCGCATCCAGCTCCCTGCTCGGCGAGGAACCTACTTCTCCCTCTGGCCCTCCCCCCTCTCGTGTGGTCTCTCTGTCTCTGTCTCTCTCTCTCATTCTCACTCTCTCAAAATAAATAAATAAATCTTTAAAAAAAATTTCTGAAACAGTTTTTAAAGAATGTAGGTAGGGGCACCTGGGTGGCTCAGTCAGTTAAGCATCTGACTCTGATTTCTGCTCAGGTCATGATCTCAGGGTCTTGAGATCAAGCCCCACATTGGGGCTCACTTAACACTTTACAGAAGCTAGGAGGCAGACAGTGCAGACACAGCAGAGGATCCAGGAGCAGAAAATAAAAAAGAATGACAGCAGTGTTGGCTTCCTTAAAAAAATGTATGATACCCTCAACCCAAAGTTGGTTCCCTGTTGTATTTCTTTGGCTGGCATTATACTACGTGGCCTCTTTGTGATGAAAGCCTGTTTGGGACTGGAAGTTTCTAGTAGAAATTATCATCAAGTCAGAACTCTCTGCTATTTGAAGATTGAACTCCCTTGAACAACGACAAGCTGATATAGACCCATTCTAACAAAATGTTTTTTGTGGATAATTTCTTGTGCCCCTTTCCAGATTTTATCTAGATAAGGTGGTTGGTCCTGACAGTTGCTTTCAAGTAAAGGTTGCTGCGTTCTACACAGGATGCTATCCCTAAAGGGTCACTGCCTTGAGGAAATCCAGAGACCGTGTCCTAATGGCACCCGGGTTCTCAACTTCGTTAGTGCCCTGCTTTGTATCAGATAATTCTTAATAGAAAATTTTATGGTAACGTTTTCCAGGCACAACTGAATCACTTGCTGTGCCTTCTTATGGATATTGTTCGGTGTTTAGAAACAATCCTTTTGAGCCATGTAGGCTATAAATTATGTAAACTTACATCCATGATGGTATATAAGTTAGTCTTCTTCTCTTAGAAATGCAATTTTCCTCTCTCTGTGTGTAAAGTGGATAGGTCCAATCTGATATCACCATTTTTCTTTTAAAATCAGTAAAAATTTACAAAAGCAAGTCAGTATTCTGAATTGTTCTTATTTTCCCAACAGTTGGCCAACATGTGGCCTATAGGGCCACCAGCACTGCAGATGACAGCCTGTGTGTCCTCCCCACCCACCCTCTCCTGCTGTGGTAGTCGTATACTGGAACCTCTGTTATTTGCAGAACCTTACTTGCAGGTCCTAATTCTGTATCGGTTGGGACTATGTTAACATGTAAGGAACATGAAATCCACCAAACAGTAACCTTAAAAAACAGTGGGCTTTTTTTTTTTCTTTTTTTCACTTAAGATGAGAAGATATAGGCAGGTACGGTGATTCCATGACACTATTATGAACCCAGGTTCCTTTGTCTCTGCTCCGTTACGGTACCAGTTGGCTTTTCTGCATCTTACCTCTTGTATTTCTGCTATATCTCTAGGTATCATAATGAGTTCCAGGCAGAGAGAAGGTAAAGCAATACAGTGCAAAGAGAAAATCAGCATGTGAACAGAGACTATCCCTTGTTAAAAAGCTTTTTGAGAAATCTTATCCAGCAATTCTTTTTTTTTTTAAAGATTTATTTATTGGGTGCCTGGGTGGCTCAGTTGGTTAAGTGACCGCCTTCAGCTCAGGTCATGATCCTGGAGTCCCAAGATCGAGTCCCACATCGGGCTCCCTGTTCAGCGGGGAGTCTGCTTCTCCCTCTGACCCTCCCCCCTCTCATGCTCTCTCTATCTCATCCTCTCTCTCAAATAAATAAATATTTTAAAAAAAAGATTTATTTATTTATTTACACAGAGAGAGACATAATGTGGAGGTGAGGGGCAGAGGGAGAACCTCAAGCAGACTCCTCACTGAGTGTGGAGCCGATGCCAGGACCCTGAGATCATGACCTGAGCGAAACCAAGAGTCGGCTGCTTAACTGACTGAGCCACCCAGGCACCCCATATCCAGCAATTCTTGTTTAAAATTTAATGGCTAGAACTGTAACATGGCTCCTATAAATGAAAGTAAGTTGGGAAAGATGAGAATTTTAAAATAGGAACACAGCAACCCTATGGAGAAAGGAAGAATTGATCAATTCTGTCTTCCATATTTAATATAGTCTAAGACTCTATCTGTGGTTCCCCACTCTGCCATGTCAAATGGTGCCTCTCTCCCAGCAAATACATATGTAAAACTGCCCCTTTATTAACTTATATTGAAATTAAGAAGAGTGAAATATCTATATTAATATTTTTAAAAATTACTGCAATGACTTCTTTGAACTTGACTTTCTTCATACAGGCAAAACGGATGACAGTAATTATAACACATGGTTGTCTGTTCTGACTTTAAATATATGATATACTTTGAGGTGCTTAACACTGTACTTGGTAGACAGTATGTTTCCAATAAATGCCTCCTCTAGTTATTATCATTACAATTAGTACCAAACACATGCTACTGTATATCTCTTAAATTTTTGTTTTATTTTACAAAGCTTTCTTCCATTTTAGCTATAAAACCCTTGAAGATCTTCTATAAAACTCAGAAATGAGAACTCAAGTCTATTCCATCCTGCTTATGCTGAAGATAGACCTTTTTCTAGAGAGAAGACATAATCTGTCAACCCAAGAAAATAGAACCTAAAGATTTTAATGCTCAACAGGTACAGACTGAAAACCAACTCTTCAGAGCTACACTAATCATTTGCTTTCAACAAAAGGACCTCAAGACAAAAACACCTTCTCTATTTTGTCCCTCACACTAGAATATACCTTTTCTTTGTTTTAAAGATTTTATTTATGTATTTGACAGGAGAGAAGAGAGACACAACGAGAGAGGGAGCACAAGCAGGGGGAGTGGGAGAGGGAGAAGCAGCCTTCCTGCAGAGCAGGGCACCTGATGGTGGGGCTCAATCCCAGGACCCTGGGATCATGACCTGAGCCGAAGGCAGACGCTTAACGGCTGAGCCACCAAGGCGCCCCTAGAATATACAGTCTTCTACGATCAATCAAAAATGTGCCAATCTGATTTTTTTCCTTGTTATACTGAAAGACATAGGTCATTGAAAATGGGCCTCTTCCTGGTACTAAATGGCCAGCCAAGATGTCCAGTAAAAGATCTGCTCTGGTTTTGAGCCACGAGGCAGTTATGCCTGTGGGTGCAGGAGGATGCTGCTCTCTAACCATATGCGATGGACTGGGCTTGGTGAAGCCTTCAAGCCTTTGTCGCATGTGAGCACGTACTTACCCTTGGAAGGATGCCTGTGTCTATCTCATCATTTTCTACTACCTCCTCAAATACAGAGGTGGTTGGCTCCAACCACCTGATTGTTGGTGCTGAACATTTATCCTTAAGAGAATCTCCTCTGGTTTTCACAATGAATAAGAAATCTGCTTTCTAATCATTCTTAGAAACCTTCATTTGATATTTAACACTGAGTCTTGTGATTAAAAAAAAAACAATAACCACCACAGATGAAGCTACTTTAAGCAGAATCCTTTCTGTAGATTTCTCTCTTTAGTCTCCTAAAGCTCATACAAATAGTAAATAGTTTGAAATTAAAATAAACATTACTTTAAATTAATACTTTTGTTTTATATTTTTAAAATGTCCTGTTGCTCTAAAAATGATTGAAAATCACTGGTGTAAATCATATATTTGATTCAGAAACTCAAAGTTTTCCTTTGAACATTAAAGTCAATTGAAAGTACAGATATTTCTGGAGGAAAAAATAACCCTTTATTTTAGCAAATATGTCTATTATTTAAAAAATATGTATTTTGGGCACGTTATTAAAAAATATGTATTTGCTCAGTTGGTTAAGCGATGCCTTCGGCTCAGGTCATGATCCTGGAGTCCTGGGATCGAGTCCCGCATCGGGCTCCCTGCTTGGCAGGGAGTCTGCTTCTCCCTCTGACCTTCCCTCCTCTCATGCTCTCTATCTCTCATTCTCGCTCTCTCAAATAAATAAATAAATCTTTAAAAAAATAGATAAAAATAAAAAATATGTATTTGTTTTGTTGTGGAAAGAACACTTAGAACGAGATCTACGTCTTAACAGATTTTCGAGGTTACGGCACAGTATTACCACCTACAGGACCGGGACATCAGACCCCCAGAACTTCTTCATCCTGCACAACTGGAATTTCATACACACTGATCAGCACTTCTCCATTCCCCTTCCCCCAGTGTCTGGCAACCACCATTCTATTCTTTGCTTTGATGAGTTCTATGATTTTAGATATATCATAAGTGGGGTCAGAGGATTTGTCTTTCTGTGACTGTCTAAACAATATACATTTTTGACTATTAACTAATGCCTCAGTGTACATGTCTCTCGTTTGTTTTTCTAGCTGATATATTATCTTATATATAAAACATTTACATTTGATACATTACTTTCTCCTCTTTTCTGATAACTAAGTGCACTTTAAAAAGTGCATCTGTTTCCTGAACCAGAGTCGGTCACTGTAAATATCAGTGTACAACCACTCAAATGGTGAAATGGCAGGTGTAAAAAGCAAATGAACCCTATTTGTTTCACTTAAATGTTTATAAGAAAGAACACTGCAGGCTTGGTGTGCCAATGCCTTGTTCTCTTTACAGAGATTTTCAACCAAATAATCATTAAGTGTTCTGTTAAACTGTTCCAGTTCCCAACACATGTTCCTAGTTTGTTGGAGCTCTGCATCCTGAACTATGTACTGAGATCCAGCCTACCCACATTGCCACTGTGTGACCATGTCAGATAAATTGGTCTCTAACCATTAAGAGACCTAAGGGAATTTAAGTCTTAAAACTTTACTCAGTCACGTGCAGAATAAAGATCATAAAAAGGCCCAAAAGCTTTAATATGTAGCTTTGAAAATAATTCTTTTAGGTGTGTTAGTATTTCTCCACCAACAATTTAATTTTTTAATGTTGCACACTTTCATTCTAAAATAAATAAACAAAAGTGGGATCATCCAGAGAACTCTGCAGGCATTAAATTTAAACTTATTTACCAAATTTAATACTACATTCTGCTTAAAAAATGGGACATACACAACACTATGATCCCCTTTACCATTTTAAACAGAAATATTTGCATAGATAAGAGCCTGTACCTACTATAAGATGACATGGTATGTCATACTTGTCTATAAAGATGTCATTAGGTGGTTCCCATTATCTCTTGGGTACAAGGTTGATCTTGGGGGGATAGGAATTCTCTAGAGTAAAAGTATATTTAGGCCAAAGATGACATGGGGGCTTCTGAGGTATACAGTACCAGTATCCATGTTTGGATTGAAAAACAAGAAATTCCTTGGAAATTCCAGCAGGGAAGGATGGAACACAAGGAAATAGCTACTTACAAACTGTCAGAAGAACTGAAGGAAAGGTCTGGGAAAGTCACCTCTTGCTCTTACTCTTGTCATATGCAGACTTCCAAATTAGAGCAAAGCACCACACATGGCAGAGCTGAGGTCAATAGTTTGCTTAGGAGCACTGTGGGTGCCTTGAGTACCTCATGCCTGTCCAACTCCTCTCTCCATGCTTTGCTGTGACTGGAGAAACATGGCTTCTGTCTTCAGCCATCCAAACCTCATGCAAGGAACCCCCACTGGGGGAATCTAAACCAAAAAAGTGTCTGGCAAAGTGTCTAGAAACATGATTCCCAGGCTTCCCATGGAGAGTGGGGGAGTGTGCGGGCTCATGTAGTGTTGCCAACAGACAGTGGGGGCATCTCAACACACATATGTCAAGTCCTGACCACACTGCTCGACACATAGCAGAATGTGATACACAGTGGTGCAGTGGTTAATGGTACTCGTGCTAAGTATCTCCCCCACCTTCTACCTGTGTGACGTTGGGCAAGTTATGCAATTTGTCTGAGATTTATTTCCTCTTCCATAAGAAGATATTGTTATCTGCCACACTGTGTGGCTGGAATATTTACACACTTAGCACGGTGTTTGAACACACAGGAAGATATCTACAATTGTCCCTCCTCTAAAGTCATATCTTTCAACTGCAGTTTAAGCTACACCTCTTTCAATATTTGCAGCAATTTTACTGCTGTGGGTAAGCCCTCCTCCACTTCATGTTCTTTGCCACCATTTTGCAGCTCAGCTCTGCCACCTTTTCTAGCTACTCTGGCCAGATCAACACAGTGCAAACACAGAAGGGTAAGAGCGGGCGCCTGGGTGGCTCCGTCGGTTAAGTGTCCGACTCTTGATTTGGCTTCAGGTCGTGATCTCAAGAGTCCCGGGATCTGAGCCCCACACACTGACATGGAGTCTGCTTGAGATTCTCTCCCTCTCCCTCTGCCCTTTCCCCTCGCCCCCAGCTCAGCTCTCTCTCTCTTGCTCTAAAAAAATAAAAAGAAAAATAGAATATTTTACAAAAGGGCAACAGAGTGGATGTTGTCAAAGCAGTGGACTGAGAAATCTTGTCTAAGAAAGACACAAGAGAATAAAAGGGCTAATGGATAGAGAAATTATTAATTATGGTGAGTTTTGATAGTGGCTTGAAGAATAATTCCATGAAAATATGTGTATGGACAACAAAGAAGAGAGGAGGTTTTATCCGAGAGGCTCTCCAGAGCACACTTGCTTAAAATCATCATGAATAACTCCTGAAAGGTCATTTAAAAACACCATTCTCTGCCCTCCACAGAATAAACTAAACGAATATTAAAACTTTCAGTCATCTGTAGCCTATTAGAATCTCAGATCTAATCCTAGGTGTGGACACATTTTTGAGGAGTCAGCTACCAGTGCTTAAAATAATTATTTGCTATTTATGGTTTTAGAGAATTTAGGAACCATTATCTTTTTGAAACACATCCTCCTAGAATGATATCTAATATCTTTAATATTTCGGTATTGAATGTGCTTAATATGTATTCCCTCCCCTAAAAAGAGAAAAATTCTGTCTGTTCTGAAATAGTGATCTTTTATCCAATGTAACCTAAAAGGCCAGTTGAAAAGATTAATTATGTAAGATATGTGGTCAAGTATCTATATTAACATTAATAATGAGACTCATAAAAGCTTAAAAAAGAATGAGTCAAGGATATTTATAGTCAGCATTATGATTTGTACGTCATACTGATTAGCATATGAATTCTAATGGAGTCTATTGAAACTCAGTCATGTAAAAGATATTTTGATGTTTGAATATCCAGGTGAGTGTGTTTTTCTCATTGTCTCATATTCCCATTTTTCAGTGCTCCTCCATGTACCTGGAACTGTTACAGAGAGTATTAATTTCATATTGTGTGTTCATTAGAATACCGTTTAGTTACCTCAAATCACAAGACAGATCAGTTGTTCTCTAGACTATAGGTAGAAATGAAAGGACAAGATGATTCTTATTGTGTGGATGTATGAAATAAATCAAATGTGCAATAAGAGGAAGACCCATAAAGGTTATTATTCACATTGAAGAAAACCACTGATGATCGATTTCAAAGTCTAGATAGGTATTTGGTGCCCTGTGTTGGAAAAAAACTGTAAGACAAAAATACTGGGGATAGTACAAATGCACTGAAATTGAATATGGAATTACATATGCCTGCAACATCCTTTTCTGGTGTCAAGCTCCATGAAATTTATTCTCTTCAGAAAAATTTCCCAGAACCCTCAAGTGTTAACATTTTTCAGCATTTCCAGTGAGTTCACACTTGCTGGATCCTTTTTAAATACTAATTTCAGAAGGAAAACTTTTGTTCGTTTGCTACAGCAGAATAACCCCAATACTTAATTTTAAATAAACTGTAGATTTAAGTGTATTTATTTTATTGTCATTAAACCCCGTTACCAACAAGCTAGCCAAAGAAGATGGGCTGGTTCACTGTTCATTTATGTCCAGCTTCTGTGTCTTCGACCTAGTTCTCCAAGTCACTTTATACATCTAAGCTAATGGGGCGAGACTGCTGCTTGCATAGATAATTCAGAATTAGTAGAGATGTGTTCTAAAAATACACTTTCCAACATCACACACACACACACAACATACAAGCACACATATGCCCACTTTTTCTTCATTCTGCGTATAATTCCGCAATTATACAGAAACTTCTACAGTAACCTGGTAAATTGCTGTTCTCAGTTAACTGAGGTCAAATCTTGGCTAATGGTGGATCCACACTGACCAATCAGTGCAAATGTCCAATTTATTAGAAAAATTGTGGTCATTGCTCTGTTCTAGAGTTTCTGAGTATAGTATCAGTCCCCACAGGGTAATACCTAAGAGACTTAAGTGGGCAGATTTCACACCGAGCATAAGTCACTACAGAAAAGGAATTGCATTTAGTGTCTGTGAAAGCTAACATGCCAAGCAGATGAGTGAAATTTCGGTTCTTTTCTCTTCATGCATTATTAACTATCTCTCTGTTGTTGTTTTTGCAGATGTTCTTGCCATCCTCTTTCAAATTATAGTACTCGGCTAATTCACAAGTTACAGCTCTATTTATGTTGAAATACCAGTGTTTTGTGTGACTCTTGGCATGGTTATCATGGTGATGTTTACAAGTCCAGGCAGAAGCATGAGGAAAGATACACACAAAAGAAGCCATCAAGTACACCTGGGGAAGCAGAGAAACTTGGAAGGTGCTGTATGTGAAGCTGGGAAACTCAGATCCTAAGTGCTCTCTGCTGGAGCCAAGTAATTAATTAAGAAAGAATGAAGAACTCTTAGAAACAGAGGTATGATTAGAAGATAACTATTACCAATTGTATGACTCTTTGTATTTTTTTAAAGTACCTCATGAAGATAGATTTTGGACCTGAAAGTTAAATTTGTATATTTAAATCTAAGTGCATTATATTTGTAGCAAGTTCATGTTCATATGAAAAATGGTATTTACATAAAAAATCATAGCAACCAGAGATTAAGTATGTAATACGTATATGTTAAATATATTAATGATACTTCATTCCTTTGTATTTTATTTACTTTACTTTGATTCTTTCAACGCTCATTCTGGTTAGTTAAGCATATTTGGCTACTCAGGTGACTTAGTGATCTCAAGGGAGAAAAACCACATTTTAATCATAGTTCTGCATACAAAGAAATTGCACTATTTATTTTGGAATCTACAGATTTTCTCTGTGCAGAATTCACTATTTCTTTGCCATAATGGGCTTTTTTTCCTACCTTACTTTTCCTAGTATCAATGTTTTAGCAAGCTATAAATCATATATCATAAAATCCATCCTTCTGAAGTTCACAGTTTTTAGTACATTCACAAAGCTGTGCAACCATAACCACTAATTCCAAAACAACTTCATCCCCCCAAAAAACTCCCAATGACAGTTCCCTCCCCCAGCCCTTGGCAACCACTAATCTATTTTCTGCCTCTCTAGATTTCCCTATTCTGGACATTGCATAAAAATGAATCATAACGTATGTGGCCCTCAAGTCTGTCTTCTGTTACTTGGCACAGCGCTTTCCCAGTTCAACCACGTGCGAGCACGGGTCAGCACCTCAGCCCCTTTCATGGCCGAATGACGTTCCATTATCCACCTGACCACGTACCACGTTTTGTTCATGCATTCATCACCTGGTGGCTTTTATGAATAATGCCTCTATGAACACTTACATACAAGTTTGTCTCTGAACATGTCTTTAATCCTGTTGGGTATATACCTAGCTGTGAAAATGCTGGGCCATCTGGTATCTCCGTATTTAACATAGTGAGGAACTGCCAAATTATTTTCCAAAGTGTTTGCACCTATTCTCATCAGCAATGCATGAATCCTCACCAATACTTGTTATCTGTTCAGTATTAATATTTTACACACTAAATTTCACCCACCTTTGCCCTCTTTATTTTAACTTTATGTCTTTCCATATTTTTCCTCAGTGAATACAAGTCTCCTCCATCTTCAATAGCTGTGTATACACTTCAAAATAGGTAAGCACTTTAGTTAGTACCTTAGATTGCCCCACTGAATATTCACAACAACCTAATATGATAACTGTTATCAGCTCCGGTTTGTAGTTGAAAAACATTATGCAAAGGCCTCAAAAACTTTCCCAAGAACCCACAGGTATTCTGTGGAAAAGCCTCTATTTAAACCCATGAGCTTTTGGAGCCCATGTTTTAATGTCCACCTCATATTCTCACATTTTCATTATTTCCCTGCATTTTTCTTTCTGTAATGATTCTATTCCTGTTGATAAGTAACCTCGTTAACACTCCTTACCACTTCCCTGACATCCCTGTGGGACTGAGAGTCACCCTCAGAGCTATGAACTTGGCTCTTCTGGACCCACAGAGCTTGAGCGCAGGAGGAGGTTCTCTCAGCCCTGATGGGGATTGGCTATTAATCCAGAGGCAGAATGGGAAATGGACTCTGGTCCGTGTGACAAAATGTTCTATGCAAATTCTGTGTACCTTAGGCAAATGAACTGTGATTATCATAAAAATGAGTATTTGCCTTCAAAATACATTTTCACATTGTAGGTCTCAATTAAAATATTTAAAAATGAATTCTCTTTTGGGGAAGATGATAATTATATTTATTTTTGTTGAGAACTTATCATCTGTGATATTTAAATATTTTGCATAAATTCTTTCCTCTTCTCAGGTCAGTTTGTTATAACATTTTACATGCTCAAAAACCAAAGTGTAAAGAGATTACATGATTTGCCCAAATCTCATAGCCCAAAGTGGCCAAGATGGGACTCAATATCAGATCTCTGTGACTATGAAATCCATGCAAAATTATGAATAAGAGAGACATGATTAGACATAGCACTGTAATTACCTGGGGATGGAATTGGACACATTTTTGTCATTTTGGGGGAATTTTTCTTTCGTTTTACTCTTCAGTTGGAATCATTTTGGGGACTAAACAGTATACAAAATAGTGAACTTTGTAAGTATGAATGTTTTCAGATGTTATTTTGTGAAGAATAGTAACTATGCTGCACAGGGTCATCTTAGCCGTTATTAATCAGGAAAGTAAAACAGCACAATACAATCCTGATTGTTGTTCTGGGGCAGTGATAATGTAATTTTGATTGTGTCTCTTTCAATAGAAATCAAAAAGTACCAATGAATGGCAGAAAAAAAAATCTATCCTTGAAAAATTAATGGATCTGAAAATGAATCCATCTTGCATTCATCTAAATTCATTGTTTTGATATTTTTTATTAATCACAAATAGAAGAAAACAAGGAACATATGTAAGCTATCTATATAAGTCTCTTTCTGAGCTGAATAGTTCAGCAAACTTCAAAAGAAAAGTTGGATAAACCAACCATGAAAATAGGCCTGATGCTTTGAAAAACTAAGCTTTTCTATGTCAATTCCTGAACTTACTTAACCTCTAAATGGTCATTATTTTTCAAATACCTGACAGAGTGATTTCGACTGTGAAATTTCTCAACCAGTGCACCCACCTCTACCCAACTCTCCGAAATATGGAGACAAACATGTTAGCTAACTAGACATTTTGCCAACTAAAGATGCTAATACAGTGACATGTTTTCTAAAAGAAAGTACTACAAATGACATAAAAATATTTTATACAATAAGGAGAATTGATCCCAATTTGAATAGTTAGCCTAAGTCAGATACTTTTGTTTCTGAGCGGTAGGAACTTTATCGTAACCTGCCTTCTCTGTGCAGATTGGCAACTAGGATTGTTTCAGCATTTCTTTTGTCTTTTTTTTTTTTAAGATTTTATTTATTTATTTGACAGAGAGAGACGCAGCCAGAGAGGGAACACAAGCAGAGGGAGTGGGAGAGGGAGCAGCAGACTCCCCACGGAGCAGGGAGCCGGATGCAGGGCTCCATCCCAGGACCCTGGGATCATGACCTGAGCTGAAGAAAGACGCTTAACGACTGAGCCACCCAGGCGCCCCTCTTTTGTCTTTTAAAGATAAGAGATTTTCTTACTTTGCAGAATCATTCCACACTGAATTGCTTGTCATTTGTTCATCGACAAAAGTGAGATTCTAAGTGTTAAGAACTAACTCTGGAATAGTGGAAGTTCTCCATGTTAGCAGTGTTCTGAAGAGCAACACGAAAATCAGACGATACTATACATGAGTTGAATGCTCATATATAAGCTTTTGGTTTACTTTTTGTTTTAATTTACATGGGGCATGATAATAATTTTGTATTTTGGTATTCACATTTTGATGTTGATATATCACCAATGTAAAACAGTCAGTATAGTTATACATAGATGAACATTTACTATCTCAGTCACAGAGGAAACATATTTTTAAGCATATTTTCTATATGCCACACTAAAGGGGAAGGGCAATGAATGATATGGATCATGTAGGAGAAATGGTGAAACACCACGTTAGTTCTGTGGTAAATGTATTAATCTGCCCTGATGTAAAGCTTTACAATAGTAAAGCATATTCACCTCTTAGTCACTTTTTTTGTTTTTAAAGATTTTATTCATTTATTTGAGAGAGAGAGAGCATGAGAGACAGAGAGCACGAGAGGGAAGAGGGTCAGAGGGAGAAGCAGACTCCCCGCAGAGCAGGGAGCCTGACGTGGGACTCGATCCCGGGACTCCAGGATCATGACCTGAGCCGCAGGCAGTCGCTTAACCAACGGAGCCACCCAGGCGCCCACAGTCACGTTTATATAAAGCAGACGGAATTATAGAAATTCAAGCATCTACATTCCCTGATGAATTTTAATTTCTATAATATAAGCCTGAAATAAATAGGACAGACGCTTGAGCGAAACCCCATACCATCATATAATATTTATTTATAATATCTCTTAGTGTATATCAAATTTTGTATTTGTAATGGTCAGTTATTATATGTATCTTCTGAATTTATGTTTTATGTCATGCACTTTGGATATGGAATGTACTCTCTGTATCAAACATCACTATTTAAACATAGCACTCATTTCAAACCAAGCAATACAATGTTTAAAGCAGTTGTCATGTAATCAGAAAGATATTTAAAATCACAAATGAGAAGGAAATATTAATAAACTCAAACTGAAAACCATTAAGAGTAAAATTTCATATACTAATTTTCATATGTTTATTAATTTTGCTAAAATAAATCCTAGTTATCAAAATGTTCCAGGCAATTGAAAGGAGTGGCGATGTAAAGTGGTAGATGCACACATTTCAGTTTAGAACTGGAATTGACATTTGAGTGTATATTAGTTTTCATTAATATTCAGGGTAGAGTGAAGTCTGAAGGGGAGCAGAATTTGCCACCCCAAATACTCCTCTTTAGCCTAAGAACAACTTTAGGCTCATTATTTTTAAGAAATAGCAGACACAGCAGAAGCTTTGAAACACCAAGTAGAAGGTACCCTTTTGTAAGAGCCATTTACATTTACAGGCATACCTCATTTTGTGTTGATTTCCTCAACTGCACTGTGCAGACACTTAGTTTTTTACAGATGGAAGATCCTGCATCAACAAGTTTTTGGCACCATTTTTCCAACAACATTTGCTCGTTGTGTCTCTGTATCACATTTTGGCAATTATTGAGCATTTTCAAACTTTGTCATTATTACATTTGTTCTGCTGATCTGTGATCAGTGATCTCTGATGTTGCCATTGTAATTGTTTGGAGGTTCCATGAAATGCACCCACACAAAATGGCAAAATTGATCAATAACTGTGTGTGTGTTCTGACTGCTCCACTTATCAGCTGTTCCTCTCTCTTTCTCCTGGGACCTCTGTATTCCCTGAGACATACCAATATTGAAATTAGGCCAATTAATAACACTGCAATAATGGGCTCTCAGTGTTTAAATGAAAGGAAGAGTCACATGTCTCTCACTTTAATCACAAGCTCGAAATGAGTAAGTTGAATGAGGAAGGCATCTCTCCAAAGCTGCGACAGGCTGAGGGCTAGGCCTCTTGCAGCAAACGTTAGCCAAGTTGTGAACGCAAAGGAAAAGTTCTTGACGGACATTACAAGTGCCACTCCAGTAAACACACGGATGAAAAGGAAGCAAAAGAGCCTTATTGCTGATGTGGAGAAAGTGTCAGTGGTCTGCATAGAAGGTCAAACCAGCCACACCATTCCCTCAGGTCAAAGCCTAACCCGGAGCAAGGCCCTGACTCTCTTCAGTTCTGTGAAGACTGAGAAGTGAGGACGTGGCAGGAGGAAAGTCTGAAGCCAGCAGAGGTTGGTTCATGATGTAGAAGAAAAGAAGTCGTCTCCATAACATAAAGGTGCCAGGTGAGGCAGCAGGTGCTGATGGAGAAGCTGCAGCAAGTTCTCCAGAAGATCCAGATGAGATAATTCGGGAAGGCGGCTACACTGAACAACACATTTTCTATGTAGATGAAACAGCCTTCTACTGGAAGAAGACGCCGTCTGGGACTGTCATAGCTAGAGAGGAGAAGTCAGGGCCTGGCTTCAAAGCCTCAAAGGACAGGCTGACCCTCTCGTTAGGGCCAATGCAGCTGATGACTGTAGGTTGAAGCTAATGCTCATTTACTGTTCCAGACATCCTAGGGCCCCTAAGAATCATGCTAAATTTCCTCTGCCTGTGCTCTAGAAATGGAACAACAAAGCCTGGATGACAGCACATCTGTTCACAACATAGTTTACTGAATATAAGAGACCTACTGCTCAGAAACAACGATTCCTTTCAAAATACGACTGCTCATTGATGATGTACCTGGTCACCCAAGAGCTCCCAGGGAAGATGTTCAACGAGATCAATGTTTTCATGCTCGCTAACACAGCATCCATTCTGCATCCGTGGATCAAGGAGTCATTTCAATTTTCAAGTCTTATTATTTAAGAAATACATTTCATAAGGCTACAGCTGCCATAGATGGTGACTCCTGTGAGGAATCTGAGCAAAGTAAATGGAAAACCTCGGGAAAGGATTCACCGTTCCAGATGTCATTAAGAACACTTGTGACTTGGGGCGCCTGGGTGGCTCAGTCATTAAGCGTCTGCCTTCAGCTCAGGTCATGATCCCGGGGTCCTGGGATTGAGCCCCGCATCGGGCTCCCTGCTCAGTGGGAAGCCTGCTTCTCCCTCTCGCCCTCCCCCTGCTTGTGTTCCTGCTCTCACTATCTCTCTCTCTCTGCCAAATAAATAAATAAAATCTTAAAAAAAAAAAAGAACACTTGTGACTCATGGGAAGAGATCAAAATATCAACATTCACAGGAATTTGGAAGAAGGTGATTCCAACCCTCATGGAGGACTGTGAGGGGTTCAAGACTTCAGGGGAGGAAGTCACTACAGATGTGGTGGGAACAGCATGAGAATCAGAATCAGAAATGGGGTCTGAAGATGGGATCGAATTGCTGCCATCTCATGATAAAACTTGAATGGACAAGTTGCTTCCCAGGGATGAGCAAGGAAGTGGTTTCTCGAGAGGAGTCTATTCCTGGTGAGGATGCTGTGGAGATTGTTGAAGCAACAATAAAGGATTGAGAATATCACGTAAATTTGGTTGGTAATACAGCAGCAGGGTTTGAGAGGATGGACACCAGTTTTGAGAGAGGTTCTACTCTGGGTAAAATGCTATCAAACAGCATCATATGCTACAGAGAAATTGTTCATGAAAGAAGAGTCAATCAATGCAGCAAACTTCACTGTTGTCTTATTCTAAGAACTTGCCACAGCTGCGCCAGCCTTCAGCAGTCAGCACCCTGGTTGGTCAGCACCCACCAATGTCGAGGCAAGACCCTCTACCAGCAAAAAGGTTACGACTCACTGAAAGCTCAGATGATGGTTAGCATTTTTTAGTAATAAGGTATTTTTAAATTCAGGTACTTTTTTTTAGACGTATGCTATTGCACACTTAATAGACTGCAGTATAGCAGAAATATAACATTTTATGCACTGGGAAACCAAAAAATTCATTTGACTCACTTTATTGTAATGTTTTATTTTGGTGGTCTAGAACTGAACCCACAATATCTCCCAGGTGTGCCTCTACTGGGGAAATCTCCATTTATAAGTGTCTCTTTCTCTGTACCAGGAAGAGAAGGATGATTAAATCTTTAGAATCTCTTACCAATGGAGGAGGCACCAGGTTCCAACCTAGCTCTGCTTAAAACCCATACACCCTTGTTACTTGTTACTGTGCTTCTCCTGGTAACCTTCCATTAACAGGCTTATCTCCCCCCTCCCATGCCCCTCCACCTGCATATCTTTCTTTTGTCATTAGCTGAGGGTAATATTGAAGGGAGTGGTTTGGGCCATTCTCAGAAGTTACTAAGTGTTCCTGGGTATCTCCATGTATACAGAGGTATATATGTCATTATAATTCTGTTTGTTTTCCTCCTGTTAATCTATTATTACGGGGGGCGGGGGGGGAGGGGTCACAGCCAAAAACCTAGAGGGATAAAGGGAAAACTATTTTTCCTCCCCTATGAGTATCATTAGAAAGGATGAAATGATAGTCATTGTAAATTATGAATGAAAAATGGCAAACCAAGATGAACGTCCAAGGCCAGGAGTGCCTCAGTCTGCTGCTTTGTGTTTCAATATGCTCTTATCTCATAGCCTGTCACGAATTTCTCAGCAAGTCACTACTTAGGTGTGGCAAAATAGTCTCTATATCTTTTCTTCTATCATCCCTAGTATTAGTGCATTGTTTCTATGGGCACATGTACTCATTCTGCTATTTTTATAGCACTGTATGTGTATATGAAAACACAGAATTTTTTAAAAGATGAAATTTGAGAATAAAGAAACATCTCTATTAAAATAAAAACTTACCAAAGGTTGCATTGATTCAGGTCCCTCAAGAAGCAGCTATGCAGAGACAGAATTTCTTCAAGCAAGAGTTTTGTTGGGGAGCAGTGCCTGTGAAGGACTGAAGAGGAGAGAGAGAGAAGTTAGGAGCAGCACCTATCCCACAGTGCAGATCTGAAAGCTCAGAAAGGAGAGAAGAATGAAAGAAGGGTTGAGCAGATAAAAGTCTGAGACCCTGGTGCAGTTCCAAGAGTGTCCCCCAAATTGGTGGGGGCAGGACCTGGGCTGGTGGGAAAGTGGGAATCCATGCCTGCAGAGCCCATCCATAGTTTCTATCTTTGCTGTCATGATCACTTCCTTCATGGGCCACCATGCCAGTTCTGGGGTAATATTGACAAAGGTGGCTAATGCATTCTTGGGAGTTCAGTGTTTCTTCCATTGTGGAAGTTTAATATATAACAGAAAAATCTTGACTCCTTACACCTATTTATATGTGTTCATAGACATGCTTCTGCCCCTGGCTTTGTCTCTGCTCTTTATTATATATGACTAACTGTTCAAGCCACAGGACACTTGCCAGGGCTGCGTGTGTGTGTGTGTGTGTGTGTGTGTGTGTCCAGGGCTGTGTGTGTGTGTGTGTGTGTGTGTGTCTGTGTGTGTGTGTTAGGAGAAATTAGCATCCTTTCCAATCCTTAGTCAACCAGAAAATCCCAATTTCCAGAATGAATTTTCTTGCATTTTGAAATGCAGAACAGGATTATTTTAGTTTTGTGAGGTGTCAGTTTTCTCCTAAAGTTGATAACAGAAACAGAAAAGTAATAGAAAAGAGAAATTGTTTATTTACATATTACCATTTTCTTGAAGGGACATATTTATTGAAGATTTATGTAGGTTTTTTTTTTCATTTTACCTCAAGATAAAGAGATTTTAAATGATAAATTTTAATATTAAAGTTTTATTACCAAATGGGATTGTTAAACTTTATTTATCAGTTTCTATACTTAGACTTTCCAGTTGATTTTACACATCTATGTATTTTATTATGATGTCTAAATTGCCTCTTCTCAGATAGGCAATGTTTGTTCTTGACAGAACATGGATAAATGTTGCTTGGTTCATTCATCTTTGTGCTGTTTTATACTTGGACAAAGGGAAAAGGTAAAGGGATATTTTCTGTTTCAGTTTTTGTTACAAAATCCTATGTGCCAACATTCTTGTTTCCGCTACTGCAACAGAAATGGAGTACTTGACAGGCAGGTGTTATTGGCTCACTTTATTTCTTAGTGGATGCCACAAGAAGGCTGTCCCTATGAATATTCTATCTTTGCAATGCATTCATTGTGATCTTAGAAATAAACCAACATGAAAGAAAAATGTAAGTCACAAGTTGTACCCTATCCAGGGGAGGGGCTCTCTGGAACTGATCCCTGGAGGCTCCCTGACAGGTGTGCTCCCCAGGTATTCACAAGCTTTTCCTAGAAGAGGAAGCTGGGCAGTATATCTCCTTGTCTACCACCGACAGTTTCATAAGGAGGATTTGCTAGCTAAAAGCATAGCAGAGACTGCTAGCTGGCTCTCCAGGAGTCATAAGATTAATTCAACCTTTCTTTTTTAAAACTATATTTTCCAGCCTCTCATTTACAACCCTGCAGTGAAGTTCCAGCCAGTATGTACAGATACAGATGGAGATTGTAGTGTGTGACTTCAAGTAAAGCAAAAGCAGGGCTAGAGGTCGGTCAGTATCTGCCAGGAATGGTTGAGCCAGAAAACAGAAGGGAAGCGAGGTCCCTGGTGACATCATGGTTTACATGTATCAGCACTGACTGCCTCTAGACTTCTTCCCAGAGAAAACTAAATTCTTCATTTGCTTAAGCACTGTTGGGAGAACTTTGAAGTTAAATTCCATTACCAATGGATGCAAAGGATTGTACATTTCACATTTTAATGATTATTACTAAAATTTTCTCAAAAAGGGACATGTCAGTGTGCAGCCCACCACTGGTGCTAAAAGGTATTTTTACCTCTTACTTTCGCTAATACTTAATATCGTCAATACTTTAATTTAATCTGACAGTAGGATGGGGAAAAGAGTTTTATTTTCTTTTCCCAGTGTTGTTTGGAATTGTCTTTCTGATCAGCAGTGAAGCTAGAGATTTTTATTTTATTAGTCACATTTACTTCTCTTTTATGAATTGCCTGCTGTAATAATTTTTCTTGCATGATTTGTCTTTTTCATTCTATTTTTAAGAAGTTCTGAAATGCTTTGTTATGATTTTGAGCAAATTCATTACACAACTAGACAGATTGTGTTCCTAGGCTTACTTTGAGACTCTTAAGATGTTGTTATTCAAATTTCTGATTAGTCAAATTACAAGAATGTGTTACTAACACCTTCAGTTATCTCAGAATAAGAGTGAAAGTTAGGAATATCACGATTTAACACTACATGTATTTCCTCCAGTAAATAGAGGGGAAAAGTGTGTGATATGCTCTGCAAAATCTTTCCTCCAACCGTTAAAGGTATTTTGGACGACAAGTTTAGTTCATACCTCCTGGAATAATAAGAGATTGTAGAAAAACAATAACCAGAGGGACAGGTTTTCTTAGAAGAAGATTTTTTTCATTTGGGTTTACATTGTTCTGTCTTGTTCACCCCCTTGGGGAACTTACAGATGTTTTATTTGTCTCCAAAAATACTTAATAGAATCTTACAACCCTCTTTTTTCCAGTGATAAAATAGAAATAAAATAAAAATAAAACCAGCTAAACAAAAAGAAATATTTATTTCAAAGGAGCAGAAATAAGAACAGTAACTTGGACCTTTTATCAAGAATAGAAAAAGTTGAAACACTTCACTTTTTGGATCCAGCATGACCTAGAAATCAAAGCCTAACCAGGATATTAAAAAAAAAAATTACAGATGAAATTCTTACGTACATAAATGCAAAAATCCTAAAAACATGTTGGCAAACTGGAGCTGGTGGTTTTAAAATAGAAATAAAACATTGTAATTGAGATTTAGTTTCTGAAATGAAAGATTGGTTCAACATGGGAAAATGTATCAATATTTTTACCACATAATCAGATAAAAAGACGGATAAAAGGGATGCTCATAATAAGAGATGCAGAAAACATGAATATGAGCTCATGCTTAGTTTAATGTAGATGTAGCTTGTTGCATACATAGTATTAGAGATTTACCTATATGGGCTAGCTGATAGATACAGACAGCTGCAGATATCTATCTTAGCTTACAGAACAAGGCTATATACATATATATATGTAACTATCATCACATCTATCATGTATGTATCACCCAGACCTTGTTTTCAAAATGCAACTATCCAATTAAAAGGAACAGGAACTAGGACTCCTTGGAGAAAGGGGTAATTCTAAGACTAGGTCAGAAGACACATACAAGATAAGCCTGAAGCATCTTATGGAGTTAAAAAGTCAGAATAGGTATAAAAAACACACAGGATATGTCAAAGAGACACAAACAAAAGAGCTCCCAATGACCAAAGCTGGGACAATTTGAGAAACGAAATAAAGTGTGTAATATTAGAATAACCCAAAATATAAAACAAATATCCAGGATTCTACAGTAATATAAATAAATGATTGAATCAATGAATGAATGGGAGAGAATAGCCAGCTTTCCCACGTAGAAGAATCCGAAGTAATTTGTGTAGATACTGCCCCTTACGTCAGTGAAGTATAACTCTCCACTCTAAGTGTGGGCTGAATATAGTGACTTTCTTCCAAGAGTACAAAATGGAAATGGGGAACAAAAAGAAAAAAGCTTTACAGTTGAAAAGCCTGATGAGCACTACCTTAGTCAGATGGTCAAAGTGAACATCAACAGTGATTAAGTCCTGCTGCTAGTAGTTACCTTTGATATGATGTGATGAAAATGGTACTTTACCTCTGTGGTCTTCCTCCCCAAACCCAGAGCCCCAGTTTAATGATGAAATCATCTGACTAATCCCAACCAAGGTACATCCTATAAAAAATACATGATCAATATTCCTCAAAACTCTCAAGGTAATCCAAAACAAGGGAAGTTTGATAAACTATCACAGGCAAGAGCCAAAGGGGACATGATGACTAAATGTGATGCATTATCTTAGACAGAATCCTAGGACAGAAAAGAGGCATTAGGTAAAAAACTAAGGATGTGTAAGAAAACTGTGGGCATTAGTTCTTTATTGAAGTTGTTTCATATAAAGTGTACCTACAAAAATCAATTCTATTACTTCATTGAACAGAAAATTTTATTTAAAATTGGTACTATTATACAGTATCATAGAATACCTAAGAATAGGGGCGCCTGGGTGACTCAGTTTGGTGGCCGACTCTTGATTTTGGCTTAGGTCATGATCCCAGGGTTGTGGGACTGAAGCCCGAGTTGGGCTCTGCGCTCAGTGTAGAGTCTGCTTGTTCCCCTCTCTCTGCTTCTCCCCCAACTTGTGCTCTCTCTCTCTCACACTCTCAAATAAGTAAATAAATAAAATCTAAAAAAAAAACCCTAGGAATAAATATAATAAAAAATGTGCAAGACCAGTACAATATAACATGGTTAAAAAATATATGCTTGAGAAATACCGTAATTATAGATTAGAAGACTCAGTATTTAGAGAATGTCGGTTCTCCCCAGATTAAACTATAGATTTAAGACAATCTTAACATAAATTTGGCAAATTTAAATACAATAAAAACATCCATTCATCAAAACCAAAATAAAACAAATTACTACTAAGGAATCAGAGACACCATACACAAAAGTAGGAGGAAATAGAGACAAAACCCTTATCCAACAAATGAATTAATTTAAAAAGTAAAGATAACTAAAAGTATCAGGAAGTCAGGCTCAGCCTGCCTGAGTTATCTACAAAGCTTCCTTCATGGTATCAGCACATCTCAAAGCCAGACTATGGAAAGATTTGCTTCCACGATCACATGGTTTGGGCAGAGTTTGGTTATTTTAGTGGTATTAGACTGAGGGCAATGTTCCTAGCTGGTTATTGCTAGAGATGCCCTCAGGTCCTTTGGCTTCCCCAACATTTTGTTCTTCGAAGACCACAAGGGAGAAATTCTGCTAGCAAGATGAAAATAACAGGGTTACATATCCCAAGAGAGAACTGACATTCCATCACCTTTGCTATATTCCATACTTTCGAGAGAAGTCACAGTCAATGGGAGGGGATTACACCAGGAGATGGGACACACTGGAGGCCATATTAGAGACTGTCTATCACAGAACAAACAGAATCAATAAGAATGGAAGGCATCCTTATGAAAAAAAATACATTTGGGTGAAAGTGAGCTAAGGCATAAAATATTGCTGCTAATTCCCATATGCAAAGCCAAATTTCTCTGGCAGACCTTATCTACCACTGTGAAGACATGACCTAAATATATTTGCATCTAACAAGGTTTCTCTCTATTTAGGCCCTGAGCATTCAGATTTGTTACCTTTGTGGCACCAAGTTACCAGATCTTCCTTTACCTTATGTTATATCCAGAGCCAGGGGTGAATGCAAGAGCAGTTCAGTCTAAAGAGTTGTGAGAACAGCTAAGCTGCAGTCCAGTTGTGAGACAGCTGAGCTATCTGTATAAGTAGATATGTATATTGACAACACTACCGTTCATATATTTTGAGCTGATCACTCAGTTATCAAGTGTCAATGTCAAAATACATCAGCAAATAGTAATCTCTTTGTTCTACATCCTCTAGTTCCATAAGGATGAATCACTCAAGGCAGAAATGTACACTTCAGCACCAAATATCAAGGACTAATTGTTAACTTGAGGTCAGAAATATGTTAAAATAAAAGGAAAACAACATTTTTGCTATCAATAATTTTACCTACTTCATTACTTGAGATATTTGGAACAGTCTCTCTCAATCTTGATTTGTAGACATGTTGTTAGGTGTTTTAAAAAAGTACTGAACTATCCTGTCACTAGACTGAATGCTTCTTGGGGATTGTTTTCCTTCCCCAGGAATGTCTTCCTTCCTGCATTATAACAGTGAATTGAGCTTGAATACTCTATGTTCCAAATCTGTCATAATTTCATATTGGTATGCAAATAAAAAAGAACAATAAATACTCGATGCATAACTTATTACCCTTTGTTTGAATAGTTTAATTCTTGATCGAGGTCATCTTTATAGAACAGTTAAAACATGTGGATGGATATTAGGCTTTTGTTTAAGTATCACTGTCCCCTATTCAAACTTTCTCTTTTTAATGTCTTTTTAAGACACTTCTTCTGCCAAATCCCTTTGTTTTCATAAGAAAATGTCAAATCCACCTCCAGGTTAGGAAATTGTTGAAAGACATGGTTCTACTCTAAATTGGAAAACTGAAATAGATAATAATCCCAGCTATTTGATACAGACTCTGACTTCAAACTCTGCACTGCTTAAGGAGTTTAGGTCAGGAAACACATTATACTGAAAGGATTATCTGATATGGGAGCTCTCCCTATTTCTCTATAGATAGTTTTAAATCTACCCTTGCCTCATGCCACGCCAAAACTGTGTGCTCAGAAAATATTTAGCCAATGTGTTTGTTCGGCTTTAAGGAACCATCTTTGTGCTATTAATGAGGGCACGTATGGAAGGGTGTTACGGCAAAGAACCTTCAACTCTGACTTCCATATTTGTGGCATGCATTACAGTCCAATCCATAGTGTCCTATAGGACATACATTACAAAGTATCCTAGAGAACATGAGAGAGCATTCTTTTAGACAGTAGTGAGAAAAATAGTTTTGCTTCTCCTGAGCAATAACCTTTACTTTATGGACACCATGGATCCCATAATTAACCATGTTTTCCTATTCACTTGCTGGGAAATATGGAATGCAAAAGTAATTCACATTAATAAGTGATATGATTTCCTGAAGTGGGCCCTGTATGTTAGATTTAATTCTGGTTTCATGTGATTTTTCTCGTTCAACCACTGGCTGCATCTGATTTTCCTACTCTTTGTCCCCCTTTCCTTACTTCCTTTTTAAAATGAAGACAGGAAGTGAATATTGTAATTGCATATACACTATATGAAGTCAATATATTTCTAATGAATATGCATGCATAATGAATATATAATTATAGATATAAATTTACATTGCAATTATAAATATATATCAAGTCTTCTCATATTCTCGTTCTGAAGTTTGGTTAACAATGTATTTGCTTGTTGACACTTGAATTAGATGAATATAGAAGGTGAGGAGCAATGATAATTAAAATGATTTAGCCTTACTATTGCCTTCACTAAAACACATTTAAAGTTTTCTACATTACCTGAGGATGTTCTGGCCTCTGTGTGAGTGTGAACAGACACAGAGGGTAAGGCAGTCAGCATCAAGTAAGAGACTCAGCAACAGAGACCACACGGTTTAGCTACCGTTTAATTACTTGTGCAATATCGTTTCACCTCTTCCTAACACACACTTTCCTCTGTCTACAAACCTTTAACCTTCTTTTCTGTCTGAAAATTTATTTTCTTTCTGTCAAGATCCCCTGCAGTAATATCCCCAAGGGATCCTTCCCTGTAAGGTGTGCTCCTTTGCTGACATCTAATATATTACATGACGATAAGTTGTTTATATTATATAGTCTGTTGCCTTGCTCATCCATTTTTGAGATCAGAAAACATATCATTACCATATTTTTAATGAAGTTTCTAATATGATGCTTGTTCTAGTAAAATTAAGGAATATATGAATGAAGTATCACTCATATTTCATAAACCTGGTGGAATCAATAGCAGTTAATTTTTCTAATGGGTAAGTTGCAATGCATTACAAAAACTAATTCCATGTGCTATTGCTGTTCATGTAACGTCCCTTGCACAAACAAAAATAAACAGAATATTTATAAAAATGAAAATATAAACTGGTTAATATACTAAAAATGTCCAGAAATAGCAGGTACAGCATAAAATTATTAAATAAATCTGATTGAAACTAAACTGAAGTGAAGAGTATTTGATTTTTGGTAAATGTTTACTAATTTAATATCAAGACTATGCTGCAAATATACTTAAATGTTGACACATTTGGGGGCATCTGCGTGGCTCAGCCGGTTAAGCCTCTGCCTTCCGCTCAGGTCATGATCTTGGGGTCCTGGGCTCAGCAGGGAGTCTCTCCCTCTTCCCCTGCTCCCACGTGCTCTCTCTCTCTCTCTCTCTCGTAATAAATAAATAAAATATTTAAAAAAATAAAAGTTAACACATTTTATTTTAATATGGCTAATATCTGTGTATGCTGTTTATGTGAGAATAGCAGCAACCTGTATTATATATTGGGTCTTTTTTTTAACAATAGTAAGCTTTTTTTGCTGCTGTTTGTCATCAGAGAAGTTAGGTTCATTTCACATTTTACATAGAATATAGCATTACTGAGAAATAGGCTAGAGTCCCAATAGTATATATTAGTAAAAAGTGTTAAATTAGTAAGAAGAGCAAGGTCAGAGTATAGGCTGATCCATGAAAACAGCTGGATTTTCTTTTCTCGTGTAAAGACTGAAATCCTATTGAAGATAAAAATTATTTGCTGGTGACCTAGGACGTCTCAAAGAGAGAATGCTGTAGCTAGCTGACTCATGATTAAATTATCCTGGATATGTGCCATACAAACTTCACAAATTCCAGATGATTTTCTTCTTTTCAAACGAAAATCTTTCTCTCTAAATAAAGGAGATTTCCATGGCAGAGTACTGGGATTAAAATTAAAAAGAGAAAATCAGTTTGTTATGTTGTTGGAGCAGAGAAAAGTATTATTTGATATATCTACATAGAAACCCTGCTACCTAAAGTCATTAAACTTCCTTAGTTTTAGAGGCATCAAGTTGTACACTAAAGACAAATGAAAAATTCTAGAATTCTGGTTGTATTTCTATGAGAAAAATTCTAAAATGTAAGTGCTAAGTTGACTTATTTTATTGTATTTACCTTATTACATAGAAAATATTACATTGCACAAATATACTCTTATGGTATAAAAACCCTTTTTATATTAAGTATTATAATGTATTAACATTTTAAAAGGGCCAAGAGAGAATGACACAGTTACCACAGACAACCAGATGATTCTGCATTTCCATATTCATGGTCAGAAAGGAAAGTTTATTAGAAACTGTTACCCTATACCCAGGGTTTTAAATGTTGTTATCAGAAGGTATGTGGAATTTAAGAAACAAAGCAAATGAGCAAAGGGGGAAAAAAAGAGAGAGAGAGAGAGGCAAACCAAGAAACAGACTTTTAACTCTGGAGAACACACTGATGGTCTCCAGAGGGGAGGAGGGAGGGGGGATGGGGTAAACTGGTGATGGCGATGAAGGAGGGCACTGGTGATGAGCACGGAGTGATGTATGGAAGTTTTGGATCACTATATTGTACACCTGAAACTAGCATTACACTGCATGTTAACTAACTGGAATTTAAATAAAAACTTTTAGAAAAGAAGGTATCTAAACATCCCCACGGATGTTTTAATATGACTGCAAAAATGGCTTCTCTGTTTTTCTGGATGATTGGATTCATTATTAGACGTTCTATCCCATATCTCCTATTCTAAACCCAGTTTTAATGGACCTGTATTCAGAAATGTTTGCAGGTTTTATACCAGCTTTGAGCTGGAACATTAAAATATCAGTAATGAAACCAGAGCACATTTTCTTTTTTAATATAATAAAACCACCTGTTATCCCAAAATTAACCAAAATCTTAACTTTTCAGGATTTTCCGTTGCATTCTGCACTACTAAGAATGAGGCATACAACAAGAAAAATAATTTCACGTCAAGGATTTACCTTAAAACTAGATGATTTTTCATTTCTAAAAATACTGAAAACACACAGATCGCAAGTGAGCCCTGTAGAGATGTCTACCTTTTGTTCCTTCACCTTCCAATCTTGCTAGGGAAGTTCCACAAGAGAGAAGAGGAAAAATAACTGGCTGGAGATATGCAAACAAGGAATTCATAGAGCTGCTTTGCTATCTGACATTACTATATACAACTGCATTCCTTAAACAAAAAGAAACAAACTTTAGGATAAAGAGCCTCATCATAGTCTTATTTAGGTTTTGTCATTAAAAAATGTATAGAGACAGGGGTGCCGGGGTGGAACAGTTGGTTAAGCAGCTGACTCGGCTTCGACTCAGGTCAAGATCTCAGGGTCGTGAGATTGAGCCCCACATTAGGCTCCATGCTCAGTGGGGAACCTGCTGGAGAGTCTCTCTCCCTCTCACTCTGCCCCTCCCACTCACACTCTCTCTCTCAAATAAATAAATAAATCTTTAAAAAATGTACAGAGATCATGATTTAGATAAAGCAAAAATCAGGAATTCTAAGAGAGAAGCTTAGTATCATCTTGTTCATTCCACTGAATAGTACAGATATTTTTTTCAACCACAAACATTCATGATCATCACTTTATCTACTTGCAGACCGTAGTTATATAGGCTGAGAAATGATTAATAAGCCTTTTCTCAGCAATTCATATCCAAATAATAGTTTCTGGCTTATACTATCCAAAGTTTGGAATTATTTTGTCTTTGACACACGTGTTAACGAAGTATGATAAATTAGGCCAGTTCAACATCTGATCTCCATTCTGACACTTGGTCACTTAGGATAAGCACCTGTAGTCTTGACCATGCTCAGTCCGGTTGAGTAGTATATTACAACCAGATGCGACTGGGACAGATAAGCAGGTAAACTTTGGAGAAACTGGTCTGGATTAGTCAGAGAACATCCTATTCAGGATCTTAATTAGAACTAAAAGACAACTTGGTCCTGGGGGGCAAGTCGCAGTGTTTCTCAGGGAGTAATATATTTGACACGGACAACAGTAATTGCAGTCTGTTTGTGACAGCAAAGAAAAAACCCTGCGTAACTAAAAGTGGTAAGTGCAGCCATGGTAATTACGGGTACTATACATTTGACCTATGTCTTTAATATTCTTGACAAGTTTAAGGAGAAATTTAATTAGTAAAACTTCCAAAGTTATTTTCTAGTAAAAAAAAAAATAAGAAAGAAAGAACACTCTAACTTAATTACTTATTGTCAGAAAAATAAAGTGAGTTGGCAGTTAATTTTGTCAACAATGAATTTGTTCACAACAATTTTTAAAGCATCTTCCAGGTATATGTTTTTGCAAAGATTACCGATACACATGGGTTATAATTAGGATCTCACAAGTTCTTCCTGGTTATTATATTTAATTTGTTGAAATAATTCTAAGAGAGGACATTGACAAATCTAAGCAACAGAGGTGAAATGAGTTGGACTTGGATTCATTTCAAATGCCTGGGGCCTTCCTTTTGGAACACATTTTAGAACGGGACAGAGGAGTAATAATGACTGAGTATCCACGATGATATAAGATGAATTATGTTCATGACATAGTGTGAAATAGTAAATACATTTTCTCCTTTCCTTTCATGTTCTATAAGCTTCTTAAACTTTATGTGTATTGAGGTTACCTGCAGTATTACTTAAAATGCAGATTCCCATATTCTAAGCACTAGAAGCTTATTTAGTGGGTCTGGAAACCCTCCTTTTTTTTTAGAAACCCTCCTTTTTTAATAAGCACCCCAGATATTTCTTCTATAGAAGTTAAAATATAAACCAATTAGCAAAACACTGATCTAGAAAATGTGAATGAACTACAATTGCTGGTTTTGTTTACAATGGTGTCCGCTGTACAATGCTGAGTGGTCTGAGAAGGTGTGAAAGAGTTGCCTTATAAAGAACACAAGAGCAGTAGAGGAGGAAGTAGATAATTTCTCCAATGAGGACAATAAAGGTAAATGCACTACAGCTGTCACAGGAAGGGCGATTTTAGGATTGAATCTATACGCTTAGAAATACATTCTGGTTTAAGCTTCTAGCTTTAGGAAGAAAAAGAATTACCTTTATGTTTCTCTCTAAGCTGTCTGGTCCCACTTCAACAGGGGCAGACTTGAGAGAGAATCGGGGATGACTCCCTCTCCAGTGATAAAGACTGTGTTGTCCATCCTCCGGAAAGGATTTATTTATCATGACAGGTTCTGGATGGGGACTATGGATGAAGCATATCAACTATAAAAATGCAGTAAGAAGTAACTGAAAATGATGTTTCTTATTCCTCTTTTGACTTGACATAAATTCTATATAAATATACAATTTTTCTGTATCTTACAATGAATTTATATGCTTGGAATAGCTTACAGAATCAAAAGCAAAAAAATTCTCTAAATGTCCCATTTACCTATGATGAGTATTATTTACATTGGGTGGCAGCATATGGTACTAAAATGTTCTTAAAGTGAGAAATCTGTGATTCTTTAATAAATCCCTTCCCAGTGAAGTTCCAAAATCGCTACAATTCAGGTCTTTAGAAGAAAAATTACCCTATAGCTATCTTACATAAAAATTGTGATAGAAAGAAAAAGAACAAAGCTAGGAAGGGTGAATTCTGCCAATAACAATGATCTCAGGAGAAAGAAAAAACTTATGAGTAAGAGACAAAAGCAAGTATTTTAGAATAACTATAAATCTGTTTCATGGAGATCTTCCAAGTGGAATTCTGTGTGTGATGTGTTTAGTTCCCTCCTGATGATATCATAAATCTTCAACAATATTACAAGTGACAATATGTTTTGTGTAATAAATAGCATAAAGGTGTCACAAAAATCAACCCAAGCACTTATTTCCAGCCTTAGAAAGCATAGATTCAACCCCTAAACCTTAGCTTTCTAAAGGCACCCTGACCATTCATCTTAAATCGAAACTCCAGGGAAACATCATTCACATCTATCTTAAAGTGTATGGTGCTCCTTTAGAACAGGCTGCTGGCCAATACAGGCAGGTTCTGCGTCCAGACCTCAAGCAGACAGAGAGGACTATCCTGTCTACAATCTTGAGCAGCACTGTGAGAGTCTGATCCAAAGTTTTCATCTTTTATCTTCCCAGACAGCAGGAAGAACACAAGTAGAGAGGAGCTGTATGGGGACGGTTGTGAATGAGAGGTGTGACTCCCTTTAGAGTGCAATACATAATGAGTCAGGAGAAGATACTCCCAGGAGTGAAAGACAGTCATGAATCAAGAAAAGTGAAAGGAACTTCTTGGAAGAGAAGGATGAACCCTTATCTATAAGGGACAGACCTGCGTTGGTGACGAGACTACAAATCAAACAGTTTCCCTGTGTATAAATTGTATTCCGACCCAAGGTTTCAAAGTTGGGTGCGTGTGCTGAGGTAAGTGATCCGAGAACATGTGCATCTTTCATGATGGATTCCACATCACATTCATATCTATCCCAAAACAATGAGAACGTGGATTTTAGGGGAATAACAGTTTTAGAAATGTAATCGAAACACCTGACCAACTATTTTGCAGTAACTTCTGTAATTTTTTTCTTTTCCTCTATAGGACTTGCAGGTTTCATTTGAAGAGATGAAATGATTTATCTTTTAAAACTGTCCTGTTATCAAACGATATACAGAGAATTGCATTTGTCACTGCCTCTTTCAAGTGGATTTCTTTTAATAGTAGTAACCAGTGACCCAGTGCTTTTCAAAATCATGTTTTGAATTAAAAATTAATCTTCCTAATATTTCTGTCATTTATTTAACTCATGAGGCTTTCTGATTTCTATCTATGGAATACTTTACAGAAGGAAGGAATGTATGCTATTTGAAATCAGAAAACCTGTGTAAAACTGTTCTTCATAATTTATCTGCTCTATGACACAGGATAACACCAACATGTCCACAGAAGCCCTTCATTTGTAGTATTATAATTATATAACAACAGGGAAATATTAGCATCTAGACTCCGTTTGTTGCCATTTTGCAGAGAATATCAATTGTGATTATTTATATAAAGCCATATTGTAAAATGTTAAGTCCTGTATAGTATTAACTAAGAAGATAGTTATGGTGGTGGGAAGCCACATGAAGAGATCTCTTTGAATTTTATTTTTTTAAGCTTTTATTTAAATTCCAGTTAGTTAACATACAGTGTTATTAGTTTCAGGTGTACAATATAGTGATTCAAAAATTCTGTACATTCCTTGGTGCTCATCACAACAAATGCACTCCTGAATCCGTATCACCTATTTCCCCCATCCCCTACCCACATCCCCTCTGGTGACCATCAGTGTGTTCTCTAGAGTGAAGAGTCTGCTTCCTGGTTAGCCTCTCTCTCTCTCTCTCTCTCTTTTTTTTTTTCCCGTTTGAGCATTTGTTTTGTTTCTTAAATTCCCCATATGAGTGAAATCATATGGTATTTGTCTTTCTCTGACTGACTGACTTCACTTAGCATGATACTCTCTAGCTCCATCTGTGCATTGTTAGAACTTTGCTTTTATGTAAATCAATGAAATAGTTATATTCAATGGCTCATTTTGAAACAAGAAAATTAGTTTAAGAAATAAACAGTCCTCTTATGTAGCTTATGTTCAAATCATAGGCAATGACGGAGTCAAAACCCATAAATATTTTTAACTTGAGAATATTTTACCAGTTATTATCACTGAAGTAAAAATGGCTAGCGATCATTTCAACCTTTGTAATATGAAATCTGGGTACCTAAAACTTTTGATACAATGTATCTTTATGCCCAAAACATAATACCACGGAAGTATACAATCAAAACACATGAGTTGAACTTAAAATTCAAAGAGATGAGAGTCAAGTCAGTGTGTTCTAACTTTTTCTGCATTACCAAAAGCATTCTGCCATTTATCTGTCCTGGATTATCTGTGGACATGTGTGTGTGTGTGTGTGTGTGTGTGTGTGTGTGTGTGTGTGTGTATAGTGGTGGTGGTGGTGGATGGGGGGCAAGTTCATTCCACATTCTGGGAAAGATGTGAGGAAATAAAGGAAAATCTTTCCTGTCACAGTATGGTGCAAACGCTACCATGAACAAACAATCATTTTGACTTTTACTAATTTAGCATGTCAAAAAAGACATTCTGTGCTTACACCTCTCATCAGTCGCCTTTAAAATAACTATATGAGTTAATAAGAAATTATTTGACTTTGTCAAGAAAAGATGATTTATTAATTTAAGCATCTGAAGACTAAGATACAGTTCTGTGAGGTGCTCAGTTTATTAATGGCCTACGCTTTTCTTAATGTGTGAAAGAACGTTACTATTCAATAGCATTCTTTATAATAGTATTCTTCATCACAAGGTCCAGAGCTTAGGTCTTAGGCTGAAAAGAGAATTCGGGTTTAACTGATAAGCTTGTAAGTCTGTTCAATAAAATTGTAAAAAATGAATATATCTATACTCAATTCTGCATGTGGATTTTTAAACTGTTAGGGAAAGGGATCACTGAGGATGCAGAAAGTTAATCTGATTCAATATGTCTGTGATGAAAAGAAACTGGCTAAGTACAAATTGGCAATTGGCATGCCTAATATAAAGATGTTATGCCTTTATTTCTGTTCATTTAAAAGGGATGTAAATCCTTGTTTTAAGTCATTATGTTTGTAAAAATTCATACAGCAGCAATAGGAACCTAATACAAGTGTAACTAATTTCACCATGTAGAGGTCAAACCTGCAGTGGATGGCCAGGCTATAAAATGAACATAGGTATTTATTGCTATATATTATCCCATATACTGTCTCTTTACTTTGTGAAAATTAAAACCTTATCTTTCTTCTTGACCCACTCACTCATGTTCCCTTGACTGTAGCTAGTCATATTTACTTTCACAAGCTCAATTTTCTAGCCATTCTATTTTACCTATCAATTTAAATAATGTGTATGAAACTGATTTTCTCTGAAATAAAAAGTATGAAAGACTGTATTTCAAATAAAAACAACTGACAATGATTAGCTGATTTTTGTCACAATGTGGGTGAAGACTGCATGGAGAAAATGGTCTTGGATTGATGAATTTCAAGCACAGGTATTGAACTCAGATATATTGAAATATATTTCTCTGTTAGAGTTCTCCAAAATGCACTCCCAAAAACATGTTTAAAGTAACAATTTATTTTGAATAACTGGTTAGCAAATGATGTTTCATATTCTTGAGTCATTCTTATCAAATGAGAGCTACCCTCTAAATTCATTTTTTTTTTTCATTTTCAACTTCTTGGTTCTGCTTATATTGTCCATTCATTTATTCATTTACTCCACAAATAGCTACTGAGTTGCTACACCCTCTCAGCCAATGACTGAATCACTAGAGAGGCTTCTGAAGGTAACATAAATATTGGAAAAGCTCTCTTCATACCCTTTCTGAAATCCTTCCTGTTGGTGTAAGCCCCAACCTTTTCCTTGAGGCCTAGGATGTGGTATCATGAAAGGCAATACACTGTGATAGTAGTAACATGGGCGTTGGGGTCAGACTGGATTGAAATAGTAACCCTAACATATTATAACTAATTTGACGTGGAAAAATAAGACCCTTGTAACCTTAAGTTTCATCATTTGTGAATCTGGGGAATAACACTTAGGTAGCATAGTCTGTTTGAAGATTAAATGCAAATATAACGCACTCACTTTCTCCACTACTTCTGTAATCATTGCTTACAGAACTCTTCATGTCAGGCTGGCAAAAATCTATACCTTAGTTCTAGGCACCATATCCATGTTTAAAACAGTAAGTAGAGGGAATGGTGATAAAATTACATCTTTTTTTTTTTTAAGTAAGAAAATCAGGGGCGCCTGGGGGGGTTCAGTCGTTAAGCGGCTGCTTTGGACTCAGGCCATGATCCCGGAGTCCTGGGATCGAGCCCTTCCCTCCTGAGCGGGAAGCCTGCTTCCCCCTCTCCCACTCCCCCTGCTTGTGTTTCTTGCTCTCGCTACTTCTCTGTCAAATAAATAAAATCTTTAAAAAATAAAAAAGTAAGAAAATCAGTATGAAAAGAAAGGTTACTTAAGGCTCAAATTCTGTTAAACATAGCTCATTAGCCAGAACTGCTATCTAGATAGTCAAGCCTTACTTCCAGGGAAGGTAGACAAACAGAACCTCAAGTAGAATCAGGTGGATTGTAAGTGTAGTTAGTCAAAAAATGGCGGCTATCATGCTCAATTTTTTGGAGAACCAAACTTGACTTGTTTTAGTGGGTCAATTTCTCTATAATACGCTGTCATAGCACCTGGTCCCTGCCCTTCTTAGTATTTAACACAATCATAAACTTATATTCATTAGTGTAACTTTTTATTCATTAAGTTTTTAATTTTAATTCTGGTACAGTTAACATACAGTGTTATATTAGTTTCAGGCGTGCAGTGTCATGATTCGACAATTCTAACCATTACTCAGTGCTCAACACAACAAGTGAACTCTTTAATCCCCATCACCTACCCACCTCCCAGCAGTGACCATCAGTATGTTCTCTAGAGTGAAGAGTCTATTTCTTGGCTTGTCTCTCTCTCTTTCTCCTTTTTCTCCTCTTTGTTTGTTTCTTAAATTCCACAGATGAGTGAAATCATATGGTATTTGTCTTTCTCTGACTTATTTCGCTTAGCATTATAGTCTCTAGCTCCATTCATGTATTGCAAACAGCAAGATTTCATTTGTTTTGATGGCTGAGTAATATACCACTTCCTCTTTATTCATTCATTTGTTGATGGACACTTGGGCTGCTTCCATAATTTGGCTATTGTAAATAATGTTTCTATAAACATAGGGATTAATGTATGGCTTTGAAGAGTCTTTTTGTACTTTTTTGATAAATACCCAGGAGTGCAATTACTGGATCACAGGGTAGTTCTATTTTAACTTTCTTGAGGAACCTCCATACTGTTTTCCACAGTCGCTGCAACAGTTTGCATTCCCACCAACAGTACAAGAGGGTTCCCCTTTCTCCGCATCCTCACCAATACCTGTTGTTCCCTGTGTTATTAATTTTAGCCATTCTGACCCGTGTGAGGTGATAACTCATTGTTTTGTATTTCTTTGATGCCCAGTGATGTGGAGCATCTTTCCATGTGTCTCCTGGCCATCTGGATGTCTTCTTTGGAGAAATGTCTGTTCATGTCCTCTGCCCATTTTTTTAATTGGAGTGTTTTTTGGGTGTTGAGTTGTATAAGTTCTTCATATATTTTGGATACTAACCCTTTATCAGATATGTCATGTACAAATATCTTCCCCCATTCCATAGGTTGTCTTATAGTTTTACTGATTGTTTCCTTCATTGTGTAGAAATTTTTATTTTGATGTAGTCCCAATAGCTTATTTTTACTTTTGTATCCCTTGCCTCAGGAGACATGACTAGAAAGATGTTGCTTTGGCCAATGTCAAAGAAATTACTGCCTCTGTTCTCTTCTAGGATTTTTATGATTTTAAATCTCATATTTAGGTCTGTAACCCATTTTGAGTCTATTTATGTGTATGGTGTAAGAAAGTGGCCCAGTTTTATTCTTTTGCAGGTAGCTGTCCAGTTTTCCCAAAAACATTTGTTGAAGAGACTTTTCCCTATTGCATGTTTTTCCCTCCTTTGTCGAACACTAATCTACCATGTAAATGCGGGTTTATTTCTGGGTTTTCTATTCTGTTCTATTGATCTATGTGTTTTTGAGCCAGTATCATACTGTTTTGATTACTACAGCTTTGTAATATAACTTGAAGTATGGAATTGTGATACCTCCAGCTTTGCTATTCCTTTTCAAGATTGTCTTGACTATTTGGGTTCTTTTGAAGTCCCATACAAATTTTCAGATTTTTTTTCTAATTCTGTGAAAAATACTGTTGGTATTTTGAAAGGGGTTGCATTACATGTATAGATTGCTTTGGGTAATATAGACTTTTTTTTTTAAATTTTTTATTGTTATGTTAATCACCATATATTACATCATTCGTTTTTGATGTAGTGTTCCATGATTCATTGTTTGTTCATAACACCCAGTGCTCCATGCAGAACGTGCCCTCTTTAATACCCATCACCAGGCTAACCCATCCCCTACCCTCCTCCCCTCTAGAACCCTCAGTTTGTTTTTCAGAGTCTATCATCTCTCATGGTTCGTCTCCCCCTCTGAATTACTCCGCTTCATTCTTCCTCTCCTGTTATCTTCTTCTTTTTCTTTTTTCTTAAAATATGTTGCGTTATTTGTTTCAGAAGTACAGATCTGTGATTCAACAGTCTTGCACAATTCACAGTGCTCACTGTAGCACATATCTTCCCCAATGTCTATCACCCAGCCACCCCATCCCTCCCACCCCCAACCACTCCAGTAACCCTCAGTTTGTTCCTGAGATTAAGAATTCCTCATATCAGTGAGGTCATATGATACATGTCTTTCCCTGATTGACTTATTTCACTCAGTATAACACCCTCCAGTTCCATCCACATCGTTGCAAATGGCAAGATCTCATTCCTTTTGATGGCTGCATAATATTCCATTGTGCATATATACCACATCTTCTTTATCCATTCATCTGTCGATGGACATCTTAGCTCGTTCCAAAGTTTGGCTATTGTGGACATTGCTGCTATAAACATTGGGGTGCACATACCCCTTCGGGTCCCTACATTTGTATCTTTGGGGTAAATACCCAGTACTGCAATTGCTGGATCGTACGGTAGCTCTATTTTCAACTGTTTGAGGAACCTCCATACTGTTTTCCAGAGTGGTTGCACCAGCTTGCATTCCCACCAACAGTGTAGGAGGGTTCCCCTTTCTCCACATCCCCGCCAACATCTGTCGTTCCCTGACTTGTTAATTTTAGCCATTCTGACGGGTGTGAGGTGGTATCTCATTGAGGTTTTGATTTGGATTTCCCTGATGCCGAGCCATGTTGAGCACTTTTTCATGTGCCTGTTGGCCATTTGGATGTCTTCTTTGGAAAAATGTCTGTTCATGTCTTCTGCCCATTTCTTGATTGGATCATTTGTTCTTTGGGTGTTGAGTTGGATAAGTTCTTTATAGATTTTGGATACTAGCCCTTTATCTGATAGGTCATTTGCAAATATTTTCTCCCATTCTGTCGGTTGTCTTTTGGTTTTGTGGACTGTCTCTTTTGCTGTGCAAAAGCTTTTTATCTTGATGAAATCCCAATAGTTCATTTTTGCCCTGGCTTCCCGTGCCTTTGGCGATGTTTCTAGGAAGAAGTTGCTGCGGCTGAGGTCGAAGAGGTTGCTACCTGTGTTCTCCTTTAGGATTTGGATGGACTGCTGTCTCACGTTTAGGTCTTTCAACCATTTGGAGTCTATTTTTGTGTGTGGTGTAAGGAAATGGTCCAGTTTCATTCTTATGCATGTGGCTGTCCAATTTTCCCAACACCATTTGTTGAAGAGACTGTCTTTTTTCCATTGAACATTCTTTCCTGCTTTGTCGAAGATAAGTTGACCATAGAGTTGAGGGTCCATTTCTGGGCTCTCGATTCTGTTCCATTGATCTATGTGTCTGTTTTTGTGCCAGTACCATACTGTCTTGATGATGACAGCTTTGTAATAGAGCTGGAAGTCCAGAATTGTGATGCTGCCAGCATTGCTTTTCTTTTTTAGATGCCTCTGGCTATTCGGGGTCTCTTCTGGTTCCATACAAATTTTAGGATTATTTGTTCCATTTCTTTGAAAAAAGTTGATGGTATTTTGATGCGGATTGCATTGAATGTGTAGATTGCTCTAGGTACCATTGACATCTTCACAATGTTGGTTCTCCCAATCCATGAGCATGGAACGTTTTTCCATTTCTTTGTGTCTTCTTCAATTTCTTTCCTGAGCATTTTATAGTTTTCTGAGTACAGATACTTTGCCTCTTTGGTTAAATTTATTCCTAGGTATCTAATGGTTTTGGGTGCAATTGTGAATGGGATCGACTCCTTGATTTGTCTCTCTTCTGTCTTGTTGTTGGTGTATAGGAATGCCACTGATTTCTGTGCATTGATTTTATATCCTGCTACTTGACTGAATTCCTGTATGAGTTCTAGCAGTTTTGGGGTGGAGTCTTTTGGGTTTTCCGCATACAGTATCATATCATCTGCAAAGAGTGAGAGTTTGACTTCCTCTTTGCCGATTTGGATGCCTTTGATTTTTTTTGTTGTCTCATTGCTATGGCTAGGACTTCTAATCCTATGTTGAATAGCAGTGGTGAGAGTGGACATCCCTGCCGCGTTCCTGACCTTAGGGGAAAAGGTCTCAGCCTTTCCCCATTGAGAATGATATTTGCTGTAGGTTTTTCATAGATGGCTTTTCTGATATTGAGGTATGTACCCTCTATCCCTCTACTCTGAAGAGTTTTGATCAAGAAAGGATGCTGTACTTTGTCAAATGCTTTTTCTGCATCTATTGAGAGGATCATATGATTCTTGTTCTTTCTTTTGTTAATGTATTGTATCACGTTGATTGATTTGCGGATGTTGAACCAGCCTTGCAGCCCAGGGATAAATCCCACTTGGTCGTGGTGAATAATCCTTTTAATGTACTGTTGGATCCTATTGGCTAGTATTTTGGTGAGAATTTTTGCATCCATGTTCATTAAGGATATTGGTCTGTAATTCTCCTTTTTGATGGGGTCTTTGTCTGGGTTTGGGATCAAGGTAATGGTGGCCTCATAAAATGAGTTTGGAAGTTTTCCTTCCATTTCTATTTTTTGGAACAGTTTCAGGAGAATAGGTATTAATTCTTCTTTAAATGTCTAATAGAATTCCCCTGGGAAGCCATCTGGCCCTGGGCTTTTGTTTCTTGGGAGATTTTTGATGACTGCTTCAATTTCCTTAGTGGTTATAGGTCTGTTCAGGTTTTCTATTTCTTCCTGGTACAATTTTGGTAGTTGATACATCTCTAGGAATGCACCCATTTCTTCCAGGTTATCTAATTTGCTGGCATAGAGTTGCTCATAATATGTTCTTATAATTGTTTGTATTTCTTTGGTGTTGGTTGTGATCTCTCCTCTTTCATTCATGATTTTGTTGATTTGGGTGCTTTCTCTTTTCTTTTTGATCAGTCTGGCCAGGGGTTTATCCATCTTGTTAATTCTTTCAAAGAACCAGCTCCTAGTTTCGTTGATCTGTTCTACTGTTCTTTTGGTTTCTATTTCATTGATTTCTGCTCTGATCTTTATTATTTCTCTTCTCCTGCTGGGTTTAGGCTTTATTTGCTGTTCTTTCTCCAGCTCCTTTAGGTGTACGGTAGGTTGTGTATTTGAGACCTTTCTTGTTTCTTGAGAAAGGCTTGTATTGCTATATACTTTCCTCTCAGGACTGCCTTTGCTGTATCCCAAAGATTTTGAACAGTTGTGTTTTCATTTTCATTGGTTTCCATGAATTTTTTTAATTCTTCTATAATTTCTTGGTTGACCCATTCATTCGTTAGTAGGATGCTCTTCAGCCTCCATGGATTTGAGTTCTTTCCGACTTTCCTCTTGTGATTGAGTTCTAGTTTCAAAGCATTGTGGTCTGAAATTATGCAGGGAATGATCCCAATCTTTTGGTACCGGTTGAGACCTGATTTGTGACCTAGGATGTGATCAATTCTGGAGAATGTTCCATGGGCACTAGAGAAGAATGTGTATTCCGTTGCTTTGGGATGGAATGTTCTGAATATGTCTGTGAAGTCCATTTGGTCCAGTGTGTCATTTAAAGTCTTTATTTCCTTGTTGATCTTTTGCTTAGATGATCTGTCCATTTCAGTCAGGGGGGTGTTAAAGTCCCCCACTATTACTGTATTGTTGTCAATGTGTTTCTTTGCTTTTGTTATTAATTGCCTTATATAATTGGCTGCTCCCATGTTTGGGGCACAGATATTTACGATTGTTAGATCTTCTTGTTGGATAGACCCTTTAAGTAGGATATAGTGGCCTTCCTCATCTCTTATTACAGACATTGTTTTAAAATCTAGTTTGTCTGATATAAGGATTGCCACCCCAGCTTTCTTTTGGTGTCCATTAGCATGGTAAATGGTTTTCCACCCCCTCACTTTCAATCTGGGGGTGTCTTTTGGTCTAAAATGAGTCTCTTGCAGACAGCATATTGATGGGTCTTGTTTTTTAATCCAATCTGATAGCCTTTGTCTTTTGATTGATGCATTGAGCCCATTTACATTCAGGGTAACTATTGAAAGTTATGAATTTAGTGCCATTGTATTGCCTGTAAGGTGACTGTTAACTGTATGTTGTCTGTGTTCCTTTCTGATCTTTGCTGCTTTTAGGCTCTCTCTTTGCTTAGAGGATCCCTCTCAATATTTCTTGGAGGGCTCGTTTCGTGTTTGCAAATTCCTTTAGTTTTTGTTTGTTCTGGAATCTTTTTATCTCTCCTTCTATTTTCAATGACAGCCTAGCTGGATATAGTATTCTTGGCTGCATATTTTTCTCGTTTAGTGCTCTGAAGATATCTTGCCAGTCCTTTCTGGCCTGCCAGGTCTCCGTGGATAGGTCTGTTGCCCATCTAATGTTTCTACCATTGTAGGTTACATATCTCTTCTCCCGAGCTGCTTTCAGGATTTTCTCTTTGTCTCTGAGACTCGTAAGTTTTACTATTACATGTCGGGGTGTTGACCTATTATTATTGATTTTGAGAGGGGTTCTCTGTGCCTCCTGGATTTTGATGTCTGTTTCCTTCCTCACATTAGGGAAGTTCTCTGCTATTATTTGCCCCAATATACCTTCTGGCCCCCCCCTTCTTCTTCTGGGATCCCAATTATTCTAATGTTGTTTCGTCTTATCGTATCCCTTATCTCTCGAATTCTGCCCTCGTGATCCTGTAGTTGTTTCTCTCTCTTTTTCTCAGCCTCTTTGTTTTCCATCATTTGGTCTTCTATATCACTGATTCTCTCTTCTGCCTCATTTATCCTAGCATTTAGTGCCCCCATTTTGATTGCACTTCATCAATAGCCTTTTTGATTTCAACTTGGTTAGATTTTAGTTCTTTTATTTCTCCAGAAAGGGTTTCTCTAATAACTTCCACGCTTTTTTCAAGCCCAGCTAATATCTTTAAAGTCATGATTCTGAACTCTAGGTCCGACATCGTACTAATGTCCATATTGAGTAGGTCCCTGGCTGACGGCACTACCTCTTGTTCTTTTTGCTGAGGTGATTTTTTTCGTCTTGTCATTTTGTCCAGAGGAGAATAGATGAATGAGAGAACAAAATGCTAACAGGTTTACAACGTCCCCAGCAAATATACTGTATACAAATCAGAAAAGACCTGAAACCAGGGGAAAAGAAAGGGAAAGAAAGAAAAAAGAAAGAGAAAAAAAAAAGAAAAAAAAAGATAAAAACAAAAACAGAACAATACAAAAAAAGCAGAATATGATCAGATATGTTCAGGCTAGTGCATAGATCAGTGCCACACACTAGATTTTGGGCGTATTTTGGTCTGTTAGAAAAAAGTGCCTCCTAAAATTTTAAAGGAAGAAAGACATATATGTACAAAATAAGGGTTGATACAATGAAGAGATAGAAGATGACTGTAAAGATGAAAATTATAAAAGATTTTATAAAAGGACTTGATAAGATAAAGTTGTTTGAAGAAAGAAAGAAGATTTAAGAAAAAAAAAGGAAAAAGGGAGAGAATGTGATCAGGCAGGAGACTAGAACAAAGCCATACACTAGTGATTTAGGGTATATTTTGATCTGTTAGAAGAAACTGTATCTCAAAATTTTAAATAGAGTACAACTTATATATATATATATATGCCAAAATAAGGGTAACTACTATGAAGGGATAAAATATGACTCTAAAAATGAAAAATAATTTTTTTTTAAAAAAGGATTGATAAGATGTTGGTTGAAAAAGGGAAAAAGAAAAAGAAAAAAAAACAGTTAACAAAAATTAACTTTGATGAAATAATGAATCATGGTAAAAAAAAGCCATGAATTCTATGTGCAGTATTCCCCTAGCGCTGGAGTTCTCCCGTTCTCCTTGATCGGTAAACTTGGTCTTGGCTTGCTGGCTGTTCGTGCTGATCTTCCAGGGGAGGGGCCTGTTGCTGTGGTTTCCAAATGTCTTTGCCGGAGGCGAAATTGCCCCGCCCTTGTCGGTCTGGGCTAAGCAAGCTGCTTGGGTTTGATCTCAGGAGCTTTTGTTCCCTGCAAGCTCTCCGTACAGCTTTGGAGGACCAGGGTGAAAATGGTGGCCTCCCAATCTCCACCCAGAGGAGCTGAGAACTCGGGGCCCCGCTCCTCAGTGCGCCCCAGAGAAAAGCAGTCACTCCCGTGTCCCCGGTCTCCGGCCGCACTCCGTGCTCACCCGGCCTGTGACCAAGCGTTGCTATGTCTGGCACCCGACCCCATGTGGAGTCTCCAAACCCAGCAGATCCCTGCGGTGCGCTCCTGTGCCGCTCCTCCCAGGGGAGGAAGGGGAGTCTCCCCAGCTCTGCCACTTGTTGGGTCCCTGCTGGAGGAGCAGTGGCCCGACTGGGCCGCGGATCACAGTTTATGGCCACCCCGAGCTGAGAGCCCGCGCCTCGGCTCCGTCTCTGCAGCCGGCTTCCCCGCTCCGATACCTGGGAGCTCTGCCGCACTCAGGCACCCCCGGTCTTTCTGTGACCCTGAGGGTCCTGAGACCACACTGTCCCGGGAGGATTCCACCCCCCGCTTAGCCACTGCAGCGACGTCCCTCCGCGGAGCCGACTTCTAGAAGGTCCGATTTTGGGCTCCGCGGCTCTAGCACTTGCCAGAAGCGGCCGACGGAGGCCCCTCCCCCGCCGTCTATCCTCCCGAATATCGCCTCGGATTCACTTCTCCGCACGTCCTACCTTCCAGTAAGTGGTCGCTTCTCTGTTCAGAGAGTTGTTGCTACTCTCCTGTTCGATCTCCTGTTGAGTTCGTAGGTGTTCCGAATGGTTTGATCCCTATTCAGCTGAATTCCTGAGACCAGACGAAATCTAGGTCTCCTACTCCTCCGCCATCTTGCTCCGGGTAGTGTAGACATTTTAACATTTTTTTTTTACAATCCATGAGTATGGAATGTTTTTTCATTTCTTTCTGTCTTCTTCATTTTCTTTCATCAATGTTTTATAGTTTTCAGACGTCAGATCTTTCACCTCTTTGGTTAAGTTTATTCCTAGGTATCTTCTTATTTTTGGTGAATTGTAAATGGGACTGCTGTTTTCTTAATTTGTCTTTCTGCTGCTTCATTATTAGTGTATAGGAATGAACAGATTTCTGTACATTGATTTTGTATCCTGAGGCTTTACTGAATTCATTTACCAGTTCTAGTAGTTTTTTTGCTGGAGTCATCAGGATTTTCTGTATACAGTATTATGCCATTTGCAAATACTGAAAATTTTACTTTTTCCCTACCAATTTGGGTACATGTTATTTATTTTTATTGTCTTATTGCTGTGGCTAGGACTTCTAGTACTATGTTGAATAAAAGTGGTGAGAGTGGACACCTGTCTTGTTCCTGACTTAGGGCAAAAGATCTCAGTTTTTCCCCATTGAGTATAATGTTCACTCTGGGTTTTTCATATAAGGCCTTTATTATGTTGAGGTATGCTCCCTTTAAACCACTTTGTTGAGGGTTTTTTTCAGGAATGGATGTTGTACTTTGTCAAAAACTTTTTCTGCATCTATTGAAATGATCATATGGTTTTTATCCTTTTGCTTATTGATGTGATGTATCATGTTGATTGATTTGTGAATCCTGAACCACCTTTGTATCCTGGGAATAAATCCCATGTGATTGTGGTGAAGGATTTTTTTTTTTTAACGCATTGTTGGACCCAGTTTACTAGTATTTTGTGGAGGATTTTTGCATCTATGTTCATCAGAGATATTGGCCTGTAGTTCTCTTTTTTTGTAGGTATCTTTAGCTGGTTTTGATATCAGGGTAATGCTGGCTTCACAGAATCAATTGGAAAGTTTTCCTTCCTTCTTCTACTTTTTGGAATAGTTTGAGAAGAATAGGTATTAAGTCTCCTTTAAATGTTTGGTAGAATTTACCTTCACAAACCATCTGGTCCTGGACTTTTGTTTGTTGGGAGTTTTTGTTTTTGATTGTTTGTTTATTTAAAAGATTTTATTTATTTATTTCAGACAGAAAGAGAGTGAGTGAGAGAGAGCACAAGTGGGGTGTGAGGAGGGGCAGAGGAAGAAGCAGACTCCCCAACACAGGGCTCAATCCCAGGAGCCTGGGATCATGACCTGAGCCAAAGGCAGATGCTTAAGCAACTTAGCAACCTAGGCATCCCCCTGGGAGTTTTTTTTAACTACTGATTCAATTTGATTGCCAGTAATTGGTCTGTCCAAATTTTCCATTTCTTCATGTTTCAGTTTGGGTACGTTATGTTTCTAGAATTTATCCATTTCTTCTAGGTTGTCCAATTTGTTGGCATATAATTTTTCATAATATTCTTTTACAATTGTTTTTTCTGTAGTGTTGGTTGGTACTTTTCTTTCATTTGTGACTTTGTTTGAGTCCTCTCTCTCTCTTTCGTTTATTTGATGTGTCAGGCTACAGGTTTATCAATTTTGTGGATCTTTTCAAAGAACCAGCTCCTGGTTTCATTGATTTATTCTATTGTTTATTTAGTTTCTATATCATTTATTTCTGCTCTAATATTTACTATTTCCTTCCTTCTGCTATTTTTGGGTTTTGTTATTGTTCTTTTTCTAGCTCCATTAGGTGTAAAGCTAAGTTGTTTATTTGCAGTTTTACTTGCTTTAGAGGTAGGCCTGTATTATATCTGTTAAATCCATCTAGTCCAGTGTGTCATTCAAAGCCACTGTTTCCTTGTTGATTTTCTGTTTGGATGTTCTATCCAATGATATAAGTGGAGTGTTCAAATCCCCTACTATTACTGTATTACTATGGATTAGCTCCTCTATGTTTATTATTAACTGTTTTTTGTATCTGGGTGCTCCCGTGTTTGGTGCATAAATATTTACAATTGTCATTATCTTCTTGTTGGACTGTCCCCTTCATGATTATATAGCCCCGCCCTTTTTTTTCTGTTACAGTCTTTTTGTTTTAAAGTCTATTTTGTCTGATATAAGTATTGCTTCCCTGGCTTTCTTTCAACAAAAACATGATAAATGTTTTTCCATCCCCTCACTTAATCTGCAGGTGTCTTTAGGTCTGAAATTAGTCTCTTAAGGGCAGAATATAGATGGGTCTTTTTTTTTTTTTAAGATTTTATTTATTTATTTATTTATTTATTTATTTATTTATTTATTTGCGAGAGCGAGAGCAAAAGAGCATAAGCAGGGGAAGTGGCAGGCATAGGGAGAGTGAGAAGCAGGCTCCCTGCAGGGGATCATGGAGGACCCTGGGATCATGACCTGAGCCAAAGGTAGGCACTTACCTGACTGAGCCACCTAGGTGCCCCTTGTTCTTTGTTTTTTTCTTTGTTTTTCTTGTTTTTTTAAAATCCATTCTTTTACCCTGTCTTTTGATTGGAGTCTTTAGCCCATTTACATTCAAAGTAATTATTGGTAGATATGTATTTATTGCCATTTTGTTTTTTGTTTTGTGGTTGTTTTATAGTTTATCTCCAATCTTTTCTTCTCTTGCTCTCCTTCATGCTTTGCTGGCTTTCTTTAGTGATATATTTGGATTTCTTTCTCTTTATTCTTTGCATATCTATTATTGGTTTTAGATTTGTGGTTATCATTTAGTTTATACAACATCTTCTGCACATAGCAGTCTATTTGAAGTTGATGGTTACTTAAGCTGAACCCATTCTTTACTCGTTTCCCTCACCATTTTTCAGGTATATGGTGTCATATTTTACATCCTTTTATTTTGTGAAGCCTATGTATGACTTTTACACATGCAATTATTTTTACTGCTTTTGTGTTTCCTGCTTTTCATACTATTTATGGTTTGTCCTTTTTTTTTTTTTTTTTACATAGAGAGGCTATTTCTTTTTTTTTAAGATTTTATTTATTTATTTGAGAGAGAGAATGAGAGAGAGAGAGCACATGAGAGGGGGGAGGGGCAGAGGGAGAAGCAGACTCCCCACCGAGCAGGGAGCCCGATGCAGGACTTGATCCCGGGACTCCAGGATCATGACTTGAGCCAAAGGCAGTCCCTCAACCAACTGAGCCACCCAGGTGTCCCTGGTTTGTACTTTCCACTCAAAGAATCCCCTTTAACATTTCTTGTAGAGTTTGTTTAGTAGTTATAAACTCCTTTAGTTTTTGTTTGTTTGGGAAACTCTTTATGTCTTTTTCTATTCTGAATGAAAGCCTTGCTATAGAGTATTCTTGACTCCAGATTTTTCCCATTCAGCACTTTGAGTATATCATGATACTCCTTTCTGGCTTGCAAAGTTACTGCAAAAAAAATTGCTGATAGCCTTATGGGGTTTCCCTGGTATGTAACTGACTTCTTTTCTCTTGTTACTTTAAAAAATATTTTCTTTATCACTACTTTTTGTCATTTTAACTACTATGTCTCTTGGTGTGGACCTCCTTTGGTTGATTTTGTTGGGGGAATCTCTGTGACTCCTGGATCTGGATATCTGTTTCCCTCCTCAGATTAGGGAACTTTTCAGGCATTATTTCTTCAAATAAATTTTCTGCCCCCTTTTTTTCTCTCTTCTTCTTCTGTGATCCCTGTAATGTGAATTTTATTACAGTTAATGGAGTCACTGAATTCCCTAAGTCTCAGATTGCATGATTTTTTCTCTCACCTGTCCAGATTGATTACTTTCCATTACTTTCTATTCCAGGTTATTAATTTGTTCCTCTGCTTCCTAGCCTGCTATTTATTTCTTCTAGTATATTTTTTATTTCATTTATTGTGTTCTTCATCTCTGATTGCTTCTTTTTTATCTCTCTGTTAAGGGTTTCATTGATATCCTCCACTCTTTTCTCAAGTCCAGTGAGTATCTTTATAATCATTACTTTAAATTCTCTATCAGGCATATTACTTACATCTGTTCTCTTAGGTCTCTGTTTTTGCCGTTCTTTAATCTGAAACATATTCCTCTGTCTCATCATTTTGTCTAACTCTCTGTGTCTATTTCTGGGTGTGAGGAAAGCCAGCTAAATCTCCTGCTCTTGAAAGTAGTGGGCAGGGTGCAGACTTTTAATGAGGTGCCACTTGTCCTCTTCCTCTGAGGACATGCGGCCACTGCCAAGACTGGGGGTGGCTGGGGCCATTCTGCAAAGCTCTTGAGTGGAGAGTGCAATTCTTACAAGATAGACACGTTTTCCCCAGGAGGTGACCAGCCACTGCTCGGACTGATGCCCTGCACAATGCCCTGGTCAAGAGATGCGGTACTGGTGAAGTTCATGCTGGTCTTCTTGGGGAGGGGTCTGGCAGAACAGGAAATGATGTAAGAATGACTGAAAAGGAGAATCCAAATAGTGGGATGGGGCAGGGGTGCTGGTTGAAGCAAATTAGGTAGTGACTGTAGGAGCCACGATGATTCCTGCAGGTGGCCATGTATTTACTGATGGGTTGGGGAAGGGAAATGGTGCTGCCAGCTTCTTTGTTCCTGGAGGCAGCTCCCTGCAATCTTTGCCTTTCAGGATACACCCTGAGATGAGTAAATACGTGTCCTTCCTGTGGAGACAGGTGTTTTTCAAAATGCTGCTTCAATGTGGATCCCTGTAGGCTTTTTGTCATGCTGTCTCTTTAAGGGCAGGGACTCAGCTAGCTAACACTCTCACTGGAACCCACTGACTTTTAAAATTTCAGGCTTTAAGACTTGCTGGTTGTAAAAATCGCAAAATTCAGCCCTTCTGGCTTTCAAAACCAAATGTTATGGGGTTTTGTCTTACCCATGCGTGCCCCCTGGTGTGATAGTGTTTTTTGCCCTTCTCCATGCCCCCAGCTCCCTCTGACTGAGAATGGCTGGGGACCTTTAAGCTTACCACCTCATCTCTGCACTTGTACTTCCTTCTCTCTTTGATGTGGCCTCTTCTCTGCCTTTAGCTGTGGAGTTTGTTCTGCCAGTCTTTGGGTTGTTCTCTGGGTGATTTATGCAGATGTGACTGTTATCTCGTTGTATCCATGGGGTGAAGCATGTTTAGGGTCCTCCTACACTGCCATCTTCCCAGCCTCCTTATTCTTGTGTAATTACTAATTAAGGACTGCCTTTTTCATTAAACTGTCAACTCTAATGAGGGCCCAAAGCATGGACAAGGACTCTCCTAGTTTCTTATCCATATCAAATGATTAATTATAATTTTTTGAATGACTAAGTGCATGAAGTGACTGCATATTTTAAAAATCATCTGTGCCTGACATTAAAGAATTGCACAAATAATAGTCTGAGTTTCATAATTTTCTTTGAAAATTTTGTTTTTAACATTTTCATACAGTACATTTTCTTTAGTAATGTTAGTTTTCCTTACCTATTACTGTTATCTCCTTGATACACTGCAAGCTTCTTTTTTTAAGATTTACTTATTTTAGAGAGAGAGAGAGAGAGAGAGAGAGCATGAGTGGGAGGGGCAGAGGGAGAGAGAGAATCTCCAGCAGACTCCCTGCTGAGTGAGGAGTCCCAAGCAGCACTTGATCCCAGGACCCTGAGATTATGACGTGAGCTGAAATCAAGAGTTGGATGCCCAACAGACTAAGCAACTCAGGTGCCCCTATACCACAAACTTCTTAAATGTAAAGCTTTTCTAACATTTCTCTGGATTAAACATTGCACCTAGTACAGTGCTTACTGAATAGAAAACAGTCCATAAGTGTGAGGAAACTGATTAATATTTAATACATAAAGGTATCACTGTTATGAGATTTTAGGGAATTAAAAATATAAATTTTTAATAGAACAAAATAGAAAACACTGTTTTTCAAAGATACTAAGATGTATGAAGTGAATATAATATAGAATTCATACATCGGTTTCTATAAATCACTATCTGTTTTCTTGCAAATTACAAATGGAAGCTTAAACATGACAATTAATTCCACCATTCAGAAAAAAGGGCTATGACTATGCTAAATCTAATCACTAGTAAAAATGTGTATGTTTAAGTATTAACAGCAATTGATGATTAAATCCAGATATTGAGTTTTAAGTAAAAAACTCCACTAGAAAGGAAAATTAAAGCCATGCTACTAAGACAATCTCTCACATTACTCTCTCTTTCACAAAAGATAGGACTTCTGCTTACTTTTCCTCTATTGAATCATTCTCCAACTTTAACAATCATAAAAGCAAAACAAGTAGAAAAGCAAAAAATAAAATCTTGCTGGACTTCAAATCACACGCAGCCACCACATTTCGTTCCTCAACTGACAATGATCAGACTATCTTGACAACCACTCCACTGACAATAGGTTGACGGCTAAATCCGATAGCCAATTCTCATGATATTAGACATTTTAGTAGCAACTGACTCAGCTGAAAATATGTCTCCTTATGAAACACTTCATATGGTGCCTAGGACACCATTTTCTTCTTCTGATCAAGCAGTGGAGCTTATTTCCCACCTCCTTGAATCTGTGTTTGCTTTGTGATTAGTTTTTTCCAGTAGAATGCCATGAAAGTGACCTTACATCAGTCACAGGTTAGGTCTCAAATACCTTTGCATAATTCTTATCTCCTTTAAAACTTGCCTGGATACCACATGAACAAGCCCCTAGCTATGTGGGTGAGGAGTGGCTTTGTGGAACAGAAGATGACTTGTCCTACTTGAAGCCATTTTAAACCAATCAGCCCTTCTTTTACCCCAGAGTTAACCACAGGTGTATGAGAGAGCACAATTGAGACAAAAGTGCCCACCGAGCCCAGTCTAAACCCTGTTTCCTCAGAAGAATAAACTAAATAAATGCTTTTTGTTTATATCACTAAAATTTGGGGTCATTTCTATGACCAATGTATAATTAATATAGTCTAGAAGCATCTCAAATCCCAGACCCCTTCCAGTCTTCCCCATCTTAGAAAACGGTACTACCTTCCAACCATTCACATACACACAAAACCCTGGGTTGTCTTGTTTCCATTCTTCATCAAGCTGCACGTTCAATTCATGTCTTAGACTAGGTTCCCTAGCAAGTAGAGTCTGAGACAAAACTATTACATGCTGCAACTTTATTAAAGAGTAAAGGACAAAGGGAATAAATCAGGGGAAGTGGGAAAGCCATTAGGGAATAAATCAGGGGAAGTGGGAAAGCCATTGGAGTTATTTTATCAAGTTGGCCACTACTAAATACTACTGCTTCCTCAATTCCACAGTACAGTTATCTGAGAGGTGCAATAATTGTATTTCAGGACTATGTGGGAGAAAGAGGTAATTAATTTCCCATGTGCCTTACCATTCCAGCTCAGCTGTCTTAGATTAGCTAAATGTTTAGTCTTGGGCTGATAACAGTTGCACACTTCAGGACTATCCATGTGATGCACACTGGAGAAATTCTTTCCTAATTTCACATCTGAGGTTTCACAAGGTTGTCCCAGTTGGGAGACCAAAAGTTTAGTTGCACTTCTGAGAAGTTGGCCAGAACCCATGAAGAACTAATGATGCCTGCTCGCAAGACAAAAAAGAAAAAAAATCCTTTTCCACCACAGATGCCTCTAGCACCACTGAATATTCTTGGTCATATGGGTAAAGCCAAAGGGCATCTCATTCATCACAGACTTCATCTGCTACAAAGCCTTCTTTGTCTCTATGCCCCATTAGAAATGGCAGTCTTTTAAGTTACCTGATAACAAACTTTTTTTTTAAGATTTTATTTATTTATTTGAGAGAGAGAAAGATAGCAAGAGAGAGAGCATGAGCAGGGAGGAGAGGGAGAAGCAGGCTCCCCACTTAGCAAGGAGCCTGATGTGGGGCTCCATCCCAGGACACTGGTATCATGACCTGAGCCAAAGGCAGATGTTTCATTAGAAATAATTAAACTATTTTTCTTAATATATTCATAATCTCAGGGTCCTGGGATCGAGCCCTGCTTGGGACTCCTCACTCAGACTGAGCCACCCAGGTGCCCCTTAACCTGATAAATAGACCTGAGCAGCATTCTCAAGTTCTGAACACATTCCTCCAAAATCTGAAGAGGCTCTCCATAAACTGTGTTGTTGTTGTTGTTGTTGTTGTTGTTTAAGATTTTATTTACTTATTTATTTGACAGAAAGATACAGAGCAAGAGAGGCAACACAAGCAGGGGGAGTGGGAGAGGGAGAAGCAGGCTCCCCGCTGAGCAGGGAGCCCGATGTGGGGCTCGATCCCAGGACCCTGGGATCATGACCTGAGCCAAAGGCAGACGCTTAATGACCGAGCCACCCAGGTGCCCCTAAACTATGGTTTCTATATAGGAAGTATAAAGTACACCAATCTTTCAGTATCTTAAAAAGATAAATTATGGATTTCATTCTGGAATTCTGGAACTCTAAAAACTTTACCACCAAAGCAGTCTTCGGAATTATCAAGGAGTTTATTTTCCACCATGTGATATACCATCCTGGGTGGGTCAGGGGTTATTTCTGAGGTTCCCCTAGACCCTTCCGGCTTTGTGGCCATACCTGGCAAGTCAGTGAGCTAATATTGCACTACCTTCTGAGTATTCTTTCCACTGAAACAGCAGGTGGGGAAATAATCACCATGGGAATTTACTTGAACCATTGAACAAACTGTAAGATAAACTTTGACCCCCAAAAACCAAACTGATAGAAACATAAAGCAGATTGGTGGATGCCAGAAATGGTGATGGAGAAGGGTAAAGTTGGTCAAAGGGTACAAACTTCCACTGATAAGATGAAAATGTTCTGGAGATCTAACATACAGCAAGACGACTATAGTTAACAATACTGTATTATATATTTTAAAGTTGCTAAGAGAGTAGATATTAAAAGTTTTACCACACACAAAAGACTGTAACTACGTGAGGTGACAACTGTGTTAACTAACCTATTGTGGCAATCATTTTGCAATACACACATACATGAAGTCATTACATTATGTATCTTAAACTTATACAATGTTATATGTCAATTATACCTCAATAAAGCTGGATATTTTTTAAATAAATAGGCAATCAAAAACTTTAATATCTATGTTGCTCCTAGGAACACTTACTTAATAGATATTATATCATTGTGAGTCATGGTACCCAAAGTGCCACACTCTGGCTTTCTGCTCATTACACTAATTATGACTATCTTACTTTGGAAGATTACTTGTGGATGCCTCTCCCCCTGCTATTCTAAATTCCACTGATACTAGAAAGCCAAATTCCTCGGGAGATTCTTCCATTCTTAGGCCAACCAAGAGCAGCCATCAAGCTCCCCTAAGATCTTCCAGCCCCTTCAGCAGTGCATTTCTTACCACCGTGATGATGGGAGTATCACAGATTCTAGGTGTGACCTAATCCATTCAAAATGTTCAACTCTCTGAGCTTGATGACCCCCTATCAACACTACTTCAGGACAGTATTAGCATCTCCGCCCTAGATACTCCAGGCTTTTGTGCCCAAATTTCAAAAATCCATCCCCGTCCAGACTACGAGGCCTTGTTCCAGGTAACCTTTTGTAAGAATATTCAAGGTCCAGTTATGAAAAGAGTGTCTCCACATCCATACATTTTCTCTTTTTCAACCTTATAGTCTGGTCCTCTCCTCTCAGACTAACATCTTGAAAGCACACTCATACACATATATTTTCTCTGCTTCACCAATATTAAACAGCCTTGCATATCCTTTGGCTTGTGATCTCTTCCCGAGTCAGGGATTGTACTCCCCTGATCAGGCTATTCTAATGGTAATTTAACATGAAATCAATAAAAAGTAATGGAGGCTGGAACTTGAGAAAAATAGGCATGATTTTGAGAGGCAGCTGTCAGATAAAGTCATTGCCAAACTCCAAGCAAGGAGAAATTATTTTTCTTTAGCTAGGAGAATAGGGCTGCTTCTCCTTCTAAAGAATTAGGGAGAGCCAATACAAAATATGTTGAGTAAGATACCACTGAGCATCTTATTGGATATTACAGCAACATCCTGCAAGATGTTTTTTCATTGCATCACAGACAACTCATTCATCAGGAGGCACATTTGTTCACCAGCCCATATCACACATTAGATATGAACTATACAAGTGCAGATTATTTATGCAGAGGACTTGAAATAAATCCTCAAGTATTTCACATTTCAACAGCAAAAGGAAAACTCCAGGTGGGAGGACAGAGAAAGACATCAGTTTGACACATGCAGTTGGTCCTGGCAGTCAGGGATCGAAGGAGAGACAAGTCAGGTTGGGTGGATCTTCAGGGGCATATAGGCTGTGTCTACTGCAAACCATTAGCAGGGCTGTATCTGTGTCTTTAAAATATATCCAAAACAGACACTTCTACCACTTCCTGACACCCTTCCCTGGCCTGCATCACCTGCAGACTCCTCTCAGTCTCCACTTCTATTGTCACCTCCCATTTGGACTGCTTAATGTGAATACAATCATCAGATCATATCATTTTTCTGCTCACTGCATCCATCTAAATAAATATACGCAAAAAATAGAAAATAAACTGGGATAAAATAAATCAAAACAGTAATGTTGGTTGTTTCTTGGAGATAAATAATGATTTTAATTTTTCTATATGATTTATTATCTATTATAAATGCTTTAGTATATTCATGCTACTTTTAAATTCAGAAATAAAATAATTTAAAGCAATATAAATATTTCATTGCCAAAACTGAAGATGTAATATGATCAGTAGTCTAATGTAAGGAAACACTTTTTCCTTTAATTAAAAAAGAACCCCAAAGAAATGTCATTTATCCTATCCCTTCCTACTCTGCATCACAAGAGTACTTTCTGTATCTTCTTTCACACACATGTACAGTGAAAAGAGAATCTAACGATGGCACTAGGAACATGAGCTGGCTTTCAGTTTTGACCCTCCTCCTGCTCTATACCAGGCTTTACAAAACCAAGGGATGGAGGTTTGCAGCCATAAACCTGACTGAGTTTTCAGCGTCATTCAAAATGAGGACTAATAATCACTCTAGATGACTGGAAATATACCAGGACAATTATGCATTTTGGAATTTACTGGTTCAAGGGCAACTAAATATGTCTGCTCCTGCAATTGTATGAATTGCCATGAATATAAATTTTCTTTCAAACTAATTTGGGGAAGAAGATTAATTTCATGATTACAACAATGGACTGTTTTCTATTTAATACTATAGTGAACTGCCTTCTTGGAAAATTGTTTCAGAGATTTAAACTAATAGTCAATTTATTTGAAAAATACAAATGGAAATCACCACCACCATCGTCATCATTATCATTATTCTTCTGCACAAATTATTTGCCAGAAAATATGATACATTGGTTAAAAAAATAACTACTTTTTAGAGCTGTTTCAGGTGCACAACAAAATTGAGCATAAGATACAGAAATTCCTTATATACACCCTGCCCCCAAACGTGCACAGGCTCTCTACTATCAACACCCTCACCAGGTGGTACATTTGCTACAATTGATGAACCTACATTGACACATCACTATCATCCAGAGTTCATAGTTCATGTTAGAGTTCACAGTTCATGTTAGAGTTCACACTTCTAGAACTTACATTCTATAAGTTTAGACAAGTGTATCCACCATTAGAGTATCATACAGAGTACTTTACTGTTCTAACAGTTCTCTATGCTCTGACTATTTATCCTTCCTTCCCCACAAGCCCTGACAACCACTGATCTTTTTACTATCTCTATAATTTTGCCTTTTTCAGAATGTCATATAGTGGAAATCAAACAGCCTTTCAGATTAGCTTCTTTCACTTAGAAATGTGCGTTTAAGATTCCTCCATGTCTTTTCATGGCTTACTAGCTACTTTCTTTTTAGTGCTGAACAATATTCCATTGCCTGGATGTACCAAAGTTTATTTACCTATTCACCTACTGAAGGGCATCTTGGTTTATTCCAAGTTTTTGTAATTATGAATAAAGCTTCTATAAACATTCATGGACAGGTTTTTGTGTAGACCAAGTTTTCAAGTCCTTTGAGCAAATACCAAGGATTGTGATTGCTGAATCATATGGTAAGAGTATGTTTAGTTTTCTAAGAAGCTGCCAAACTGTCTCCAAAGTGGCTGCAACATTTTGCATTCCCATCAGCAATGAATGAGAGTTCATGTGGCCCCATAAACTCACCAGCATTTGGTGTTGTCAGTATTCTGGATTTTGGCTATTATAATAGGTGTGTAGTGGTATCTCATTGTTGTTAATATGCATTTCCCTGATGATATATGATGTTGAGCATCTTTTCATATGCTTATTTTCCATCCATATATCTTCCTTGCTGAGGGGTCTGTTTAGGCCTTTGACTACTTTTTAATTGAGTTGTTTGTTTTCTTATTAATGAACTCTAAGAATTCTTTGTACATTTTGGATAACAGTTCTTTATCAAATGATACATACTTCTCATGAATGACCTTGTTCCTCAGACTACCTCATGAACTATATGAAATTTCTCTACCCATTTTACATTACTGGTATTAAAACACAGAGAGGTTAAGTTATTCTCAAAACCATTAAGCTAGTCTATTGATTTGAATGGCTTGGGAAGCAGAGGTCAAGGCACAAAAGTAAAAGAGATTTTTGGGAACTGTGAAATACCTGTGAAAAATACATGAAGAGGGAGCAATAACACGTAGGGAAGGCCTTTAGGATATGATACAGGTTTGACACATTGGAAGGAGTTTCAGACTGCAAAATACCTTTCAGAAAATCTCAGCCAATCTGGCAGGGGGCTCTGGAGCACAGACTGCCCTGGCAGCCCATCATACTTGGTCTTTGGTTAGAAGGTGTCACAGAGAACTTTAAGTTAGGTGTTAGTAATCAAAAATTCCAAATTAAACAAACAGAATAGATCCCATCCTCAATCGAAGAGTCCAAAGAGCTGGATTAAATCAAATTGCATTTTATATATATTGCACACATTACATACTCTTATTCTCATTGTTGTGTATTTGGTTGTATGTTTGTACTATTATGGTTGGGCTGATAAGAATATTTGCATACATAATTTTTGCTAAACAAATATATGCACATCTGTTGGAAATATATCTCCTAGGAGAACTGCTTTCGGAGTTTGCATTTGCTTAGATATAATAGACAGTGGTGAATAACATGCCAGAATTTTATATAAATTTGTGCCTCCCATCAGCAATGTATGACATTTACAAAATTTCGATATTTTCACCAACACTCAGTGCTGTCAATCTATTTCCTTCAATGTCTCTGGTAGGTTTAATGTTTTCTCATTTTTGTTTTAATTTGCATATTCCTATGAACAAAAGTAATGGATTTGAGAATTTTATAATATAGTCATTGCTCATTTGAATATCACGTATTTTGATGTGCCTCTTTAGGTCCAATTTTTCTACTGATTTCCCTGTTTTGTCACTGACTGTAGGAAAATATAAGTACTTATTTAACCCATTGTCAGATAAATGTACTCACAAATATATACTGTGATTTGCATTTTCCCTAGTTATTAGCTCATTTTCATGAAAAGATGTTCTTAATTTTAACACATCCCTTTTAGTATATTTTTAAAAGCCTCTACGGATTGTGCTATCTTAAGAAACTTTTGCCAAAAAGGAAAAAAAAAAAAAGAAAGAAAGAAAAGAAACATTTTCCTACTGCAAGGTCAGGAAGGTTTTCTATGTTAACCTCCAGAAATTTTGTTTTGCTGATCACATTTAAATCTATAATCTCTGGATTGATTCTTATGCTGTAGTTTGAGGTAGTTGTCAGAAATCATTTATTTAGATTTGAACATTCAAATAACTGAACATCATTTATTGCAATGATCATCTTTTCCAAATCCAAGGCAAGGTCATCTATCTTAAAAACCAGGTGGTTATATATGTGTGTGTTTCATGATTAACTATTATGTTCTACTAATTATTCTTCCTTGCATCAATACCAAGCTGCCTCCTTTATCTATAACTTTATAATGCATTTTGATAACATGTTTTATAAGTTCTTCATATTTTTCTTCTTTGAGGAACAGCTTGCCAATATCTATAAAATAAATATTCATGTTTGTAATTGAAATTTAACTTAGTATATTGATAACTGGGGTTGAATTAACATCTTTATAATACTGTGACTTCCAAATTACTAATATGATATATTCCTACATTTATTAAACTACATATAGTTTCTTTAATATTTTGCAGTTTCCAGTTTAGAACCCTATATATCTGTTATTGTATTGATTCCTTGATATTTGATGATTTTGAGTCACTGCAAATTGAATCAAGATCAAGCAGCGATCTTGATAATACCATTTTTAAATTTTAGTAATTTAACTCTAGAATCATTTTGATTGTTTTATTTACAATTTTATTTTGATTATTGATTAATTTTTAATGTTACCACCATTGTATTCTAGGACAAATCCTACTAGATTGTGATGTGTTTTATTTAGTCTGTACAGATTTACTCTTTAGAGTCAATTTACTAATTTTTTTTGTCAATTATGGGGAGAGAGACTAGCTTGTGATTTTTCTTTTTTATAAATACTTGTTATGATATCATAGTATGAATTGTTTCCTTTTACTTTTCTTTTTCTATAATATTAGTTATATATTTTACTTACACATTTGGTAGATTTGTCAGTGAAATAATGTGTACCTGGAGTTTCTTTTGTGGGAAGAATTTTAATAATGGATTAAACTTCTTTAATGGATGTTGAACTATTTAGATTTTCTATCTCTCCTTCTGTAAATTTTGTTTTCCTCCCAAAGGTAGGGAAAGCCCTATCTAACTATTCAAATTGATTGGAAGAAAATTGTTCAAATATTATCTTTTTAGTGCATGTAGAATCTTGTAGTTTAAGTACCTGACATCAAGCTTTTGATTGCTGAGGCATCCATCTCAAAAGACATCCATTTTGAGTCAACCGTGTTGCCAGCTGTATGCACAGCCAAAAGCAAACAGCCAGATCAGGAAGCAGCCAGCCCTCCCACCTCCACAAAGATCCCCCCGCGGGAAACTGACTGCATGAGTGACCCTGCCTCCACTCTGCCATGATGTCTCAGAATTCTCAATCTCATGCTTCAGATTAGCTAAACATGAGTGCACCATGAAGTCCTGATACCCCGCCTCTGGATTCTAGTCCAGGTCTGTGTTTTCTCTCTCTCTACCTGCAGACCTTCCGTGTGGCCCTCGGACATTCCCTCCACCCTCTAGAAGATGTAAGTGATAGATCCCTGAGTAATGTTTGCTGCAGTGTGTCTTGCAGTCAGAGTAAGAACCATGATGCTAGTAGCTCTGATGAGGGAGGGCTGGCCCAGAGGACACATCAGGCCTACAGAGTCTTCTTTTCTGATAAAAGTAATGTGGATTTCCTCCCTTTTTGGTTCATCAGTCTTACTAGAGGTTTATCCATTTTGTTAATCTTGTAAAATAATAAATTTAGGCCTTGTTTGGTTTTACCTATTTTATAGTTTTTTCCTAATTCTTCTATTCGCTTCTACTCATTTGTATTATTTTCTTATTTTGTGGGGTTGATTTGCTATTCTTTTCTAGATTCTTAAGATACAACATTAAATCAGTGATTTTCAGATTTTCTTCATATATATTTATTTTCTTTCTAATAATTCTATATTTCCATATTAGCTATGATTTAGCTGTACCTGGTAAGTGTGGATACGTCCCGTCCACATTATCATCCAGTTCAATGTGATTTGTATTATCTTACACGCCCTCCTCTTTACCCTCTACTGATCCATGTTTTCTTCATTTTATCTTGTCAGCATTAACCCCTGGAACCAACTCTTAACACATCTGCCTGAAGACAGCTCATCCATACCATCTCCTTATTTCTATTCCACTCAAGTTAGGAGACATGTTGTTTGAGAGTATCCATAAATTCTTCTCAGATACATATGAAAACCCTCATCCATATCACACTCGTTAGTTAAATAAATGAAAGGGAAAGTATTTCAAAAGAGAGATGTAGGGTGCCTGGGCGGTTCAGTTGGTTAAGCGACTGCCTTCGGCTCAGGTCATGATCCTGGAGTCCCGGGATCGAGTCCCGCATCGGGCTCCCTGCTCAGCGGGGAGTCTGCTTCTCCCTCTGACTCTCCCCCCTCTCATGTGCTCTCTCTCTCTCAATCTCCCTCTCAAATAAATAAATAAAATCTTTAAAAAAAAAGAGAGATGTAAATTATTATTATACCATTAGTGCAGAGCTACAAAACATTTTTGTTTTCTTTTACAGGATTAAGAACTGTTTCATAATTATTTGGCTTTATGAATTCTTGCTTGGTATTTCATAATTTAGAGCTATCAGAAGTCTTTACACTGATAGATTTCTGAGAGAAACTATTGCTGATATGAATTTATGTGCTCCATAACATACCAATGCAAAATTAGGGATGTTAACTATGCTACAGATAGCAGTGAACTTCATTTCATCCACCAAGCCAGAAATCGAAATGCCATATCCTAAAAGAAAAGCCCTTGGGGATATCTGTCAACTGGAAAATGTTTTTCTGACATAAGTACTCTGCAGTCTATTGGCCGTAATTATTTTCTTCTGAGTTTATAAGCTAGCACTCTACTCTAGAATTCTGAAATCTATTGGAAGAGAACACTCACTTAGCAAGGAAAACATCTAACCATCGATGACAAACCAGGGAGAAGCCATCTTGGCCACCAGATGAACATCTTTAGTCAAGAACTAAAACTAGTTTAATAATTAGAAAGTGGGGCAATTCTCTGAAGACTTTTCTTTTTTATAGATCTCTCTTATCACAAAGCTGATGAAAATCAATCGCAGTACAGGAAAGCCACAAAAGTAACAATTATGAGAAATAACCAGCCTAAAGATGGAGGTAAGATGCTTTTTTTTTTTTTTACCATTGGCTACTTTTGTAAATAATGTTTTCTGCTTAATAAATTATGGAGCTTATAAATAGTCCCATCCATAAGGGCTGATATTCCACATTTTCCACAGGAATGTTTGTGGTATGTTCTGCTTTTAGCTATTTAAAATAACTTTAAGAAGACTTTCTACCCATAATATTTTGTACATGGGAAGCAGACCTGGTTGCATTTTTACCAACTTAGTCACTTTGTTTCAGGGAGATAGAAGGAATTTTAGTGACAAAAACATAAAAAAAAAAACCTCACAAGTTCTCGGGAAAAAAATGAAATAGAAGTTATATATATATCACAAATGTATTTGTAAAAATAACTTTGTATTAAATTTTGTTCTCAAAAATTAATTTGAATTTTACATACATAAAATTTTACATATCTATAATTTAAAATAAATACAATTTTGTAACTCCACAGAAGATGACAGATTATTTTTATTTATGGCCAAATGTAGATAATTATAAACTTTTTTCAGATGTACACAACTATGGGTGCCCCCAAATTTACAAATTAGCAAAACTAAAAATGCCTAAATAGTAATGCTAATTAAGAGCATTATTTTAGGAGGACAGCTGACTTTTTTCATGTTGGAAGTAGATAACTGACTTGGGGGTTAGAATGGAGTGATGTTGTTCCAGGTTCTGTGGTGTTTTTAATCCATTTTTCTATATTGACTACAATTATTCTGTTGCAAAATTTATATAACTGTATTGTAGAATATGGAATTGACCAAGGCTTCATACTTAACCAAATCATAAGAAAGTTATTGCTACTTTTAGGATGTGCCACTTAATAACGTTAAAGCCATCCAGTTCATTTAAATATAAACCAAAGCTAAAATTTCAAGGAAATCTTAATTAAATTGGTATCCACTTCAAATGTTTTTACAATACAACAGCATTCATTGCATGTTTACTATAGTGTCATAGTAGGTATTAGTAACTTGGTACATAAAGTATATGAGCAGAGTCAAGCAACATTCTCCTAAAAGTTTCCTCATGTTGCACATCATTGTTTTTATTTGGCTTCCTAAACTACAGAATGCTCTGTGACACAATAATTCCAACTCTGTGTTCTTTAAAGTACTGAAAAGGTCTGTTTGTCTACTGTCAAAGATGAACACTAGTTAACGTGGTCAGGGCAGACACCAATCCGTAAGAGCCACTGCAGTAGAGAAGACAGACCTGTGGACCTGCAGGAACCCAACTGAACTCTCATTCCGAAGCAGGTGACTGGGCATTTTACAGGAAGGATGATGGAATGGGAGGTGAGAACAGAGCTTGGTCGAGTCAGGGAAGTGAAAAGTTACACAAAGCAGGAGGAGAGGAGGCTGGTCCCTGTGGAACCCACGGGAGCCCTCTCTTCAGGTGTTGGTTGAAACACACAGCAGATAAATGCTATCTCTGGTCTCTATCTTTATTTTATCTTATCAAGGTAACACTCCAGCTACTTATGACTGTATCTTTAAGGGAGCATCCATGTACTAGTGTTGACATTTTAAGGATAAAAGACTAGGGATTATGCTCTTTCGGCTCCAAGGCTGACATCTGATTCAGAAAAATAGAATGTATATATTAGAAAGGTTTTCAAAGCTCAACTGAACTACCTACCCATCACACTTTGACAGTGCTTACTATATCCCATGCACTGTTTTATGTGCTTTATAAAAACAATCTTATCAGTCATAAGAACCCATAAGATGCTAGAATTACCCTTATTTTACAAATGAAGAAATTGAATCATAAAACACTGACTGCCCAAGACCAGGTAGCCAGTTACTGAAGAATGTGGGATTCGACCCTCCTTTGTCCCCCATTCCAGAGTGAGTTCTCTGTAAGAACCACCGTCTGCTGAAATCTTGGCCCCTCCCTAGTTCCTGAACCTGTTTCATACCACTAAGGAGGAAAGAACTGAGGAAAAATCAAGTATCAAAGATGAATGCAGAATTACCTAAAAATAACTTACTGTTTCATTTACTGAATATTTATAAGTGCTTCTTCAATGCTCAAAAGCACACATTTTTATCAAGATGAGCCAAAGGGTAATTATGTAGCTCTGGTTTCCACATCTTCATTCTCTCTTGACCACATCACCTCTGTGCCTTCCCCCTCCTCGAATCCTATTCCCAAACCCACAGATTTGGGCCATTCAGAAATTTTAAGAGGAAGCTACAGTTTTCTATAAAACATTACATTAAAAATCAGTTTACAGATGTATCCTGACAACTAATCTGGTAAAATAATTTAGATATTCTTCAGTGTGTAATGTTTTTATTATAGTCTCTGACTGAAGTCAGTGGATATTTAAAAATCTCAGAGGATACAACACCCATGGAGAACAGGCAGACAAAACTAATTTCTCAGAGTTAGAGGAAAATAATACTTTCAGATTTCTCACTCTCTACAAGTGATGATCACACATTACTGGCCTCTTTTGTATGCCTCAGGCTACATAAGAAGCACTACTTGAAAGTGAAAGTTCACAAGAAAAGAAAAGACACGTGTTTATTTGTTTTCCCTCTAAAATCCTCACAACAATGACAAGTCATTTCCAAATCAACTTAACATACATATAAGAAGAGTTGTGAGTGAGACAGATGGAAACTATATGCTGGACATGCCAGTGAACACGATGATCAATTTTAGAGAATTTGATACATCCAAGTTGCTGCTATTATTCTATTCATTCTGAATTCCTATTCCAGATGCAACAAATGAGGGTCACCCCAAACTGTTTTTACTCAATCTGAGTTGCTTTCATAAGGCTCACACTTTGATAGTATGATTACTGCCTGTTAAAACAACAGCTAGAAATTGACTTGAAACATTTAGACAACGAGCTTCAAATTGATTGAGTGTTGGCCTTTTTGCTGGAGTATTACTTTGTTCTATATTTGAGCAACATTTCTATCACTCAATTTCTAGGTGCAGGTTTAGGACTGTAGTCAAGGAGAGAAAAAAAGGAGGAATTTTAATTGACAATTAAAAAGAGCATGGAGCCTACTTAAAAAAAAAGAGAGGGAGATTGTAGTATTGTAACAAAAAACTATGTTTTGAATGAAAAACACATGCTACACATGCACACACGTGCAAATATACACACTGGCACGCACGCACACATGCACATACTTTCTCTTCTCTGCTACTTCCCTGTACCTTAGGAAGACATTCCTTATTTAATGAAATATTGCTGCAGCCAATGGTCATTTGAGGGCTTCTTTTGAAAATGTGAAACAAAAAGTGTGCAAAAATGTGGTTTTAGAGACTTCAAAATCAATTCTCTCTGCTTTTTGGAGGTATTGATATATAATTTCATTCTTAATCAGTACTTAATGTGAAAATTATTTAAAAACATGTAATAATAACAAAATAACATATATTTAAATCACTAGTTAACTTTTTGACTCCTTACTCTTACTCTTACCCTAGCATGGCCCAAAGATTTGTAATACTTTTGGCATGTAAGATGGAAGCTTTAGGTACTCATGTACAGACTAAGAAAGAAATTGTGTAAATCCCTTTCTCTATTTTACAGGGATATTTAGCCTCGGCTCCCTACTTTGAAAATTAAGGAGCTGATAAAGATGGATATTTAAATCATCAGTGTAGTCTACTTCTTGGCAAGTCCTCTGAAGTAGGTCCAGCACCATTCTTTATAATGTGCAGATAAATACTACCTATTACCCTATCTTTGGATATCAGACAGGACTCTGAGACTCAGTTATCTACTTTTTCCTGTGCGGTTCATAGCCAGGCATTTAAATATATGGGGTTAAAACCACAGGCATTCGGCTTTATCACTTCGACTTCCTTGGTGATTCTACAGCCAAATGGAGTCTGCTTTTTCTTTTCTTTTATCTTTTTTAGATTTTATTTATTTATTTATTTATTTGACAGAGAGAGAGAGAGAGAGAGAGGGAGGGAACACAAGCAGGGGGAGTGGGAGAGGAAGCAGCATCTTCCCACCGAGCAGGGAGCCCGATGGGGGGCTCGATCCCAGGACCCTGGGATCATGACCTGAGCCGAAGGCAGACACTTAACGGCTGAGCCACCCAGGCACCCTGCTTTTTCTTTTAAACTTCATATGAACTTTTCCCATAAATCTTCAAGCCCATAATCACACTTCATTTTGTAAACCAACCTTCAGTGTGTCTGCCTTTAACCATAAGTTTCTTTTCTCTGGAAGAAGGCTCTCCTTTTCATGGATACACAACGCAATCAGAATGCATTATTTATGAGCTTGGATTGCCTGGCTCCCAGCCATAATACACCCATTACAATCTCTGAAATATTAAGATTTTTTTTAAAAAGTTGATTTTACTCTTTAAATAGGCCCATAAACTAGCTCCAAATGTGCAGCCTTAGGCTTTCATGACCCTGTGAAAGAGAACGCTTATCACTCAAGGAAGGACTCTCAAGTGACAGTCTGTCCCTGTGCAGCATCCGAATGATGTGGCTTTGATAATATATTGCCAAGTGTTGCATATCAGCAAGCACTGGGGCGAGGAGAGAAGTCACTTTAATCAATTATTGGTGTTATGTTTCATCACAGTGTCACCAGCTGGCACTCAAGAACACAAACCTATATAGAAGAGGTTATGTCACCGCTATTTTCCTTAGTCGTATCTTTGAATCCAAGGTGAATAAAAGAAAGATTAAGGGACTCCTCAAAAAGTGTGGTGATCTCAATGTTTACACAACACTGTCAACGTTGTCAGGTAACAAATAGAAATATTAGCTCAAATTTCTCTTTAGAATTTTAAGCTATTTGAAAATTCTACTCACAAGTTCTATGTGACATTGCTTCTGTCAGAGTACCCTTGATTGTGGATCATGACTACTTTAAAAATTATTTCATAAAACATGTACACACACACAAACACACACATACACCTACACAAACACACACACACGTATATAAACACATGCCCCTATAAAAACACATACATACAAACACAGCTACATAAACACACACACACACCTATATAAACACATACACACAAACCCACCTACACAAACATACATACACTAACACATATACACACAACACAAAGACATACACACACATGAACACACACCTATATAAACATAGGCACACACATTTACACACACCTAACACAAACATATGCACACACACATACATACATACAACTACACATAAACACACACACAAAACACATGCACAAACATGCACACACAAACATACACACACCTACACAAACATACACGCACATGCACACACCTACACAAACACAAACATATACACTAACACATACATGAACATACCCATACACACATATATAAGCAGAGGCACTAAAAAAGAGAACTGCCAACTTCTCTTTCTCTTTCTTTATAAACCTCTACTTATCTGCCTTTGACATTTTTTCAAAAATATAAAATACAAACTCATGAAAGCTATATGCTTGTTTCCTCCCTCCTCTAACTTTTTTTAAATTTCAATTTAATTCTAGTGACAAAACATATTGTGTTCTTTTCTTACAAAGCACATCCCTATTCTAGTTACTGTAAAATTTGATGTTTGAAAAGCAGTAATAGCAAACATTTGCTTTAAGCTACCAGTTGCTTAAACAAAAATTATTGCTTACAATTAGATGAAGAGGAAGTTGTGAGTTAGAACCACAGGGCCAGAGAGGGCGCGTTTGGCCTATCTCTCTCCTAGTGGGCCTGCTCAGAGGAATTTCTGGCTGTCAACAGGGACTAAGTCCAGCCAACCTTGAACAGGCCCCTAAGAGTGAATTTCCCTGCTGTCTCAGACCTCTATGGGAGATCCAAAAATGACAGCAGAGGATGTTTCCCTGTGCACTCTAAAGAACAGTGCTAATTAGGCTTCTGGGCTAAATGTTTGAAAACATCTGAAATCCACTTCTTCTCACCGTTTTCCAATGTGTATAGGCATTTCCTTCCTGTCCTTCAAAACTTATTCAAAAGTCACTGCTAAAAGTTTAGCTCAAATGTCTTTTATTTATTTTTTTTGAGAGAGAGAGAGGGGGGTGAGCAGGGAAGGGAGGGGAGAAGCAGAGGGAGAGGGAGAGAGAATCTTAAGCAGGTTCCATGTCCAGCCCTATGGCAGCGCTCTAGGTGGGACTCTACCTTACAAACCCGAGATGGTGACCTGAGCTGAAATCAAGAGTCAGACGCTCAACAGCCTAAGCCACCCAGGCGCCCTCACATGTCTTCTAAACTCCTTAAGTATAGGTAGGTGCTCTCTTATCATCATGTCTATAACACTTTGTTACTCCCGCTGTTTCATCAAACCACTAAGTTCCTTACAAAATGGTCTCTTTTGATGAATGGTAGGGCCTCGATTCCAAGGACTGCATCCGTCTTATTGTGCTCCCATCTCCTAATCTAAAGTCTAAACCAGAAAAGACCTTCTCTGTTGATGTAAATGGAGTTCACCTTTGATTTATGTATTAAAAATAGATTTGGAATGGATAGCGAGTATCCATAGGATACTTCCAACACATAAGAGTGTAAACTGACATGTGTAATCAAGAATACGCATGGTTTTATCCACTCAAATCCTGCTAAAGAACGCCCCTCCCCCCACCTTGTGCTCTCTCTGTCTCTCTCACTCTCTGTCAAATAAAGGAATAAAATCTTAAAAAAAAAAGTTATTGTTTGTCTGTTTGTTATTGTTTAGGCCTTAGTTTTTCCTTCTTCCCCATGAAACCTCAAATAGCTCCTCTGAATTTTGTCAATTTTTTCCATGAAATTAAAATTTGTGAATTATACCTTAGTTTATTTAACAGACATGCTGTTAAACTTCCAAGACACATCCTATTCTAGGAACTGTGTAACAATTAACAATGTATGTTTAAAAAGTTGCTTTAAGTCTTTACTGCTCAATTTTACCAAGTAGAAATTATTTTATTGATAACTACAGATCTTTTACGTAATATTCATGACCTCTTTTCAAAATTATAATTACAATTAGGCATTTCCTTATCAAATATAGTATTTAATATAAAATATATTTTATATAACATGTAACATAAATGATGTAATAAATGTTACATATATATGAAAATATAGTGGGAATATTAGACATTATAAATAAGCAATAGTAGTGAAAAAATAAAATCTATAATCTTATAACCTAGAAGTATATGATATATATATAATTTGATACATTGTATTTAGATATTATATATCATACGAAGTGTATATATATTACACAAATGAAACTGAATCCACTTGTTTTATAGCTTCTTTTTCTTTTTTTTAATGTTTTATTTACTTATTTGAGAGAGAGAGAACGAGTGGGGGGGTAGGAAGGGTAGAGGCAGAAGGAGAAGCAGGCTCCCCACTGAGCAGGGAGCCCAATGTGGGACTCGATCCTGTGGGACCCTGACATCATGACCTGAGCTGAAGGCAAACGATTAACTGACTGAGCCACCCAGGCGCCCTATAGCCTATTTTTCTTGATGAAATATCATGAGACTATTTGTAAATCAATATAATCATCTAAAACAATAAATCTGTCCAGCAACAAAAGAAATCCATTAACTTCTTGCAAATATGAAGCAGCATTTACTTGTTTTCATATTTAGATGAGGAGATGTAATGATTACAGGAAAGTGAAACAGTGGTTTTATGGACTGTGGTCCCTAGGATTCAAGAAGTGAGAATTTAATCTTGTTGTTTAACGAGAGAGACGTCAGTCCGTGACTGTAGGCAGTGAGGAACTTCGTCATAGCAGAGCTCTGCTCTCCTGTCTCATTTCCTCCTCCTGCCAGAGTCTCGACAGCTGCACCTTTCTGGTACAGCCAGGGTTCTGTCTTGGGCTCAGCAGCCACTGAGTGTGCAGGGCGTAGCTTTGATCAATTGAAAAGCTCAGGCTCCCTCTGGGGATTAGGCTGTCAGTCAGAGTATAGAAAGTATACCACTTGTCAGAAACTCTCCTCTAGTAACACACAAAAAAGATTAAAAATAATAAGACTCAACACATCTTCACACCGAACGTGTCTCTATTTTTTGTGTCACTTCTTGTCACTTACTGTTTGCAACAATTCTCATTTTTAGGAAATCAAAACTGTGTATCTGAGCAACTATTTGGTTGTTCTGCCAGGAGTGGCCTGATCAATCTATTAAAGAATTAGTGGCTGGGTGTTACCTTCACTGGGGTAATAGAGAACAGAGAACTTGACCACCCATCATACATGCTTAAATTATGTGCTTATACAATACTGATTGGTATAAAACTGAAATTTGCTGCTAAAATTTAATGTATTTTAAACTATTTGCCACTTTGCCATCATAAAAATTTAAACGTCTGATTTTGGTTTCTACATTCTGATTATCCCCAGCTGTGTGAATTTGTAAATCTAGAGTTGCTGGACTATCCTTTTACACTAAAATGCTCTCAGAAGATAAAACTTAATGGATATAATGGCTTTAATTTTAATCTCAGTTCTTTGCTTCAGACTCTTTATATGTTAACACACTAATTACTCTATCTAATTTTAGTTCTTCAGTCATTTATTCAAAAAAATTTATTTGGTATCTGTTTTATATTGGACACTATTCCAGAAGCTGATGAAAATAGCAATGAAAATATGCAATGGAAAAAAGAGAGTCTCTTCAATAAATGGTGCTGGGAAAATTGGACAGCTATATACAGAAGTATGAAACTCAACCATTCTCTAACACCATACACAAAGATAAACTCAAAATGGATGAAAGACCTCAATGTGAGACAGGAATCCATCAAAATCCTAGAGGAGAACATAGGCAGTAACCTCTTTGACATCGGCCAGAGCAACTTCTTTCAAGATACATCTCCAAAGGCTAGTGAAACAAAAGCAAAAATGAACTTTTGGGACTTCATCAAGATAAAAAGCTTCTGCACAGGGCGCCTGGGTGGCTCAGTTGGTTAAGCGACTGCCTTCGGCTCAGGTCATGATCCAGGAGTCCCTGGATCGAGTTCCGCATTGGGCTCCCTGCTTGGCGGGGAGTCTGCTTCTCCCTTTGACTCTCCCCCCTCTCATGTGCTCTCTCTCTCTCTCTCTCTCATTCTCTCTGTCTCAAATAAATAAATAAATAAAAATCTTAAAAAAAAAAAAAGCTTCTGCACAGCAAAGGAAAAAGTCAACAAAACAAAGAGGCAACCCACGGAATGGGAGATTTTTGCAAATGAAACTACAGACAAAGGGCTGGTATCCAAGACCTATAAAGAACTTCTCAAACGCAACACTCAAAAAAATAATCCAGTCAAAAAAATGGGCAGAAGAGATGAACAGACACTCTTCAAAATAAGACACACAAATGGCTAACAGACACAAGAAAAAATGTTCAGAGAAATTCAAATCAAAACCACATTGAGATACCACCTGACACCAGTTAGAATGGCAAAAATGGACAAAGCAAAAAACAACAAATGTTGGAGAGGTTGTAGAGAAAGGGGAACCCTCTTACACTGTTGGTGGGAATGCAAGTTGGTACAGCCACTTTGGAAAACAGTGTGGAGGTTCCTCAAAAAGTTAAAAATAGAGCTACCCTATGACCCAGCAATTGCACTAGTGGGTATTTACCCCAAAGACACAGATGTAGTGAAAAGAAGGGCCATATGCACCCCAATGTTCATAGCAGCAATGTCCACAATAGCCAAACTGTGGAAAGAGCTGAGATGCCCTTCAACAGACGAACGGATAAAGAAGATGTGGTCTTTATATACAATGGAATATTACTCAGTCATCAGAAAGGATGAATACCCAACTTTTGCAGCAACATGGATGGGACTGGAGGAGATTATGCTAAGTGAAATAAGTCAAGCAGAGAAAGTCGATTATCATATGGTTTCACTTATCTGTGGAACATAAGGAATAGAATGAAGGACATTAGGAGAAGGAAGGGAAAAATGAAGGGGGAAATCGGACGGGGAGATGAACCATGAGAGACGATGGACTCCAGGAAACAAACTGAGGGTTCTAGAGGGGAGGGGGTGGGGGGATGGGTTAGCCTGGTGATGGGTATTAAGGAGGGCACATACTACATGGAGCACTGGGTGTTCTACGCAAATGATGAATCATGGAACACTACATCAAAAACTAATGATGCACAGTAGGGTGACTAACATAATATAATAAAATTAAATTAAAAAAATAGCAATGGACAAAAAAGGGAAGTCCCTTGGACTCACAGAGTTTTTATTCCGGTAAGCAAAGACACAGTAAATAGTAAACCAAAAAATGAAAAACATAATTACATGTTATTATCATGCTGTGATGGAGATCAAGAAAAAATAACAGAGTCCCATGAGAAACTGAGAGCATACTCAAATTAAAGAGACTCGCACTAGAATAATCCAAACAAAATTATGTGTTTGTTTCCTCGCTCATTTGTTTTGTTTCTAAGAAAGGGCCGTTTAGAAAAGATTTGAGCTTCGTGGAAAGACAGGAGACAAGGTAAGTGCTAAGAACAGCTGAGTTATAACCAACCCTGGACCAGAGGAGACAGGAGGTGGGAAGGGTGCCTGGAGACCACAGGGGACCAGGCTGTGCGAAGCAGCTCAGCTCGCAGGAAGCAGACCCCATTGTAAGGATACAAGCAGCCCAAGGAAATGTCCCAAGGATGGAGGCAAGGTGATGACTTCCCTGGGTCAGCTCTCATCTTTCCTTCGGACCTCCGGCCAGAGCGCCTCACATACTGAAGCCAACCGGAACCCAGGACAACGGAGGCCTGTTGACACAGTCTGTACATGGGAATCTCCCCAAGAAGAAGGCAAAGTGGAGGAGACTAAGATCTGGAGGGGCAAAGGGAAGAAACTCAGAAAGTGACGTGGTACAGCAACGTCTCCAGGTTGCTGTTTGCTCTGCAGGTCTCCAGTGAAGAGTAGAGATCAGGGCGAAACGTCAAAGTGTTAATGGAGCGATGCTATTTAAAATTCAGGTTGGAATCCTGCACCCAAGGAAAGAGTGCAGGATGAGAATATCTCCCGGTTCGGCAATTGCCAGAATCGTAAATGGAAAGATGGAAACCTCACAAGACCATACTGAGTTTTAGCACGGACAACTCACACCTTCTCCCATCTAGCTTATAAACAGTGCTCTCTGACTTCTTCACGTTTCAGTTCCCAAGAGGAATATGGGAGAGACTGTGTGTGCATCATTTGTAGTACAATGAATCAGCTTTCAAATCAGTGTACAAGAGGTTTCAAAGCAAATCATTGTACCAATAGCAAAGGTACTATTTAGCAAATTTAAGTACAGAGATTGTTTTCTATAATAAAAAATATGGATACAGAAAAACAATGGGCACCATCCGGTGAGGTGATGGACTATTAGGGTTTGCAGATATGCTCCTGAAGTCCCAAGCATGGGAAATACGTTTTGGGATTTGGAGTGCAGGAGAAGATATAACCCAAAGAAGGAGTCTTGTGACATGCCCCTTTCCCCTCACTGGGTATCATCAGGGTCTCATGATAAGTGAATTCACAGGATACAGTAGAAACTCAGAAAATAATGTATCTTCGAAATGGGGGGCTGAAACATTTTATCTTCATTTAATGGGCAGTGAAAAGTTTGAAAAGATTTTGGACAAAGAATTAAAAAAATAATTTGTGTATATTATATGATTGTGTGTTGGAAAGATACATCTATTTATAGTGCCCATGAGAACTGGAGAGTCCAGAATGGAAGGCATGTAGACGGACTAAAAATTATGCTAACAGCCCGTGATGTAAGTAATAGAACTCGGTTATTACAAACTGCAAATCCTTAAATGAATCTTACTCTTCTGGCCTCATGCCAGATCTTGATCTGAATTTCTAAGACTTTATTTATTTTTTTTAAAGATTTTATTTATTTATTCATGAAAGACAGAGAGAGAGAGAGAGAGGCAGAGGGAGAAGCAGGCTCCCAAGAAGCAGGGAGCCCGATGTGGGACTCGATCCCGGGACCCTGGGATCATGACCTGAGCCGAAGGCAGACGCTTAACCATCTGAGCCATCCAGGCGCCCTGAATTTCTAAGACTTTAAATGCCGTCTTTATATATCAAATTTATTTACACTGTCAGCCTTCTGCGAGTAACAGGCTTGGAAATGAGCCCATTTCTTTTTAATCTTCTCTTAACTATCTTTTAAGAATTTCTGTCTAATTTATCCAAATGAGAATGTTAATGCCTCTTAACCCTCGAACCCCACTCCAGTCTTATCCAACCCCCCCCCAAAAGGGACACGCAATTCCATTTTCTCGGACTGTCTTTTCACTTGTTCACCTGGAAAATATTTTCAAGACTCACCTTAAATCTCACTTTCTCTGTAAGTGTGCCCTAAACTTCTCTGGCATCAAGAAAAGCATTCTTTGTACTCTCATACACATTTCTACACATCTTCATTGCTATGCTTCTGCTTTTTATAATTGTTTTCCCTGCTATTCTGTGAGCTCTACTAAGAAAACCAGTCTATTTAATGTGTATATAGCTTCTAGCACATTTCCTGAGCATATATCATGTTCTTAACAAATGCTTGTTAAATATATTTTTAAGTAGTGCTCAGACTTATGTTTTATTGTAAAATATCCTAAATACTCCTAGTTTATTTTTAATATTTGTCTTTCTACATTTATCTTTTTATTAGAAAATGCATCAAGCTAAAATTACAACCATCTCTGTCATCAAACAGCGATAACAGCGACACTAAGTGTTTGTAGTATGAAGACATAAACTGCATCTATTTGTGGTAAACTGTCCAAATTGTGTGCATAGTATCTCACAGAAAATAATACTCCTCCTGGAGTCACAGCCTGACCAGCCTCATAAAGTTTAAAAAATGCTATACTTATCCACGATTAATATGCAACTTAATATTAGATTACAACCTATCTGTGATTTGCATTTTCCCCTTTGGAAAATTGAGGTGCTTTGTATGGATTGTGTGTGACATGCTTTGAAAGAAAACTACATAACATTATCTCCATATCTGTGACCAAAATAGATTATTTATTAAAATGGCACTGGAGCTGATGGTATATGTTTCACTAATCAATGGAAAAATTAGAAAAATGAGATGGAAGGAATGTCCATCACTTTCTTGGCGGTTCTATTAAATTTTTTCTTTTCACAGTAAACATGGGTTTTGTGACAGTTGATGGTACTAAGTACTTAAATAATTTTAGGCAAACTAAAAAAAAAAGGTCTCATCATACTCTGAGAACAATAAAACACAAAGGTTTAAGAAGGCATTCTTTATCAAACTAGAAAAATAATCAGTCAGGATAATATTCTTTTAATTGATAATATTCTTGTAATTGAATATTTGAATTGCATTACATTTTGCATTAATTTTGCCTGAAATAATTACATATAGGTTTATATCCAATGTGATTAAAAGAATTTATATTTATCCATCCATGCCAATCTCCTAGACATTGGAAATCTTAAGATTTTGGATATTTTATATAAAAATAAGCCTTTAAAACAGAGAGTAACAAATGTATACTAGGGAACAAATTTAGCCAGACAGTAGTTTTTCCTCAAAATTCTTGATTCAGGGTCACCTCGGTGGCACAGTTAAACGACTGACTCTTGGTTTTGGGTCAGGTGATCTCAGGGTCTTGAAATCAAGCCCCATATCGGGCTCCATGCTCAGCAGGGAGTCCGCTCTCCCTCCCTCTCCCTCTGCCTCTCCTGTTCGTGCTCTCTCTCTCTCTCAAAAATAAATAAATCTTTAAAAAAAATTAATGATTCAAACTCATATGTTCTCAAGTGAGGAGTCTGATTACATTTAGTTGGCTATACCAGAAAACCTTACTGATTATGAACATTCTTCTCACTGGATATGAAGAAGAAAAGAAGTCAACATGAAATACTCCTTGTCATTAGAATTACAGGCTGAAAACCTGGAACCAACAATGATCTATTTTCTTCTATACTGCCCATAACAATGATCGCTTATGTTAATCATAACTATACAAATTATATCAGTATTTTATGACTTAATGCTTTGCATGCTTTTTGTTAATCATAACTATACAAATTATATCAGTATTTTATGACTTAATGCTTTGCATGCTTTCAAGACACTGCTTTTATTTATTTTTTTCTCACAGTTTGAGCCCTTTGAAAGAAAACATCATTCTCACATGGATCGCTTTCAGTATTCACACCCTCCACCCATTTTTCTAAAAATTATATTATTAATTGAAATAATTATATTTATATCAGATATATTAAGTTCATTTCAAAGACTTCATCAGTGCAATACTGGAGAAAGTTTTTGCTCCTAAATATGGAATGATAAAATATTAAACATAAGACCGTTATAGTTATAAAGGCAGTTATGGTGTTTAGTAGACATAACTGTATATTTTATTCATACTTTGCCTAGATTACATTGCAGAGAATTTTCTCTGCTAAGTATTTCTTGTCCTGAACTCATATTTACTTCTCAAATTCCCTTGCACTCCATGAATGTATGCTCTTCAGAGTGATAACACACAATTAAAATAATAAACACAATTTTTGTGTGACTGAAGTTATTAATAATTATGTCAAAAAAGATGCGATCTGACTTCCATTATGTTGCAAATGAGATAAATATTATTATATCAACTAATATCGGCATAAAATAATTTGTATTAATATGTAGCATATTTAAAACAAAACCACAACAGAATCTTAAACAACTATAAGAGCCACAGCAAAATCACACAGTTTTTTAGAAGAAATAAACAATAAAGATTGTTCTAACATTTCGGTGACTCAAAACTGAAATAAAACCAAATAAACAGGGGAACCGTGGTGGCTCATTTGGTTGAGGATGTGACTCTTGCTTTCATCTCAGGGTCATGAAATTGAGCCCTATATCAGTCTCCCCGGTCAGCGGGGAGTCTGCTTTAAGATTCTCTCTCCCTCTTTCCTGTCCCCTCCCCTTGCACACATGCTCTTTCTCAAATAAATAAATAAAATTAAAAAAAAAAACAAATAAAAGAACACTATATCCTATAAGAAATGCAAAGTATATGACTCTGTTGAAAATACCGGCAATTTCAAGAATACACGTAATAGTTATATCATTGGAAAATCACTACAAAAAATATCTTTTCAGCAATGAACAGAATTGAGATTATCCCTCTACAAATCCCAATATAGCCTCTATACTCAAAGATAAAAAGAGACACGAAGACTATCAAACATTCAGGAACAATGCTAATCAGTGATCTATATGGTATTCAATTAATATTTGCTAAACTACTGAGCATGACATATGTGTTACTGGGCTTGACAATACAACCAAGACAAACATGATCCCTGCTCTCATTAAGATTTAACTTTTTGGCAAGAATGATTAACAAAGTGCAAATAACTATACAATTAACCAATTATCTATATAAAAATAAAGAAGTGTCATGTTCTATAAAAATCGTCAACTTCTTTTTATAAAAAGTTCAACAAATCATAGATCCTTATAAAATATTAACAAGGCTCATCTCACTAAATATGAGATGACAAAGATGACAAAGAAACTATGTCTCTAAGATCCTTTTCATCTTCAAATGCCCCACATCCTACTGTAGCCTGATTTCTACATTAATAGGAGGTCTCTGACAATATCTTCTAAACAAATACACACATTTTGCCCATCAACAATGAAAAGGAATGTGATCATTGTATCCTATAACCATTCCACTTCATCTTCTCTATAATGAGAACCCACATGGGTTCTAAATTTAGGAATTGTATTTAATGTGATGGCATAGCTATTGCTTACTTAATCACAGACCTGAAGAAAAGCAATGATTCTATAAAAATATTTTGAACTTAATCCATTATTATTGCTTTATTGACTTCTAAGAAACTGAACCCCCATAGATATGTTTATACTTCTTAGACAAAGAAATGCCCAGTAAAATAGGTTTGAATTTGTCAGGCTTAATACAAGATCATGTTTTTCGTAACTTTCTAAGCTATAAAAAGCAGCTTGAAAGCAAAAGGAAATCTTAGCTTTGCCAGAGAATGGACTAAATTAAATACTGGAAGGGTTAGCATAGAATCACTGATATGGACTTTCATAAATCCCAAAGGAATACCAAAAGGACAGCTTTGTTTGCATATAATATTAGAAATGGAAGGGGGCGCCTGGGTGGCTCAGTCGGTTAAGCGTCTGCCTTCGGCTCAGGTCATGATCCCAGGGTCCTGGGATCGAGTCCCGCATCGGGCTCCTTGCTGAGCAGGGAGTCTGCTTCTCCCTCTGCCTGCCTCTGTCTCTTTCTCTCTCTGATAAATAAATAAAATCTTTAAAAAAAAAAAAAAAAAAAAAAAAAAAAAAAAAAAGAAATGGAAGGAGCACTAGGGAGCATTAAGTCCAATTGCCTGGCTTTGGATAAAAGGAGAGGATACTTAACTTCTTTAGGGTCACTGCCGGGGATTAAAAATTTCTTGTGGATTTCAGTAGAGTATTCTCAGCAGCATTAAATGACTACCTTCCAATAGGGCATGCATTTTTCCCTTAACATAGACTCTTTTTATTAAATGATATTTCAGTTTCCAGTAAGAATTCAAAAATACGTTAAAAGCAGAAATTTTTATTTAACTACCATTGGTAAGATAATTAAATTGTCAGGTAACAGTGTACTTGGGTTTGTAATTGCAATGAATTTCCATAGTTTGCTGTAGGTAAAGCAGTATATAGGAGATATGAAAAGTCCTAGACGAGAGAAAGAATTGAAGAATGTAATTAACAAATCCAATGGAAGAGCAAGACAGTCATAAAGGTGATTGGTTTGTTGAAGGAACATGGAAAATCAGCGCTACCTGGAATATTTTCATTCATATACACATCCATACTGAGTACTAGTTTTGTGCCTGTGACTACACTAAGTGCAGAAGACACACATGATGGATGAAATGGAGTCTCTGCTGTCAAGAACATAGATGGAAATATTAAAGGAAGATAATTATACAAATTTCTAAATGAACCTGTAAATACACAGTGACAGATGTATACACAAATCATTACGATAGCAAGAGATTGGATGGAATTACGGAAATCTTCCTTAACAAATGATGCAAATGCTGAATTTTAACAGTAGAGTTTTGGGGAAGTGTGTAAGAAGAGGAATTCCCAATCAGGAGGGGCAAAAATAGTAAAGCAATAAAAGAAAGCACAATGTTATAGTAAACCTTTCTTCATCAGGTTCAAAATTTCTTGGAGAGGTTGAATAGAAGTCACTTGCGTCCTTGGATTTTAGAGGGTGGTATGTCCCTAACCTCAGTGACAAATCAGGACTATTGGCGTGGCACAGTTACACCCAGGTTCAGTTGGGAAACAGATCATAATTTACTCAGAAACCACTCATTGCAATGGTGATGGCTGGAAAGAAAACTGAAGTTCATCTTAGTATTAAAGTCGTGGGGTGCCTGGGTGGCTCAGTTGGTTAAGTGACTGCCTTCGGCTCAGGTCATGATCCTGGAGTCCCAGGATCGAGTCCCGCATCGGGCTCCCTGCTCGGCAGGGAGTCTGCTTCTCCCTCTGACCCTATCCCCTCTGATGTGCTCTCTCTCTCTCTCATTCTCTCTCTCTCAAATAAATAACGAAAATCTTTAAAAAAAATAAAGTCGTAAGTGAGCATGGCAAAATAAGTCTTTCTATATTAGAAACATGCTGAAATATAATTAAAAACACTAAAAACACTATGTGGGGGTGCCCAGCTGGCTCAGCCAGAGGATCACGTGACTCTCGATCTTGGAGTTGTGAGTACGAGCCCCACATGGGATTCAGACATTACTTAAAAATAAAATCTTAAGAAAAAGAAAAGAAAAACAACCCCACTATGTAAACATAATCATACAAATTTTTCATACAATTCACTCTTTTATTTTTAAAAAGAATGAGTCTACAACTGTGACTTGACTATAAATGAACCCCTTTAAATATTATATATTCCACACCTTTCTTTAATAACAACTCAAAATAAAGATTTTGCTGAATTGCTTCATTTAAAAGTTCTTTTCCATCAAATCAAATTTCACATGAAAGGTTAACACCACAAGCATGAAACAACCAAAGCTGGCCCGCTGAGTGAATACTCTGCTGTTCTACTTTTCTTCACATTCTTTTTTAAAAATGCCTACTTAGTTTTCATTATTAAATTTTCAAGATTTTTTGAAATTTACTTAATTTTTTCAATTCACATGTGTTTGTTTCATGGTAAATAATTGTTTGCACAATACAAATTATTTAGTTCAAACAGAAAGTGGAATTGCATGGAATTCTGTGACGCACTAACTCACTGTAGGAATTTACTCACAAAATTGCTGGTATTTTTCCAGAGAACAAGGTAGAAGGAACATTGTTTTATCTTTACACCTCCCTCCATCATCAAGCTTTGCTGAATATGAGGGAATGGTATCCGGAAAGGGAATAAAGATTACAAATACCAAGAGAAGACAGCATAGCTTGTACTGGGTTACAAAGGTGCATTTTTGATACAAAGGTACCATCTCTTCCTTTCTAACTTTCCACCTATTGCCTTCTGTGTGGAAACAGGATCATCAGTGTAAGCAGGTTATGCTGTGTATTTCCCCCCATCCTTCTAATATTTACAGGTCTTAGAAAAATCAACTGCCTTCATGAAATTTAAAAATTGCTAATGGCATGTTTCTTTGTAAGAGGTTAAACATATAACTATGTTCGTTAAACTATATGAAAATTTAAGATTAGGAGTGATGCCATGTATCAAGGAATAAATATCAAGGAATACAAACATAAATACACACAAACAAACACACACATGCACATTTATATTTGACATAAATATCCAATCACTTATTTAACTCTTGCTCTTTGCTAAACTTTATCAATATAGCTAGAATACACAACTCTGTAATGTATCTCAAACAAAAAGAATTCAAAACTGAACATCTCATTAAGATGCTAGGGCATCTTGTCAATAGATGCGAGTTTCTTGTCAACAGAATAATGTAATGATCTCCTATTTTGTTTCATGATTTTTAGAACATTGCCTTCCATGATGCCTGAGTTATATAAGAAATGTCTCACCAGGGAGGCACCTGGGTGGCTCGGCCAGTTAAATAACCAACTCTTGATTTTGGCTCAGGTCATGATCTCAGGGTCATGATCTTATAGTGGGATCGAGCCCTGCTCAGGCCCCATGCTTAGTGGGGAGTCTGCTTGAGATTCTCTCTCTGTTTGACCCTCCCCTTGCTTGTGTGCCCTCTTTCTCTCTCAAATAAATAAATAAATCTTTGGGAAAAAAAAATGTCTCACCAGAGATATGCTCATTTTTTAAAAATTATCTTTCCTGGCTAAAATGACACTGTAAAAAATTCATATCAGATATAGACTTTAGCAGGTGGATCCATGTTTCCTGAGAGGAAAGAAGAACTTGGGATCCAGTACTATTCAAGTCCAACTTCTCGATGTTAACGCCGTTTTCTTTGTGCATTTATTAAATGTTAGTCAGAGGGTCAAGCTGTTGAGGGCAAGAAGTAAAAATGTTTGTCCTTTAATAATATGTACAAATCTATTTACAGTGGCCTGTCAGTTAAAATTTTGAAAGGTTTTCCTGAACGAATTAGCTATTTCTATTTTAGCAAGTTATGTGTGTATTCTACATAATCTATGCAGCACTGTTACTACAGAATTGTGTGCACCCATAAAGGCAATGTAAATAGTCCATAAACAACAAAAATCCCAATAATATCACACTTTCTACAGTGGAATAATGTTTACACATCGCTTACCACAGAATACAGAAAATGTTTTCCTATAATTGCATCATGAAGGATAGACTGGCAGTGAGTGCTCTGTAATGAGAGTGTCTGCCCTGTATTTAGAAAGTTACCCTTGAAAGAAAAGATATTGAACTCTGGGGAAATCTGAAACAAATGTTCCACTTTTTAAACTGACTAAACATTCTCAAGTGAAGTCAACTTTGCTTTTCATGAGTCTTGCCAAATCCCATCCAGCACAGTTATCTATCCCTCAAGGATGACATCCCATAATATTGCTACCTAGGAATAAGCCAATGCGATTTGTATGTTTAGAGGAATTGTAGCACAAGAAAAGACTTGACAGTAATTTAAAGTAAAATGCACCCAGTTATATTTCTGTCCTGTTTTTAGCTACGTTTCTATAGAACAAAACGGTAATGTTTCCCTTTATTCTGTGGAAGTATCTATTGTCTATTTGATTCTATTTGTCCTCGAGCATTTTCCCCAGGAGGTCTTCCCCTTTTAATCGTATTTTAGGAGCAATATTATAAAATTACAGTTCTCATAAACACATGCAAGATTTTGAATGTATATAGATTAATGTTTTAAATTTTTGTCAGAAAAAAAATCAAGAAAATTCCTATAAATGAAGCTATCATGTGATAAGTAAGAGGTGGCCTGAGGAAAGATAAAAGCTTATCAAACAAACATGTATGTGTTCCATGACCCCACCACTAGAAATAGTACGGAGTCTGAAACACATTCTTTCCAGTGTGGACATGATGACATGTGTACCTATCACACTGCAGAAAGAAGACTCCTCCTGGCACTTCAGAATGCTTGATGGTCCACCTGTCACTCTTTCCATACAGAATTCTCAGGCGTCCACTAAGAATGGGAATTTTAACTGACTCACATTCAAATTTGAAACTATTTCCTTTAATAGTAGATATTTCAACTGAAAAGTAATGTTTTCCTTGTGTAGTTCAATGACTGTATGACACATTTCACAAACAATATCTGCTCTGTAAAATGAAGCCGTGAATGTACCATACAACGCTTATATTCTTTGTTCTGGAGCCCTTTCAATCATCTCCTACTTTGAAGATGGTAAATTAAGGAACTTGGAGTCTCTTGGCACGAAAAAAAGTGGGCTTTCCATGTACAAAACAAAGTTAATTTTCATAAGAGATGAAATTTGATCAACTATGAAAAAAATATAAATTATGATCCTAATTCTTTCAGGATCAAGAATAATTTCTGGTTTAATTATAATCACCTTACATAAAGGGTTTTTTTATGCCCTGTGTTTGCAAACTGGGGGAGAAGACACATGTCAAATTATCCTTAAATTTCTGTTTCCAAAATCTATAATTAAATGATGTGTTTTATCATTTTAAAAACATTAAAGTGTGAATTTATAATACTTGCATTTCTCGATTAAATACTATACATCATATCTTCTGTATAATTCTGTATCTCAAAAAACATTCTCAAATTCCAACTACTGAGCCAGCTGCTTTACATGTATAAATTCATTCATTCATACTATCATTGTGTACGTTTGCTATTATCCCTAATCTATATTCCTACAAAGTACAATTCTGAGAAAGCTTCAAAGCAATGTCTGTATTCAAGAGATACAAGTATAGTTTACTACTTGATAATTAACAGTAGAATATTGAGCCAAGCCAAGTCAGGCTTATTCTAGAAAAACAGTCTATTTTTTATACACATATCTAGGCTCTATTTTTTTTGTCTGTAATACACAATTCCTTTTAAAATTTACAAATAATATATGAACATATCAGTGTAAATAATTAAGCATTAGCCATGTGTATCGAGGAAATTAGGACAATGTCTCTTTGCAACTAACTCATTCCCATTCCATGACTAGAAGAGATAAAATTTTGGTATGTGTTTTGATAATATATATTGCATATATTATGCCCATATATTTTCTTCATGTAAATAAATTATATCTTGGAATTTTTGTCCACTTAACAATGGGACTTCATTGTTCACTATTCTAGTATTCTAAAACATGTCATCAAGAACCTTATCTATTCTGCACATCTCTTAATTCACAAATGCAAATTTTAGCTTAGATTTTAAAACATTTAACACACGCAAACCAGAGATTTTAATCAAGGATATCTAATTTTTAACAATTCAATGTTTCTCTTTCTTTTGAAAATTTTATTTTAAATGGATTTATAGGCTAATATAAAATATAAATAAATATACAAGTATAGCCTATAAATTAGCCTAATATAAACATAATATTACATTTTTGTAGAGTACATTTGTTTTTTCTTCTCTGACTCCTTTCTCTTCTTAAATTGTTCAGCTGCAATTAAATAATTTTTTAAACCTAGTACTTATCCTTTCATACTTTTACCAATGCATATATAACACATAAACAAATAAATCTTCATGTATATGTACCCAACCCCACCCTTACGTACACCTGGCCTTGTCTCACGAATGTGTGTTATATTATAGACAATTTTAGGAGAGAGGCTTAAGGTAGAGAAATAGGAGGATCCCGAGCTCACCCTGCTCCACAGACACACCGAGGCACCATCTACATCCCTGCAATTCACCCTGAACATGACCTTAAGGAAGACTTGGCAGAACGGATCTTCCACACCTAGTTAAACAAAGAAGGCCACATCAAAAGGGTGGGAGATGGGAACCAATCTCCTAGTATGACTAACCACAAATGGGACACAATTCACAAGACAGAGCAAAAAGAGGACCAAACCCCTCATGGAGCCAACCAGTGCTGAAAAGACAACACCCTATAATGTGTGGCTTTGAAAACCAATGGGGATTAACTCTGGTATTTTAACAGTCAGCACTGACTTAGAGACATTCATGACCACAAACAAGTTTGTCTTTTGAGCAGTGTTTGTAAAAAAAAAAAAAAAAAAAATACATGTTTTACTCATTTAAATAAAATACATGTCCTCAGTAAAAAAAACAAAAAAACAAAAAAAAAACAAGCCCCTGCCCTTAAAGAGCCAGCATAATAATAACAGCACAGAAGTTGTATAGTTATATAGTTCTATATAATATATTAATATTTAATATTTTATATATATATATATGCACTAAGAGACTGTTTTTTTTTTACAAACACTGCTCAAAAGACAAAGCTTGTTTGTGGTCATGAATGTCTCTAAGTCAGTGCTCACAGTAATATTTTCATTAGTTGACTGGTCATCAGTTTGTGTGTTACTTGCATGTGTCTACATCAGTGTGGATGCTCTTCAGTGGAGCCCCACAGCCACGGCTTTCACTCTGGACAGTCCCAAGGGGCAGCTGTGCACAGAGGATGCAGCAGCTGGGCTGTACTCAGTATTTTCATGTGTGATTGTCATTTCCCTTCAGAAGGAAAAGTCCAGAGTGATACCGTTTAAGGTGAGCTGTATTACTTCTGTTATATACATAGTAAAAGCCTAGGATATTACAAAATATCTTCAGCTACTCAGATTTTTTTTTATGTAGCAAGTTATAGAGTTATCTTTAAATAAAAATCTCATCAAGATATGCATCTAGCTCCAAAGAAATATGTCGAACCATTGTAAAGTTAAAAAGTGGTTTTAAATTGACCATTAAATTAAGCATACCCATTTAATAAACTTGGCCCTTTTCCATTTTGTTAGCTAACAGGGATACTACCATCAATTAAAGTTGAAATATTGAGGAGTGACATTGAAATTGAGCAGAAGGCAGTAAAGCAATATCTGTAAAGAGCACGTTCTGCCTTTCAACAGCTGCTGAGCTTAGAACTAACTTATAGTTCTAGCTGATAATTCATATTTCAAATGATACACACCTCCTAAGATAAAATTACATGTTTCTTCACCCATCTGCCCTCCCCCACCTAGAGATAAAGAACAAAGACAGCAAAAGCTGGAGGGCAAAAGGAAACCAAGCAAAGGTTTTAAATAAACACTTCTCCGGAGAAAATATACAAACTGCCAGTAAGCACAAGAAAAGATGGTCAGCATCATCTGTCATTAGGGAAATGTAAATCAAAACCACAGTGAGATCCATTAGGATGGCTATAATAAAAAAGACAGACAATAACAAGTATTAGCAAAGATATAGAGAAGTTGGAACCCTCAGACACTACTGATGTGAATGTAAAATGATGTAGCTGCTTTGAAAAACAGGTTAGCAGTTTCTCCAAAATTAAACATTGAGTTAACATATGACCCAGTGATCCCTCTCCTAGATGCATATTGAAGAGAATTGAAAACACACGTCGGCACAAAACTTGTATGCGGATGTTCACAGCAGCGTTAGTCCCAAATCCAAAGTGTGGAAATAACCTAAACATCCATCAACCATGTTGATAAGATTTGGTATTATCCATACAGTGGAAAACACCATAAAGAGAATGAAACACTGATCCAGGCTACAACATGGATAAAATCTATTTTTTTTAAAAGATTTCATTTATTTATTTGACAGAGAGAGACAGTGACAGAGGGGAGTGGGAGAGGGAGAAGCAGACTCCCCGCTAAGCAGGGAGCCCGATGTGGGGCTCGATCCCAGGACCCTGGGATCATGACCTGAGCTGAAGGCAGACGTTTAACCAACTGAGCCACCCAGGCGCCCAACATGGATAAACTCTAGAAACATTGTGACAGGTATAGGAATCCAGACACTAGATGTCACATAGTGTATGATTCAAATTATATAAAAGATTCAGAATAGGCAAATCCATAGAAACAGAAAGCAGGTTAGCGGTTGCCGAGGATGGGAGGAGGGGGTTATTGGGAGTGACTGCTAATGGGTACCGTGTTTCCTTTGGAGTGATGAAAATGTTCTGTAATTATAGAGCAGTGATGATTGTCCACCTTGTAAATATACGAAAAACCACTGAATTTTCTACTTAAAATGGTGAATTTTATAATATGTGAATAACATCTTGATAATAAATAAAACTTTAAAAAAAGATGATAGTCAATAATCCCCTTTAAATTTGATTTCATTTCTCTAGCAATGTGTATACTCTAACCAACACGATTCCAGCCTCTATAGCAGGAACACAGCACAAAAATAAAACTGCTTTAAGAGTCTTATGTAAGAGGAGTAATAAGAAGAGAAGTGCCCTGAGCCCTCTTTCATGTGGAGTTAGAAAAAAAGTGTACTTATGCAGGGGAGGAAAAATTCCTCCTCTACCCCTCAAGATGGGCTAAGAATTAAATTTACATAAAACAGATTAACAGGAGGAAAAAAAGCAAAGTTTTATTACTGGAGGCCCAATAATGAAATTGAGACCCAAAGAAATACTTTTTAGACAAAGAGACAATAAATTTGTTGAGGAATTGACAGGATAAAGAAAGCAATGTTTGGGAGTTTTAATTATAAGGAATTGTAAGTGTAACTTAAACTGAGTTAGTAGACTAGTAAAAAAGGAACTAGGTCTGTTTCCACAGCGTTCTTGGCTTTATAGTTCCTATCTTTCAAATTAAGGATATCTTTTTTCTTCTGTGGAAGATTTCTTTCCCGCTTTCAGGGGACAAAGGAGTGTCTGTAGTAGCTTCAATTAAACATAATCAATATGCCACGGTGGTACATTTTGGAAGCCTTGCCCTCCGCTCCTACACTTACGTATAAAAGAAAAAGAGAATGTTAAACATACTTTAAGTCCTCATGGTGTCTTCTAATTACCAAATGTTCCTTCCTCCTAAGCGGCTAACAGGGAAAGAAACAGAAATTCAAAGAAAACTTCAGTGAGTGATAACACTAGACTCTAAGTGAATGATAATTAAGATTTCTACGGAACCCTTTCTGAATGGAATTAATAGATTGATAGATAAATGTGCGTCTAATTTTTCTACTTTTCTAGATCATCACATTTACTTCAAAAAATCTGAAACCGAGGTAGAAAGAAATTAAGGACATTGCCTAAGTTTTTAAAAAGGTCAAAATATAAAGTGTTTCTTAGGCTTTGGTAAACTGCATATTGCAGAAAAAAAATTAGGTGGTAAACTAGTGTATAGGGACCATTACATCCTTAGCATGCAACAACTTAAGGAGTCATCAGCTTTTAAGTCAGGTTGTGAGAACTATATTTCTTCTTAGTAAGAGGTCAATCCAAGAATGTAGTTTGTAGGTACATTTAACTTTGACTGAAACATGTATCCTGTTTAGATTTTAAGGAATACTGTGGTAAGAATAAGCAAAAAACTACTCTTATTTCCTCTCCAGGATATTTTGCTGAAAAGACTTTAAAATCTTTAACAATAACAGATGAAAAGAAAATGACATTACACTGTGGATGTGGATGTGTGTGCATGCAGGTGCACACACACGCAATATACATTAAGCATGTGGCTAGGCAGAGTATAAAACTAATCACCCTTTGGAAATAAATGTAAAGCAATCAATACTACTTCAAAATAACAGGAACTTGTGTTAGTTTGTAAGATACAATTAATTAACTGTATGTCAAACACTTAAACCTTGCTAATTCTCTCTTAATATGAACAATACTTTTGAGTACTCAGCTGGATTTTTCATGACATTGTTACCAGAATAGAGCAGATGTTGAGTGCAAAGGATCACGAATGACTCAAATTACTAGCATTTATAATTTGCAAAAGCAAAAAAGCAACAGAATTCATATACTCATAATGGGCATGGTGTTTATAACAAAATAAAAACAAATGAACAAAATTTGATATATTTAATTCAAGTGTATATCTTCCTAGTAGAAAACTATGTACATGTTGTTGAACTTACTATCCTTGATATTTCTATTAAATTAATCCCAAAGATAGCATATAAAATCTATTATTTTTATACAAAAAAAAAGATTTACCTATGCAATGTGAAGAAGCAAGGAACAGCCATGTAAATTACTGGAAATGAATAGTTTTTAAAAATACAATAATAAGGGGATACGTTTTCATTGAGTACTTTTTGGTAGTTATTTAAATTGTCTTCACTTCTGTGTATATGTGTATGACTCCATAAAAAAAATAGTTGTTCTGTGCCCTAAATATTTTTTGCATGGTTTATTTAATAATTTCTAGTAGAGACACTGTTTTCCTAAATTGTTCTTTTGAATGATAAACATGTATTATAAGGAGTGTAAAAGTAAATGAGTCATTTATTTATATTTTTGTAAACAAATTTTTTCTACACCTTGCTATATATGAAAAGTACAGAAACATAAATTATCCTTTTCTAATATTTAGTTAAATTTGAAAAATTAATATGTATTTGATAAATATAAGTTTTTATATGAAGGTGATTTGGTTTTACTTGCTCAATCAAAAAAAGTGGTGTTAGAAACAAGGATATAAAGAAAAAGCAACTCAGTAAAATAAGGACTGAGTATTGATTACTCAGGAAATAACACATATCTATTTTAACTTGCTATAAGTAGAACATCCAGAGTGTCAGACTTTTGCTCATCTTCATAGCAACTCGACAGAGCTGGTAATCAACCGTCTTCAAATATAATAGCATCTCATTTCCAAGGCACATTTCTCAACTTATGACCCAGAGATCATGTGCATGAGCCCAAATCTGGCAAAGCAGAATCTTTGGGTTTGGGACATTAAAGTGTGTATGTTTACCAGCCCTTTATTCCACCCCAGTTATTCTTATGCTAAAGTATGAGGAAGAGGAGAAGAGAACCCAGCATTTACTAATTTGCTTTAAATGGCAAACACAATGCATCCTTTATCTCTCACTATCCTGAATACTATTATTACTATACATATTACTCCTACTTTATCCTAGGAAACAGAGGTTCAGGGAATCTGAGATTCTGTGATTTGTAAGAGGACATATAAGCATTCAAAATTCTACAAATAATCTATGACAGAAAATATTTTCTACTTGATCAACACTTAAGAGTAATTTTCAGAATGAGAGTTGTAAGAATGACCAGATTAGTTTCGTCCCACCACCTGAAATCACACATTACCAATGAAGGTAGAATCTACAAATGTCCTTTTTTAAAATGCTGAATACATGATAGTGTGTTTTTATTTTGTTGTTAGAAAGTCAATTAGGAATGTAATTTTCCAGAAAATTAAGAAACACAAAGCACTGAAATAAACTCTAAAATGCTCAAAACAAAGTCTCAGCCATTATTATCATAGGATAATATAGGCAGTGCATTCAGAAACGGCATTCACGCAGGAGGCTTCTAAGCAATATATTGCAAAATGACAGCTGAATAAAAGTGTCAAGAGAAGCCAAATGCAATATTAAGTTACTTGGTGATACATGCATATTCACTTAGATTATTTTTTCTTACTGGCAATAATTCTTGGATAAGAGTAACTAGAAAAACGAGACTAAACACTCTACCAAGTTGTGTTTCTTGGTCTCACTGAGACACATCCCTGGGTGTATCAGATGCATTTTATTAAGATCATACTAATTAAGAAGGCTTAATGTTTAGCTACCTGAAAAAGAGATTTGGAAAGACTTTGTTGTGGCTCTAGAGAATTTACAATAATAAAAGATTAACAACTGTGGACTGAATCACACATTTCAAAATAACATAACAAAGCTTTTAAGAGTTTCTTTCTACTATTAAAAAGAACCATATTACAGCCAAATTCAATATATTAGATACAGCTAAGATTTGTTTGATAGGATCTTCTTGTTCCTTTAATGAGATATTTTCATCTGTGCCAAATATAACTTAAAAGTCTGTTTTCTGGACCTTCTACCTTTGCAAGCAAGTGATAAGGTTTTTTTTCTTTGATCTTTTAATTAATTCAGCTCTGATTTTAGTTCCATCAACAATTAAACACCTGTACTATATAACTTTACACTGATACATTGTGAAAATTTCCAGGTTAGCTACACAATTCCCATTAAAGTTACTAGTTCTACATGCTAATTGCCCATGTGCTAGGATAAAAATTGCCCCATGGTACTCAATAAGTCTTAAAATTCCCCACTTTTTAATTTTGTCACCAAATGCTGATAATAATATTGCACCACCTGCTATTAGCCCATACTTATTTAAAAAGGGTAGAAAGAAAAAGAAAATACAACTGCAAATCTTTTCTAACACAGGGGATGTGAAACATGCTATCGTTTTGAATATATAGATAACAATTATAAGGCCTTCTGTTGATGCTGAATTAATGCATGGAAATGAATATTTTTTTAAAGATTTTAATTATTTATATATTTGACAGAGAGAGAGAGCACAAAAAGGAGAAGTGGCAGGCAGAGGAGAGGCAGAAGCAGGCTCTCCACTGAGCAGGGAGCTTGACTCAGGGCTCAATCCCAGGACCTTGAGATCATGACCTGAACTGAACACAGACACTTAAAGACTGAGCCACCCAGGCAACCTGGAAATGAGTACTAATGTAAGATAATTCTTACATATTTTCTAAGCAACATGATGTTCACTTTTAATTCAACTTTTAGGCCAGATTCTTCATAAAAAAGTGAAAAACAGAAATCAAAGTCACAAAGAAATGCTGGAATCTTTATTAGACAGAGAACCAAAATTGGCCATGTGGCTTATCAAGATCTGTCCTTCTCATTTTATAGACTTAACTTGTTCTCACATTTTTTTTAGATAAAGAAATGTATTTCTTGAAAATTTGGAAAAAATGCTACTTTTTTGGTGTTTTCATTTGTATTATTTTGATATAATATTTGATGAGGAAATGATTTGAAATAGCACAACTTTACATTAAGTATGTTTACTACTTACCTACAGCTACTATGCTCTTCGCAATTCTCCACCTAATCGTGACGTGTTCCATATGAAGGTGATCACCCTGGGGTCAATCCCTCCCATGTCTATCATCAGAACCACTCCCTGCTCTGCAAGGAGGTTGGGATACATATATCCTCAGGCTCTGTCTTCAGGAAGGGATCTAGACCCTGACCTCCTGAATCACAGCTCTCAGACTCCTCTGTTGCCTGAAAGAACCCCCAAAGAAATGTGAACACGGTAGTGTTTAATGTCCCATGAATCCATCTCTAAAAGTATTATAGATCAGTGGTTCTCAGTGGAAGCAATTTTGTGCCCCAGGGAAGATTTGGCGAGCTCTGGTGACATCTTTGTAAGTCTTAACTTTTCATGTCATAATCTACTGGCATGTAGTAGGTAGAAGCCGGGGATGCTGCTAAATATCTACAATGCCTGGGACAGCTCCCTCCCACAAATAATTACCTGTTGTAAAATTCACTAATGCCAGGGTGAGAAACCTTGTTTTAGACATTATAATGCAAAACTATTCCAGAGCAAACTAGAGATTATCTGCATAATGCATACAGTTAGTTTAGGCTAATAGACAACTAAATGTACTCATACTAAATATAGGAAATATTTTTCATTTTTCTTTCTTTATTATTTTTGGGGGGTTTGTGGGGAGGGGCAGAGGGAAAGAGAATCTTAAGTGACTTCATGCCTAGTGTGGAAACCTATGTGGGGCTCAATCTCATGACCCTGAGACCATGACCTGAGCCAAAATCAAGAGTTGGTTGATTTCCCAATGGAGCCACCAGGCACCCCAGAAATATTTTCAAAGACAAAATATTTACTTCAATTTTTACAAAGACACTTATTTATTTTTAACTTCTGTTACGTTTGTGTCTTGCTCACCTGGCTCTAAGCTTCATGAAGACAGGGACAAGGTAGACACAGAATCTGTTTTGGTAAGTATCATCTACTGTTGCCTACCCCAGGGCCCTAGTACAATGTTTCCCGTTCCAACTAACTCAGAACATTCCTGTGACAACTTTATTTTCTTCTAGTCTCTCAAGGTAGGTTTTTGCTAAATGGTGTCCTTATTATAATCACTATTTGCCAACCTGTTCTTAGGAAAGAGACTTGAGGGGAAAAAATGCCTACCACCCAAGAAGGCTCTTTGATTCCTTTCAGAACAGAATGAGTATTGCTTTATCAACAGAAGAAAAGGCATTCTGAACTCTGGCAAGGGGACTGCAATAATGGCTGCCGCTACAGTCTCCAATACTGTGAGAAGTGAATTGGTGAACCGTATCAAACTTACATTCACCATCAAAAGAAATGGGTTATTATAGTACCATTATTTTCATTTATATGTATATATCCATATGTGCCTTTTTATTATAAACTACTTAACAAAAATAACAAACAGAACAAGAAAATAGCAGTAGAGAGAAACTATATATATCCAGGAAAGACACTAAAATATCAATTTGATTAAAATTTTCTGTTCTCCTAATTTAAAACATTCATATCAGAATACTACATAAATATTAGTATATTATTATATTACATTATATAGGTACATATTGCATATCATAAGCTATATGTAACATACATATTTTATTACATGATTATGTATATCCTATTATATATATATAAAATAAATCATGTTACCATGTAGAAGACAATGGAAAATAGAAAAAAATGAAATTTATTGTAAAAAAATAAAAAGAAGAATATTAAGAATGCATAGAATCATTTTGAATAACTCAGAAAAAGCCAGTTGGTAAGTTGGAAATTAGAAAAAAATACTGATTATACAAACATGCAGGAGAAGAAGAGAAGTTAAATAAGGTAAGGTTGTGTAATACTAAAGACAAGAAAACTCTATTTTGTTTTGAAAATCAAAGGCAAACCATAAGAAGAATTAAATAAGATGTTTTTAATTGCAAAATTTGAAAGGCGAAAGAAATAGTGACTTTTAGGTTGACCCAATGAATAAATGAAGAAATAGCAAAATACATGTTATTAAAATATTTAGGGGGATGCATTTGATGAGGGTTATGGAACAACTTTGCCTGCAGCTTGAAATTACAGAATGTGAGAAAAGGGAAAACAAACACTGTTTTATGATTGCATGCATAAGTCTTATGTCTTCTTTTCTTTACCATCAAATTGCAGCATACAAGGGACATTTCTTGGAAAGATAAGCTAAAATATCACAGTTCAGCAGACTCTTACTTTCTGAAATTTTTTTAATGTAAGAAAAGCATGCATTACGCTATGTGAGAAAAGTTGAGAGGGATATAATCATCACAACAGAAATAAATAGGTAATTTTGACTAATAGAAAGTTGTATCTCTGACAAATTCAGAAGATTGTGCCCTGTGCAAATCTTTCTGGATGCAGGCCAACCTTCAGAAAAAACTGAAGTCCACGTCTAGCCAATGCAACCATTGGGTTGAGTGAGATAAGCTTCCTCTAGCTAACAAGCAGGTCAGAACCAAAAGTAAGCTGACATTTAACAGAACCTCAAATTACCTCTACCATTTCTTAGGATAAGAAACCAAGACAAAAATAACCAGGAATAGATTAAAAAAAAAAAAAAATGACATCCTAATCAGAAAACAAGGAGGGGGGAACACAAAAGCCAATTTTAAAAATAGACCAGTTGGTCATCCAGATTATGAGATTATCAGACATTGACTATGAAATAAATGATGAACATGTTAAATATTTTCAAAAATAATTGGCAACTATAGAAAGATAAACCATACTGATTCTGCAAATGAATATTCAAAAACTAAAATCAAGAACCCAATGTATCTTAACTTCAACTGGATACAACTGAAAAGGAAATAGGTGAATTAGAAAACAGGAAGAAGAAAATGCCCTAGGTTCATCATAAAGAAAATAAAAAGATTTAGAAATTATACAAATGAGTGTAAGACCAATATGGGAGATGTCGAAAAAAATAATACTGGTACCACTGGAGTATGTAAAAATGAGGAGAGATGGAGCAGAAAAGATACTTTAAGAGGAATTGTACATAGGGCAACACCCCACAGATTGCTACAAACTTCAGAGAAGAATATACTGGAAAGCTCATAGCAACAGTGATAAAAGCTAAAGAACAGGAGAAAATATGTTGGTATTTATTAAATGGCAATCCAATCATTGGATTTTTGTTTTTTTCTTTTGCACTTTAAGACTGTGCACAGTCAGAGGCAAAGAATAACAAGAAGAATAATTATTTGTTTATTTATATTTCTAAAGACAGTTGCAGATTGTTTTTCATCAAACCTTGACTTAAAACCTCTTCTTTGAAACCTTAATTTATTTGTGACTATGAAGAAATAGCATTTCTAACTTTATTCTCATAGGATGTATATTCTTTAATATCTTTGCTTGCTTGTTTGATTATATTCCATGCTTTATTGCCATTTTGATTTACAAAAATTACAATTACAAAAATTGGTTGCTTAAAGCATCCTTCAAATATTTATTGTTTTCTTTTATCTTGGTTAATATATTTATTCATTGATATTGTTTAATATGTGAGTTTGTAATAAGTAAGCTTTAATCTCATTGCTATTTTCCCTGAACTTATATTTTAAATTGTTCTTTTGTAATATAGGTCAACACCAAATTGGTCTCCTTCCACATAAAACTCTTTCATTAAAGGTGGCTGTGAATATTTCACTCAGTGAGCTTTCATATCATAATTTATGTGATCTGAGATAAACTGTCTCTATTGGGAGAGCTTACCCCATGGTGGTCATTTTTTAAAAATTCACCAAACTATTCTAATCTACAATTATTTCTCCCTAATTTCTCAATGAACTTTCCTCCCTTATGTTGCTAATGTCATCTGATACAATTTAATTACTGAGCCAATATTCCTATGAATTTGCAGGGAGAAAACAAGCAATTTTTTTTTAAATGTCATTAATTCTAGTGAGTCACTAGAATCAGATTTAGAAAATTACTGCCTTGGGTTGGACTGAACAGTGTCCTTGTGATCTAAAATAGTTAATGCAATTTTCTGACTTAAAATTTAAAGCTGGGATTTAGGGGCACCTGGGTGGCTCAGTCGTCAAGCGTCTGCCTTCAGTTCAGGTCATGATCCCAGCGTCCTGGGATCAAGACCCGCATCGGGCTCCCTCTCCCACTCCCCCTGCCTGTGTACCTGCTCTCACTAACTCTCTCTGTCAAATAAAAAAAATAAAATCTTAAAAAAAAAAAAAAGGCTGGGATTTAACACATTGAGAATCTTTGTGGCAAATTTTCAGTTAACAAATACTCTGGTCTCTCTTCTGCTTAAGCAATTCATGCAAGAGTGATATATTTAGATACTGACTGGCTATTTCTTTATTTCTAACTAGGTAAGTTTTAATCTGGAATAATTAGTGTCAGAGTGCACATTAAACAACAAAATTTGGCAGAAGGATCCAGTAATAATGCAGATAAATTTCAAACTTAAACTACACCAAGGACAATCTCACCTCTGCTCACATGTCACTGTATTTTCCTATCCCACTTCCTCAGATATGATTAGCAGTCAATGTTTATTTAGAACCAATATATAATATGTAAATGATGCACGCATTGTTGAAACTAAATGTTCCCCGGGCGCCTGGGTGGCTCAGATGGCTAAGTGTCTGCCTTTGGCTCAGGTCATGATCCTGGGTCCTGGGATCGAGCCCCGCATCGGGCTCCTGGCTCGGCGGGGAGTCTGCTTCTATTTCTCCCTCTGCCTCTCTCCCTGCATCTCTCTGTCTCAAATGAATAAATATAAAATCTTAAAAAAAAACAAAAACAAAAACTAAATGTTCCCGTCTTCTGCTATTCATAACACTGTAGCTCTAGCTCTTGTGACTGTGATCACTTTATATCACATATTTCATCTTCTGTATCCTTGTGCAGACTTTGTTTAAGCCACCAAAAGGGCAGACTCATTATGTCATCAGATTCTCTAAAAAGTCTGTAATTTTGATTTTATATAAATGATACCATATAAAACGACTGAAAGCTCTCCACTTAATTTTGCAAAGGCAGAATTAATTCATTACCCAATATTGAAAAATATACTACAAAGAAAGGAGAGTAATGAAGTTCTTAAATACAAACACAAAAAATTCTATATAAGATCTTAGATACTGAAAAACTAAGGGTACATGTAAATAATTTATAACAAAATTTGGTTTATTCCAGCAGTGCAAAACTAAGCCAATTTATCAACATAAACATTTATGTCAAAAATACTTGAATGTAAAATATTACTATAAGAATACATATTGAAAATGGTAAAGAATTATAGTTATTACCAGTAAAATCCCAACTGAAATAATTTCAAATATAATTGTTTTATTGAAAAATTGCAAATGTTATACTAGCTGCTGACATTACAAAACAATTTCAATTAAAATAATTAGATGAGATGCTTATATAATAACTCAATATTGACACAGAGCTTATACAAAATAATATTCAAAGAACTTGAGGAAGAGCTCATTATCATTCCTTTTATTTTGAGAGAGAATGCATGCATGCTCCTGCAAGTGGCAGGAGAGGAGCAGAGAGAGAATCTTAAGCAGGTTCCATACTCAGCATGGAACCATACACGGGGCTCAATCTCACAAGCCTGAGTTCACAACCTGAACCCACATTAAGAGTCAGTCACCCAACTGACTGAGCCACGCAGTGCCCCTCGTATCATTTCTAACACATAAAGATCTTGAAGAATTTTATCATGTTATAAAAATAATCTTTTATATGTCCAAAGTACTTGACAACTTAATATTCATAATTCTTAAGTTTGGCCCATGTCTAATATTTTCGCTTTTAAAAAGGCGACTGCTCAAGTAATTTGGGCATGAAAGTGTATATTGACTAAGTGTGATAATATCTCTGTTATTCTGGGATACTGGTTATAAAATATTTCTAAAATCTAGCAGATTCCTAAATATGGAGTTTTAAAATGCAAAATTATAAAAGTTCTTATAAAAAATCCCTTTTTATACCAAAAAAATCTTGGACACAAATAAAACATTGCAGTGATTCTTTAGAAGTGTTGGCAAGATACCTATAAAAAAACTATTAACTATGCATTATTTTACATTGTGGGCTCATTACAGATGTCCTCAGACAAGTTGCTGCATCTCCCAACATAAACTGTATATGGTTGGAACAAGAAATCATCCTTTAGAAAATTTATGAATATGTGGAAAAGTCTCCATTTATACATGCCATTCACATAGAAAGTCATGTGCCTTTTTCACACTGTAAGTTTATTTTAATTTAAAATCAATTAATCAACATTTAATGTATCATTAGTTTCAGAGGTGGAGTTGAGTTATTTATCAGTTGCATGTAACACCCAGTGTTCATTACATCATGTGTTCTCCTTAATGCCCGTCACCCAATTACCATGTCCCCCCACCAAGCCCACTGCAGTAACCCTCAGTTTGTTTCCTATGATTAAGAGTCTCTAATGGTTTGTCTCCCTCTCTGATTTCGCCTTGTTTTATTTTTTCCTCCCTTCCCCTATGATCCTCTGTTTTGTTTCTTAAATTCCACATACAAGTGAAACCATAAGATAATTGTCTTTCCCGATTGACTTATTTCGCTTAGCATAATACCCTCTAACTCCTTCCTTGTCATTGCAAATGGCAATCTTTCATTTGTTTTGATGGCTGAGTAATATTTCTTTATATATTACAGCCATTATACACACACACACACCCCACATCTTCTTTATCCATTCATCTGTTGATGGACATCTGGACTCTTTCCATAGTTTGGCTATTGTGGACATTTCTGCTATAAACACTGGGGTGCAGGTGGCCCTTCGAATTACTGTGTTTGTATCCTTTGGGTCAATACCTAGTAGTGCAACTGATGGGTCATAGGGGAACACTATTCCTAACTTTTTGAGGAAACTACATACTGTTTTTCAGAGTGACTGTATCAGCTTACATTCCCATCAAAGTGTAAAAGGGTTCCCCTTTCTCCACAACATCTTTCATTTCCTAAGTTAATTTTAGCCATTTTAATTGGTGTGAGGTGGTATCCCATTATGGTTTTGATTTGTATTTCCCTGATGATGAGTGATGTTGAGCATTTTTTCATGTGTCTGTGGGCCATTTGTATGTCTTCTTTAGAGAAATGTCTGTTCAGGTCTTCTGCCCATTTCTTGATTGGATTATTTGTTCTTTGAGTGTTGAGGTTGGTAAATTCTTCATAGATTTTAGATACTAGCCTTTTATCTGATAAGACATTTGCAAATATCTTCTCCCATTCTGTAGGTTGTCTTTTGGTTTTGTTGATTGTTTCCTTTGCTATGCAAAAGCTTTTCATCTTGATGAAGTCCCAGTGGCTCATTTCTGCACTTGTTTCCCTTGCCTTTGGGGATGTGTGTGGCAAGAAGTTGCTGAGGCTGAGGTCAAAGAAGTTGCTGCCTGTGTTCTCCTTTAGGATTTTGATGGATTACTGTCTCACATTTAGGTCTTTCGGTCATTTTGAGTCTATTTTTGTATATGGTGTAAGAAAATGGTCCAGTTTCATTCTTTTGCATGTGGCTCTCCAATTTTCCCAACACCATTTGTTGAAGAGACTGTCTTTTTTCCCTTGGATATTCTTTTATTCTTTGTCAAAGATTAGTTGGCCATAGAGTTGAGGGTCCATTTCTGGGTTCTCTATTCTGTTCCATTGACCTATGTGTCTGTTTTTTGTGCCAGTACCATACTGTCTTGATGATCAGAGCTCTGTAATAGAGTTTGAAGTCCAGAATTGTGATGCCGCCAGCTTTGATTTTCTTTTTAACATTCCTTTGGTTTTTTGGGGTCCTTTTTGGTCCCATACAAATCTTAGGATTGTTTGTTCTGGCTCTGTGAAAAAAAACTGGATGGTATTTTGATAGAGATTGCATTGAATGTGTAAATTGCTCTGGGTAGCATATACATTTTAACAATATTTGTTCTTCCAATCCATGAGCATAGAATGTTTTTCCATTTCTTTGTGTCTTTCTCAATTTCTTTCATCACTGTTCTGATGTTTCCAGTTTAGTTTTAGTTTTCAGAGTATAGATTCTTTGCCTCTTTGGTTATGTTTATTCCTAGGTATCTCATAGTTTTTGCTGCAATTGTAAATGGGATCAATTCCTTAATTTCTATTTCTTCTCTCTCATTGTTAGTATATAGAAATGCAACTGATTTCTGTGCACTGATTTTATATCCTGTGACTATGCTAAATTCCTGTATGAATTATAGCAATTTTGGGGTGGAGTCTTTTGGGTTTTCCCACATAGAGTATCATGTCATGTGTGAAGAATGAGAGTATGACTTCTTCTTTGCCAATTCAGATGCCTTTCATTTCTTTTTGTTGTCTGATTGCTGAGGCTAGGACTTCTAGGACTATGCTGAACAGCAGTGGTGATAGTGGACGTCCCTGCTGTGTTCCTGACCTTAGGGGAAATGCTCTCAGTTTTTCCCCATTGAGAATGATATTCGCCATGGGCTTTTCACATATGGCTTTTATGATTCTGAGGTATGTTCCCTCTATCCCTACACGGCAGAGAGTTTTTATCAAGAAAAGATGCTGTACTTTGTCAAATGCTTTTTCTTCATCTATTTAGCGCATCATGTGGTTCTTGTCCTTTCTTTTATTAATATGGTGTACCATATTGATTGATTTGAGGATGTTGAACCACCCTTGCAGCCCAGGAATAAATCCCACTTGGTCATGGTGAATAATCCTTTTAATGTACCATTGGATCCTATTGGCTAGTATTTTGGTGAGAATTTTTGCATCCATGTTCATCAGGGATATTGGTCTGTAATCCTTTTTAGTGAGGTCTTTGTCTGGATTTGGGATCAAGGTAATGTTGGCCTCATAGAAAGAATTTGGAAGTTTTCCTTCCATTTCTATTTTTTTGAAACAGCTTCAGAAGAAATGTTAGTTCTTCTTTAAATGTTTGGTAGAGGGCACCTGGGTGGCTCAGATGGTTAAGCATCTCCCTTCGGCTCAGGTCATGATCCCAGGGTCCTGGGATCAAGTCCTGCATCGGGCTCCCTGCTCCTTGGGAGCCTGCTTCTCCCTCTGCCTCTCTCTCTCTCTCTCTCTCTGTCTCTCATGAATAAATAAATAAAATCTTAAAAAAAAAAATGTTTGGTAGAATTCCCCTGGTAAGCTATTCAGCTCTGTACTCGTTTTTTGGGGGATTTTTTGATTACTGCTTCAAATTCCTTGCTGGTTATGGGTCTCTATATTTTCTATTTCTATGGGTCTCAGGTTTTCTATTTCTTCCTGCTTTAGTTTTGGTAGTTTATACATCTCTAGGAATGCATCCGTTTCTTCCACATTACCTAATTTATTGGCATGTAGTTGCTCATAATATGTTCTTATAATTGTTTGCATTTCTTCAGTGTTAGTTGTGATCTCTCCTCTTTCATTCATGATTTCATTTATTTGAGCCTTTTCTTTTCACTTTTTGGTAAGTCTGGCCAAGGATTTATCAATCTTATTCTTTCATAGAACCAGCTCCTGGTTTCAGGGATCGGTTCTACTGTTCTTTTGGTTTCTATTTCATTGATTTCTACTCCAATCTTTATTAATTCCCTTCTCCTGCTGGGTTTAGGCTTTATTTGCTGTTCTTTCTTTGGCTCCTTTAAGTGTAAGGTTAGTTTGTATATTTGAGACCTCTCTTGTTTCTTGAGAAATCCTTGCAACGGTATGTACTTCCCTCTTAGTACTGCCTTTGCTGCACCCCAAGGTTTTGATCCATTCATTCTTTAGTAGGATGCTCTTTAGCCTCCATGTATTTGAGTTCTTTCCAAAGTTCCTCTTGTAATTGAGTTTCAGTTTCAAAACATTGTGGTCTGAAAATATACAGGGAATAATCCCAATCTTTTGGACTGGTTGAGACCTGATTTGTGACCCGGGATGTGATCTATTCTGGAGAATGTTCCATGTGCACCCAACAAAAATGTGTATTCTGTTGCTTTAGGATGGAATGCTGTGAATATATCTGTGAGGTCCATCTGGTCCAATGTGTCATTCAAGACCCTTGTTTTTGTCTTGATCTTCTGCTTAGATGATCTGTCCATTGCAGTGAGTGGGGTATTAAAGTCCCATACTATTATTGTATTATTATCTATGTGTTTCTTTAATTTTGTTATTGGCTTATATAATTGGCTGCTCCCATGCTAGGGGCATAAATATTTAGAATTGTTAGATCTTCTTGTTGGACAGATCCTTTAATTATATATAGCGTCCTTCCTCATCTCTTATTACAGTCTTTGGTTTAAAATCTAATTTGTCTGATATAAGGATTGCCACCCCAGCTTTCTTTTGATGTCCATCAGCATGATAAATTGTTTTCCACCCCCTCACTTTCAATCTTGAGGTGTGTTTGGGTCTAAAATGAGTCTCTTGCAGGTAGCATATTGATGGGTCTTATTTTTTTATCCAATCTGATACCCTGTGTCTTTTGATTGGGGCATTTAGTCTGTTTACATTCAGAGTAACTATTGAAAGATACGAATTTAGTGCCATTGTATTACCTATAAATTCACTGCTTCTGTATATTGTCTCTGTTCGTTTCTGGTCTATGTTACTTTTGGGCTCTCTCTTCACTTAAAGGTTTTCTTGTACTATTTCTTGCAGGGCTCATTTAGTGATCACAAATTCTTTTGGTTTCTGTTTGTCCTGGAAGCTTTTTATCACTCCTTCTATTTTGAATTATATCCTAGCTGGATAAAGTGTTTTTGGCTACGTATTTTTCTCATTCAGCACACTGAGTATATCATGCCAGTCCCTTCTGGCCTGTCAAGTCTCTGTGGATACGTTTTCTGCCAGTCTAATGTTTCTGCCCTTGTAGGTTAATGACCTCTTGTCCTGAGACACTTTCAGGATTTTCTCTTAAGAGATATATAGATATAATTTCATAATATAAAATACAGGGGAAAATGTACAATGTGTAAAAAGAAAAATTAATATATTGGACTTCATCAAATTCAAAAAACAAAGCAAAACATTTACTCTACGATAGACCTTAAGAAGATGGAAAGATACTGAACAGTTAAACAAATCAGGATACATCTATCTGCTCCATGAAGTATTACTCAACAATATAAAGACATAAACTGTTGACACACATAAAACACTTGATCAATCATCAGAAAATTATGCTGGGTGAAAGTCAATCCCCAAAAGACACATTGTGTGATTCCATTGAGATGTCATTCTTGAAATGACATGATTATAGAAATGGAGGACACACTGGTGGTATCAGACTTTAAGAAGGAAGTTCTCGTGGAAGGCAGGAGGGCAGGGCTATAAAAGGGCATCACAGTGGATGGAAATGTGCTGATCAGAAAGTTCTGTATGTCGAGTGTATTAGCGTCAATGTCCTGCTGTGACATTTATTATATCATTATCATTGCAGGAAATTCAGTGAAGTATACACAGTATTTTTCTGTATTATTTCCTATTTCAGCATGTGAATATATAATTATTTAAATGTTAAAATAAAACATTTAATTAAAAAGAAAAATGATGAGTTAAAACTGCATGCTATGGCCAATTAACAGCAAATTATAGTTTGGTGAAATATAACTCAATGAATAAATAAAGTAGGAGTAAAATTGAGCAGACTTCAGGTAAAATGTAATACTTTGACATACTTGATTGGACTAGGAAAATATTTTGAAAAAGGACATCATTAGTTTGTTAGAGCTGCAATCACAAAATACTACAGACTGGGAGGCTTAAACAGCAGAAATCTATATTCCTATAGGCAGGTTTTATTTCATCTAAGGCTTCTCTCAGTGGCCCGCAGATGGCCGCCTTCTAGCCGTGGCCTCACGTTGTCGTCTCTTGGTCCGTGTATTGTCTACAGCCTAATCTCCCTCTATATGGCACTAGTTATACTGGATTAGAACCTACTTATTATACCTCACTTTACTCCTTTCAAAGCCATATCTAAAAACATCATTACATTTTGAGCTACTGGAGGTTAGAATTTCAATCTATGTTTTGCTGTGGAGAAGACAGAGCTCAATCTGTAACAGAAACCAACACTTAGAAATTAAAGGGATTCCAAGTACAATTTCAAATGTTTGTTATTTTAGAGCCCACAGTTAGTTATGGGAACTACCAATAGTACCTGAGGAATGAGTACCTGCTGCAAAAGCATATGCACACATGGACTCAAAACTGTCTAACCCTCATACACCATGCACACAGACACACATGCAGACACACACACACACACACACACAGACATGCGTGCACACACATGCAGCCCTAGAGTGTCCTCTTGACTCCTTTAGTAAATGCCTGGCCCATGTGTCATATAGCTTGTGAGGTCTGGAATATGGCATCCTGTACGCTTCAGATGGATTAGGATTGAAAAGAGTGAAGAGAAAGACTCTGAAAGGAAAAGCACGAGGGCTCCATAAATGGACAAACTTAGCACTTTCCTAAGCAATACTCTGTCAGGAAATAGCAGCTACTTTGTTTGACATTTACAAAGAACAGACACTGTCTCTCTCAAAAGGGCTTAAAAACATTCTGTCAACAATGAATTAGTCCATTATTTTAATTCTTCTTTATTTTTCTGGGTTTGATCAGAGTTGACATTTATTCCTGGCTTTCCCCTTTGAGTTTACCAAGTATACCAATGGCATGAGCTGCAGTGCACCACTTTATTGAGAGCATTTCTATGCACATAAATGATCCTCCTCAATGCAAGCCATTAAAACAGGTTGCAACCATGTCACTGTAGTTTGACTATGACAATATTTTACTAGACAGGGAATGCCAGTCATTTATCAGCACGAGAGCAACAAAAGAAGAAAAAGGATAAAAATGTGACAAATATTTCCTTAAATGCAAAGTAAAAGTCTCAAATTCTACATAATGCAAACTAGAGAAGTTATAGGAAATATGAAGAGGCAGAGGGCACTTTTATTTTATACTGGAGCCTGGTGTGTTACAGTTACATTGTTTCATCTTACTGTTTACTTGCCCAGATTTACTAAATGAAATATTAACTAATCAGCTTATTAAAAGACAAATAGCCTGGAAAGAATTCACAATGCCACTGCAAATAACACAAGGCATTTTCAGAAAATAAAGTATCTATAAAGCAAAAAATTAAGAAATATATATATAACAGTTTATAGTTTTAACAGTGTTTTCATTTATAGTATACCAATTGGTTTTATCCTCATAAATGTGTGAGGAAAATCTAACCAAAAATGAGTTTTCCAAAGAGATTTATATTTGACTTCATCAATTTGCTTCAGTGTTTCCCAGTAGTAATGCTGACTTCACAAAGTAAGTGTTCAGGACATTGGTTGTCCAATCTCTGTTGCCAATTTACTCACTGAGCTTTACACACACACACACACACACATACACACACACACACACTCACTCATTAAGAAACTATAAGATTCAATGAAATAGTCCATAAGTTTCCTTCAGTTTTATATTTTATTACTTTATAATCTTTATAATTTTGCTTTTTTAACTCATGAACTTGTTCATATAGCGCATTACCCAATCAATAAAGCCTATGGAGATCACAAATGCAAAACAATTCGGAGTAGACATCGCTAGGGTAATAAACAGGTGGGGTCTATGGTCCCTCAAAGGAGATATTCTGCTATCATAAGTTATCTTTAAGACAAAACAAATTTGTAAATATATGGTTTCCAGAAAACTGAAAAGGAATTTTCTTTAAAATAAATATTTTAACATGTTTTTCCTCCTTTTTCTCAAGAGATACTAGATGTCATAAAACTAAAATGTATGGTTATGGAAGTATGCCCTTTTTCATAATCTTAAACCCATATTTTGTATATTGAGTCTTTCTTTAGCTTTAGAATTAAGCAATGGGTAATGATAATATATGAGGAAAATATCTCTGTGTTTAGATGAATGTCCTATTTTGCAGAAGAGACAGAAAGATGAGGGGGAGAGAGAATTAAGCAAAAAAGAGATTCTGTAATTCTGTGTGTGTATGTGTGTGTGTGTGTGTGTATACACAAATATATATATATATATATATAGTTTATTTTGGAAAACATCAAGTTAAATTGATATAATCAGATTTACTTTTATAGGACACTTCAGGGCCTTTAAAAGCCATGCCGTGTACAATTCAAAGCATAAGTTTGGGACCATTTAGTTACAAGAGAAATAATCCTCAGTATGACTGAAGGACAGTAATCAATGCTACAGATATATTCACAGTTAAGACTGAATTATTAAGTAAAAGTTGAAACTCATTCAGAACAGTTTGCAGGTGGATGGGCATGGACTTTGTATCCAAATCTAGGTTCTAATTTGGCCTTAAACTTTTCTTGAATTTGACCTTTGGCCAATTGATGCGCCTGTTAAAACATTAACCTCTTTATCTCTAAAATATAGATAATATCACCAACATTACTGAGTCTTTGAGAAGATTAATGGTTTCCTGGGTAGTAATACATGCTAAAAGAAACGATTACTACTATCATTTCTGTTACCACCACCACCAGGGAAAGTACATGGAACTTATACTGAACAGATTTATACCTGATATTGCTGACAAGAATACAATTGCAAAATTTTCATTATATGATAACGACTTATCCTATTTATGCTTGATAACTGCCCTGTGTTTTTGTTTGTTTGTTTGTTTTGGTGGTGGCGGTGGTTATAACTTGCCCTCTCAAAGTTTTAGACTTACTGATTTTAAGCTTCTTCAAAATTATTTTGACAATAAAAGATGGTCACATTTTTTTAAATTGGATATTTTTTCTCATTATAAACCAACCTGGCTACCTGTTTCCTCAAGGTAAACACAATGAGGGTTTGGGAACTTTTGATGTGCCCTCTCCAGGCTTTCTTTGGAATTGGCTCTTCTCTTGTATTCATGTTTGGGGTAAATGCAGAATCCTCTTTGCTGTGATTTGCAGGGGGTTTTGAAGAGTCAAGAAATCATCTTTGTGACTATATTTTTCTGAAATGGGATAAAAGACCATCTTCCAAATGTTACCTCTATAACAGTATGATTTCTGTCTTTTACTTTGTGTAACACATCCAAAATCCAAATGTCATATAGGGAACAAAAGAATGCTACATGGTCCCCTGAATTGTAAAACAAGTGTTAAATTTTAATTTTCAACTTGGTAACTACCTTACCAAAATTAATATTGGTATATTTTGAATCAAGTTGATGATCTCCATTGAAAAAATGTTAGAATGGGGTATCAGTGCTCATTTTAAAGCAAAGTGATTCCCTGAAGAGATAACATTTAGCACTTAATGTGGTAATCTGGTAAACGCCAGAATGTGGGGTGCCTTTAAATTGACATGATATAATGTCAAAATTACAATAGTATTACACTTGTGTGCTTAAATTGAATTCTTTAAGCAAATTTAAAGGCAAGACTTTGCTTACACAATGACCATTCCTAACCGAAGGCCATTTTTTTAGAGGCAGTATCTGTCCCTTTAATTTTTAAATAACATGCGATATTGATTTTACAAAATAAAAACAAAGTTACTGGGGCAGAGTGAGAAACTATTTTAAATAATATAGAATAATTTAGAAAATTGTAATTGGTGTATTTTGGCAAGTTCAGGACCACTTATGTTATGGCATCTCGTAAGAATGAAAATGTCTCAGCTGTTACAATCAGGGCAAGTCCTGGCAGTTTTGAAGTTAGTGTTAATAGAAATGCTGAATTCAAAGGTATTTTGACAGATGAAATTATTAATAGAGGTATTACCTGTATTCTTCATTTATACAAACTAACCTAAAAGAGTTCATTAGTAATAAGTATAGTTGACTGTTTTAAAGAGTTGAAATCCTTCACACAGCCCAAGAGGTATAAACACATATCATTTTTGTTTCAGAAAATGTTCTTTATTTGTTTTAATGTGATTAGTCTTGAAATCAAATACTAATATTTTTACTAAAATGTTCATCACCTATTCTCACGTAACCATGAACCCCAAAAATATTTAACATATAATTGGCAATTATTAAAAACAAAAATAACTGATAAATACACGTTGTCTTAAATTTATCTCTAGAAGTACATTTTGGTATCATGGAATAATATCCTTGTGTTTGAGATTCACTTTGTTGTATTTTGAGCAAAGTATATTTGTTAAGATAAATTAAAGCATTTCAGCAGGTTTTAGAGCAACTTTATAATATTTTTATAGAACTATCTATAGGAAAACTTTCTATTAAAGAGAATTTGAAAAATTTTTAATATATCACTATATTTATTGTAAATATGACACTATAAATATACCTTTTATTTTTTCAATTATGTTCTCTATGAGTTATATTTCCTGTCATAAAAATCTTCAGATAAATAACAAATTGTGAAAAAAAAACAAAAAAAAACAAATTGTGGCTAATGAGTTACTCCTAACCTCTTCTTAAACCTTTCATGTTCCTAACATGTAGTTTTTATTATTAATTTATAATTATATAATTGTAATTTATAACTAAATTGATGTTAAAATAAATTTCTGTACTTTTATGAATAAAAATCTTAAAGGCAATCCGGTTTGTTTTAAAGACTGTAGAACACTGAAATGTTTTCTTCTACATAGACAATCTGTAGATATTTTAGCTTGTGTATGTGCACATGTTTATTTTTAGTAAATGTTTGTAATCATGTCTTTTTCCCTTAAAATATTATTGCCTTTCACTTGATAGAAATATTCAATCGTAGTCATTATAAAATTTAGAGATTTATGTGTGCTGGGGTAAAAGACATAAACTAAGATGGTGGTATGAGAATTTTGTCCTTTGCCCTGACAAACTGCCCTTTCAATGACAGTGAATTCTGGACAATGCAGGGTCTGAAAGCCCAGCTCACCCCCCAAAAGGAGCCTCTAAGGGGCCTTTCAAGCTTCACACTCCCCCATGGAGTTGGCTGAGGTACCTACTGGGCTTCCAGTACAATCCCCCCTCTTCGCAGGCTTGTTGCTGCCTTTCCCTCATAGTGGAAATCCTAAAAGCAGCTCCTGCATGTAAATCTCCATCTCTGAGTTTACTTCCCAGGAAAAACAACCTCTATGTTTGCACCAGCAGGTAGTCCATGAAAAAAGATGCTAAAATGGGACTTTGATGCTGAGCTGGATCACCTGTTGGCTGGCTGACAATAAAGAGCTGCTCCTTGCAGTAGGTGAAGCCTGGATCATCTCTGGCACAGGTAACAGTATAATTGTTAAAATTTCATCTGGTGGTGAGTTCAACAGTGTACCAACAGGAAAAAAAAAATGCAAGTAGCAGTGAAAGGTATTGGCACTTAAAAAACATGAGCAAAATTATAACTATCACAGCAAAGAAACTGGATACCTTCAGGGGAGAGCGGAGCTGGGGAGAAATACATGAAAGGCCAGAAATGATAAGTCATCAATGAAAAGCTAAGTGTAAACTCAACAGTGCCCCCTTCACAGCATATCAAAACACCCTCCTATCCAGCAACGGATGGGCAGAGAGAGCTGAGGCTCAGGCCCACAATTTTATCATCAACGTAGGAGAATCAGGAGAAAGATAAATTCTCAGCCTAAGCAGGTCTGCCATGCCAATCAAGGCGTTGATTCGGCAAGAAGCAAAATACGGGATTCAGAGGTGGTTCTGCAAGAGGAGCAGGGGCTATGTGGGCTTGTACTCCCTGCTCCACCATTTCTTAGCCCTGTTTGACTCTGAACAAGTTACAACAGCCTGTGTCCCGGTTTCCTAATTTGGAAAATGAGAAAAATAATAAGCTCCTCCATAGTTTATGCAGATTATATCAATTTGTATATATAAAGTACTTGAATATTTGATATCATTATTACTCTTAATATAACTTTGAAAAGGATAGAGTCTAGCCTAAAATGGGTATGTCACAAATATTTCCTAAATGGATAAATGAACAATAGGAACTCTCACTGACAGGCATGTGTATGACAATGTGAGTGCTCTACCCTATGCAAAATACAAGCATGAAAAGATACATAAGACATCAAAACTGAATAACAGGACAAAGACATGGACACTCGGCTGTAGTTCATGCTACCACATAAGACTGGCTTGGATTGGGCCACATGCCCTCCCTTGTTACGGCCACCACAATCAACTTATGACTTATTTTTCTTAAATATTTTTTGCTCCTGTAACTGCATTTCCAGAGGCTTATTTGTTTTGCGACAAACAAAAATATCTTTTATATTAGATTGAAAAGCCTAGACATGAACTGTTCCTCTTTTATTGCAATCTTCTGTAAAAATGCTGTTTCTTTTTTTAATTATCAATGAGAAATGGTTATTAAAATAACTGTTATACTTTCCACTTTTTTAGTTATTTATTTGTATGTGTAGCTTTGCACTTAGCCACAACGGTGTGGAATTACCCTTGTCCTTCCATTATCACTACGAAAACTCCGCAACAACTCACCTGTGGATCAGGTCTCAAAAGACTGTTCTCTCTACTGGCAAGTTTCACGGCATACTAGTGTCAACTTGGATGCTTGCAAAGGGAACAGACTGATGATGGGGAAACAAAGTACGAATTGTTTTACCTTATCTGGTAGGAGCTAAGGATGACAGCATGCCAGTCTTACTGTGCTGGGGCGGGGGGAAGACTCCATGCTCAGCACTTAAAATCTGTAGCAAAATTTCATAATGCCTATAAAGGTGTGTGTTCATGTAACTGTTATGCACCCTATGTGTGATGGTAGAAGTTAGATTTTAATTATTAAAGACTCTATAATTACGTTAAGTACTGAGTTTTCAATTCATTAACTTCAGGGGAACAGTTGACTTCCTACCACAACATAGTGCAAAATAGTGAACACTCCGCCTCTCCGCCAACTTGTTACTGGAAATGGATGTGTGTAGCTCTATGTACTCTTTTCAGGTTACGTAGTCTGTTCTGACCCTCAGTTTGTGTCATGTGATTTTTAAGAAGAAGAATTTTCAACTCCATACAGCAGGAAGAAGAGGAAACTTTTTTTTTAAATCTGACCTGAAAACATGTGCTCCATTGTCAAGGAGCTTCGTAGAGAACTATGAAACACTGCTGAGTCAGTAGTTTATGGCCTTCAGTTACTCTGTCCGGATTAAATACTACAAATAGAAGAAAAACGTGCAAGGTGTGCTCCAGCCCTTGCATGCCTCAGTAATTATGTGAGAAGGCAAAGCAAAGACACATAAAAGACCAAGGGTCGAGGAGCATATGAAGTACTCATATTATTGCATAGTCAGGATATGTAACAAAAGGTCAAAAAAGGGGAAGCTAATAAAATTATAACACTTGAGAATACCTTATAATAGTAATCAGTTACTAGGTAAGTTTAAAATATGGACATTGATCTTAGGATTTTATTAAAGAAACCATGGGTGATCTAAGACATCCCAGGGGGACAGTCTGGGGATTGGGGGTGCTGAGAGGGTGCTGCCTGGATGGGTCGTGATTTCGCTTCGTTTCCCCCAAGAGTGGACCCTGAGACAAAGACTTTTCAGGTAGCTCATCTGGGTGGTAATCTCAAGAAGAGTGGGTGAGGAAGCGGTTAAAGTGAGAAAGACAAAGGAAAAGCCAGTGCAGTTTCTTTGTCATTGAAGATGCACCATAGGACAACGGAAGCTTGACCCGAAGGATGGAACCTGATACCTAACCAATATTCGGAATTTTCATAAAAACAGTGAAAAGACTTTTACATGTAAACCACTTGAATAGTTCCAGTATTTTGTTGTTGCTGTTGGTTGTGGAAACAAGCTTAGATATTGATATATATATATTTTCTCCACGTTTCATGGTTGACCAGCAAGAGTAACACGTAAATGAGAATGGGGAAAGCTGAAGGAGAAAAGGGCAATGAGCCCGAGGCCAGTCTAATATAACATGTAAGAGCATGACCTTTGAAGTTACACAGCCCTAGTTCTGAAATTGATTAAACATATACTTATTAATTGGGCCATGTGAAGCAGTTTCCTCACTTGTAAAATACATATCTATTATTACAAACTTCGTAGTATTATTATGTGTTAATTAAATGCTATGATTTGTGTGAATCTCTCAACACAATGGCCCATAGTAAAGATCCCTGTTTGATTTTACTGCAGAAAGTCATAAAATGTGCCTTAGGCAGAGAAAAGAACTACAGCAGTTGAAAAAATAGTTTGCACATAGATTTCTTAGATTTAGTCCAGCTAATCTACGTTTAAAAAATATTCTGTTTGTTACTACTGAATAGAAATGAGATGTTCATTTTGCCCAATTTAAATACCAAATTTTCTTAGTTATGCATATACTGCTTTAAAAACCCAAACTTGATGCATAATAGATTTTCAAGAATTCCACTGGAATTAAAGTATAATACTGGCCCTATTTGTGATGTTTTGGGTTTAATCAGTTCAACATCTAAAGCAGTAAAATACAACAGTGCCAACTCTTTCATTATTCTTAATTATATTTTACTTAAAAATAATTTCCACAATATTGATTTTGGGATCCCATGACAGTATATAACTGCAAAAATATTAACTATCTTTTAAATCAAGAGTTGGCAAACTGCAGTCCCTTAACCAAATCTAGCCTTCTTTCTTATTAATAAAGTTTTCTTGGAACACAACCTTGTTCATTCACTTAAATGACCTTAGAGAGGTCATCTAGTACAATGACTCTTGATTTGCTAAGAGAAAAAAGGCCCAGACAGGTTAACATATTAACTCAAAATTACAGAGTTAGTCAGTGACAGAACACAAGATTATAGCCCAGATCCTCTTCATTATATTTCAAAGCATTCCAATTTGAAAAAAACAATTATCTTTTTAATTAGTGGGAATAATATACATGGTCTATGTTCCCCTAAAGAAGTTTAGGTTAATTTATAAAAAGCAAGTCTGTTTTTTTAATGCAGCTTTGTGAATATTAATAAAATAAAAGTGAAAAATGCACTGAAAATGCTGAATTATACTCTCCTTGTTTAGGTAATCTCCCTCCCAAAATAAGGTGTACAAATATACCTCACAGCAAAAGCATATGACATCAAATCAATAGAAAAGTAATATACAGAATTTTGGGAATTTGCATTAAATTCATAAAATTTATGAATTTATAAGACATTTACATCTTTCATTTCATCTCCCTCTGCCCTGCTCATGTGCTCTCTCTCTCTCTCCCTCAAATAAATAAATAAAATCTTTCAAAAAAACTAAATAGATAAATCTTTTCAAAAAATGTCAGTGTACCCCAGATTCCAACTGGTCCCCAGAATTGAGCTGGATATCTACCAGACCACTCTGAGCACCCACGAAATCAGCCTGAGATGTAAGAAGATGTCGATCTCTACAAACAGAATGTCACAGGCAGTTGGTTTCGAGGCACGAAGTGGGGAGCCATGATTCCATGGGCAGATACTGGAGGATAAATGTCAGCGGGAGGGAGCCTGGCCGTGGTGATCTTACACTGCTAGTGAGCGACAGCCTCGTGCACTGGGGACGGGGCACAGACTCGCAGACCAGTAAGGCCTGAAAGGACTTTAGGGCAGCCCCCTGGACGGAAACCCGGAGTGGCGGGTGGTGCCTGCGAACTGGGAGTGGCTGGCAGTTTTAAAAGCACAAAGGGCAGAGATGGGCCCCAACCTGGAGGCAGGACTGGGGGCACTGCGGAGGGGCGCACAACCCAGGACGGTGCAGTGTGCCCTGGAGAGCTCACTGGAGAACAGAATACGATCTCTCTGCTCTGAGGCAGAGGGTGGGAAAAGGTCTCTTCTGCTCTGACTCTCGGAAGAGACTTGGAAAGCCACCAGGGAAAGCCGCCAGAGAACAAAAGCCCCCAAAACTGGTTCCCACTGAGCCCATACCCTGCCACAGAGGGGGAGGGCAACTCTGCCCAAACAGGGTTGCCTGAGTAACAGCATGGCAAGACCCTCCCCCAGAAGACAGGCTGGGAAAACAAGAGGCCAGCAACCCTAAGGTCCCTAGAAAAAGTGCATCTTGTTTAGGTTCTGGTCAATAGTTTGGACTCTATACATTCCTTCAACCACCCCTCAACAGAATGACTAGGAGGAGGAACCCCCAAAATAGGAAACACTCAGAGATTATGATTTATGCCGCAGATTTACAAATGGATGCAGATATAGCCAAGATGTCGGAGATGAAATTCAGGCTAGCAGTTATGAAGACAATAGCTAGAATGGAGAAATCAATTAATGGCAACATAGAGTCTCTAAGAGCAGAAATGAAAGCTGAATTGGCAGAATTTAAAAATGCAATCAGTGAGATCCAATCTAATCTAGATAATCTAACAGCTAGGGTAAGCGAGGCAGAAGAATGAATCAGTGACCTGGAAGACAATTTAATAGATAAAAAGGGAAAAGAGGAGGCCAGGGAAAAACAACTCAAAATCCACGGAAATAGAATCAGAGAAATAACTGACACCATGAAATGTTCCAATGTCAGAATAATTGGAATCCCGGAGGGAGTGGAGAGAGAGAGAGAGGACTAGAAGATGTATTTGAGCAAATCGTAGCTGAGAACTTCCCTAATCTGGGGAATGAAACAAACATTCCTGTCCTAGAGGCAGAGAGGACCCCCCCCCCAAGATCAAGGAGAAGAGACCAATGCTCCGGCATGTAATAGTAAAACTCGCAAATCTTAGAACCAAGGAAACCATCTTAAGGGCAGTTGGGGGAAGAGATTCCTTACCTACAGAGGGAGGAACATCAGAATAACATCAGACCTATCCACAGAGACCTGGCAAGCCAGAAAGGCCTGGCAAGACATATTCAGGGTACTAAACGAGAAGAACATGTATTCTTGGCTAAGAATACTTTATCCGGAAAGGCTTTCATTTAGAATGGATGGAGAGATGCAGAGCTTTTGAATTTTGAGAGCTGAGATTTTTGAGTTTAGTTTGAGTTGAGTCCTGAGAGTTGTTGAGTTTTAAGAGTTCTTTATATATTCTGGATATTAACCCCTTATCATATTTGTTATTGGCAAATAGTCTCTCCAATTGTGTGTGCTATCTTTTCACTCTGTTGAAAATGTTCTTTGGTGCACAACAGTTCTTTTTTTTTGTTTTTTGTTTTTTTAATGAAGTCCAGTTTATCTAATTTTTTTTTGTTGTCTGTGCTTATTAATTTAAATTTATTTTGCTTTTATGAATTTATTGCTAGACTTAAAATATATACAGACAGAAATGGACACAAACCACACACACACACCCAAATGCCAACGTAGTAATGCATGGGGTGGGAAATATTTTAATTATAAAATTATGTCGATTATATTTCTTGTCCTGTAGTAGTTTCAGTGGGAAATCCACTAATAATCAGAAATGGCATTTATGAAAACAGAGAGAGACAAGCTGATTACTTGACCATAATGACCCATCTCAGTAAACCATGGTAGTCTTTTTTGTGCATTCTACTCTACGGATGCACTTGCAAGACCCAACAGATCTTCATGTGCAAAGACTTGTGGAATCTTTTTATCAGATAGCACCACCTATTCTGGGAAGGAAATAAAATGTTCTGTTCTGATATTCTATCACTTGCCAATGAGTGCCAGTACTAATCCTTTGGCCTCTTCTAGGTCTGTATAAAGATCTCCACAAATCTGAAACAGGCGTGAGAGTTTTATTCAGTTTGTCTCTCTCATTTTATCAAATCTACAAACCTCATATTGCATGAAGAAATTTTAAAGAGGTTCTCCAAGGACTTCTGCAAGAGACACCATCACTACAGGTGAACTAACTATGGACTAGTAGTTTGATGGGCATAATTCTTATACATCTATGTGTTCTAGGGAAACCTTAGCACATATTTCAAATAAAGAGAAACTTCCTGAATTCCAACAGTCCAAGTTTAAGCTTTCATTCTCCATTTAAAAATTCATTCTGTATACATTGGCTAAAGGATTTACGGTAAACCCCTACTATAGGTTATACTATATTTTGCCTTAAGAGATCACTAAAAATGCAGTTTTGAGTTAGAGTTTTAATTTAAAAAGTGAAAAGAATCATCTTTCTTGGAAGGAAAAATATACATTTGGATAGTTGAAATCATCACAAAAATCTAGCCAAAGATTTTAAATACCATTTAGCAAATGAGCACATCTGTATTTTATAAAGTGAACTTGTATATGCTTCAAGACACATTATGAATATTTTATAGTGAAAGGTAGAGTAAGAAGGGGTAGTGCATTAATCAGGAATATTTTACTTTCTACATGGCTGTAGGATAGGCTGCCTAACATTGTATGTACATATTACATGCTCCAAGCTGTTTCAACAGGAAAAGAATACTCTACCACTGAATTCTTCAGTGCATAATAAATGTCAAAAATATACTGAGAATCAAAATTATCTGAAGGCTACCTGCCCATTTCAATGTAGTTTTTAAAAATTTTACTTACTTTCAATATTTTATGAACAGAAGACTCTGCAAGCCAAGTGACTTATCACCCATTCTTGTCTCTCATAATCTTTTTTTTTAAAGATTTTATTTATTTGACAGAAAGAGACACAGCAAGAGAGAGCATACAAGCAGTGGGAGTGGGAGATGGAGAAGCAGGCTTCCCGCTGAGCAGGGAGCCTGATGTGGGGCTCGATCCCAGGACCTGGAATCATGACCTGAGCTGAAGGCAGACGCTTAATGACTGAGCCACCCAGGCGCCCCATCTCTCATAATCTTAATATCAGAGTAATAAATGCAGCCAGCATGACTGATAATTTTGCAACAAGATTAGTTCACCAGTGTACTGATAGACTATTTTTCCCCAATATGCCCAAAGTCTCATTAAAAACAAAACAAAACAAAACAAAACAAAAACCTAAGAAAACCTTTATGTTGTTATAGCTGGGCCTTAAATTTTTTTAAAGGAAAAAAGAATATTAGACAAGCTTTATGGGTCTACACAGGCAACAACATGCAATATCCTTGCTAGAATAAGAGTTTGAAACATGAATTTTTCCTTCAGACTGTAATTTCACATATCATGTTTTTAGAGTTTAATGCAATATTTATATAAAATCAGTTACTGGTCTCAGAAGAGATGTTCAGGCACAATTTCTCAGTTCATTTATTCATGTTATGAGAGATGTAGAAAAGAAAATCTCCGTCGCGATTTCGATTTGCAAAGAGAAGTCAGTTTTCTCACAGATGTGTAATTTCTTGGCTTTTTCTCCTTGGTTACCACATTTTAAAAGCAGAAACATAAGCAGCCACTTACTCTGTTGTCAGTAATATGACCTGATAAAAAGTAGTTAGCTTTATTTGGTTTGGCATCTACATTTAAGAATCAGAAACACAGCAGTAATCTGAGATGGCATGGTTAATGCTTCCTCTCCAAAATAACTGTGTGACCTCACTGTTACTTTCTTCCTGCTGCTCCCTGTAGAAGGAAGAAGCAACTCAAGAACAAAGGTGTAAGAAGCCACAGACCAAGGATGACAATGGAAGCTAAGCTGGTGTTCTGGGTGAAACTATCATCTATCTTCTCATGTTTCTCTGTTCCTTTTACAGATTCTCAGTTCAGCAGGCCAGCATGAACTGCTATGCTTTGAGGGTAATGCAGTATTATTCTGTACAGTGTCTACCAGATAATTAGAAATAGAGAAATGTTTTTGTAATTACTTTGTAATTATTACAATCACAAAGATGCGGCAGACTGAAAGAGGATGAGAGGCAAGGAAAGAGGTTCAAGGTTGCAGCTTGAATTGGAAGAGTTGTCAATATTATTTGACCTTGTGAGGTCTAAATATCTAAATTATTGGCTCTTGATTACATATTTTACTAAGGTTTTCAGGCATGTATACACCAATTCATTACACGTTTGCTTTTAACCAATGTTACAATTGAGTAAATTTTACTTATTATATATTTTTTCAGTCTACTATTGACAAAAATTTCAAACATACTGAGAGGCCATAGAGAAGAATCATTTGGTGGTTATCTTATTGTCTTGGGTCTCCAAAATATTCCAAAAGTACCATGAACTCTTTTTTTCTTTTTACGTCTCTACATTTCTTTGTCACCATGCCTTTGTCAATGGGTTATTATGATGTCTTCTAGAAACAAAGTTACATGTACTAATTTTGCTTCATAGCAATCCAATGTGTCCAAGGAAAGCAGGGTAAGCTGTGAAATACTCCACTTCAATCCCGACGTGCACTTTCTCACATCATGTCAGCAGCCCAGCTACAATTTCAATCATACCCGTCCCTGATGACCCTAAAGTTGGTCCTTCCTTGTCAGTATCTGAAGTAGAACTCTACTTATTTTTAATAATTACCATAATTTACACTCATATGTATGATTATATGTCTGCATGTATATAAATATGTAGGTATATAAATACCTATTTATTTGTGCTTCATGAATAGTATGTTTCTTTAAATACTTATTTTCTTCCCCCACCCCAAACACACACACAGAGGATTCATGAAATCCAAGTTTCTTTCTATTTCACTGATCAGCACTTATATATGTTAAGGGCACAGAAATACTCATTAACAAGTGTAAGCACAATAGAACTATTTCTCTACAAAGTTAATTTTCTGTCAAATTATCTAAAAAACATTCCAGCTTTTGCTGTATCTTTCCCTACCTATCTAAAATAAAACACACAAAAATAGTAAACACAATATTTAAAAAAATTATTTGTTGACTTTGCTTTTTGTAGTTTTGATCTTTCAAGAATCAAGTACAGTTTGATTTTTTAAATGATTAGCTTTCCATGTAACAAATAATATACTTCATTAAAGGAGTGACATAATGCTTCATGCCAATCCTGAATTAAAGGAAGAGGAAGACATAAATACCAGCCATACTCACTGTCTTCAAGGAGACTGGTCATAACACGTTGTAACATGTTCAATTAATAACAGAAAAACTCTCACAAAGCTGTACTGCATACAAATAATAAAATATTAAATTGCAAAACACACTTCAGGGAAATATTTTTGCACTCTGTTAGTACATATAAGAAAACTATTTTGGATGGGTAATTTCCCTCACTGAATTGAACAGATCTGTTTAAGTCACACATTTAACTAAAACTGAAAGGAAATGGGTAGTCGTATTTCCCTAAACTGTGTATACAATTTAGTGTCAAATATTGTTCTTTCAGGTTAGGAAAGCTCCTAACTAAGTACAAGTGAATTAAAGTTAAGGAAGCCCAAGATATTTTAATTACAGGTTTTATAAGCATGGTAGTGGTTGTTTAAGGCCAGAGGCATGCCATAAAGAACTGTTTTTCTCCTACATTATTATATTCATTTTTAGCCAGTTTTGTTCCATAATCTCTGGATGTCTCATGAATGTTAGTTCATGAAGTTTACTGACTGATTCAAAAATGAAAACAAATTATTTTACAGTCAGAGATGAATGATTCCTTTACCTGTAATTTATACGTGCTGTGAGGAAGACAAAATAAAAATCTTCCATGTCTCATTTAAGCTTCCAGTTTATTTTGAGCCCATTCTTAATTGAAAAAAAGGAAGATTTTGATTTTTTTTTTAAATCGCTAAAAAAATATTTTATGTTCTCTTGACATTTCCTTAGGTAGTCTCTTACAGGACTTCTGTATGTATTTCACTACTTCAAGGCTCCCCTCAAAACGAATCTAATTCACTAAGGTGAGTAACATTTATTAGTTATTAGAATAGCATCTTCCCCAGCCTCTCCCCCCCCCCCCCCAGGGAAATCTGTATGGTTCAATAGAAACAACCCATGACTGGGAGAAAGAGACTCTAAATCTTCCTTTAATAATGTCACTATAGGTAAATCATTAATCTCTGTGTCTTGATTCATTTACTCTCAGAGGAAAAAGGTATTTTTTAAGGGCAAAATAGCTAAGTGCACTAAAAAGCAAATTCAGTGAAAGGAGTAATGTTGCTGTTAATTTTTCTTACCATCATCACGTCATCTTTGGAGTCCTGGAGAAGAAATGGAGCAACGTTCACATCCACATAGGGCAAGGTCAAAGTAAAAAGTCAGAAGTACTGGATAGAAATGAGGAATCCTAGGGGCGCCTGTGTGGCTCAGTCAGTTCAGTGTCTGCCTTCAGCTCAGGTCGTGAACTCAGGCTCCTGGGATCAAGTCCAGGGTCAGGCTCCCTGCTCAGCAGGGAGTCTGCTTCTCCCTCTCCCTCTGTCCTTCCCTCCCTGCTCATGTTCTCTCTCTCTCATGCACTCTCGCTCTCTCCCCCCCCCAAATAAATAAAATCTTAAAAAAAAAAATGAGGAAGCCTATATTCCAATCATAGTTGGAATTTTCTCTCACGTGGTTTCTGTTTGACCATTTTGTTGATAAGAAACTCTAATGAATGCACAGCATGTCAAATTAGAGTCAAACAATCTGAACTTCCATTTAATCTCTGACTTACAAGTAGGCTGTGTTTTTAGATTTTCCCAGTACACAGCACACAACAACAGAATACAAGATAATTTTGTTGAGTTTCCATTTTGTTGTTCACTAGCTACATTTTCCCTATAAATAAGGGAACTGAGCAAATGATTTATAAATTCCCTTTTAATTCCATTTCTGTGAGGTTACATGGCTGATATGTTTAGGCATGTGTACATATTAAGACTATATACATTTATGTCTATATATGGTCTTGTTGAAATACTGGGCAAATGAAGATCAAGAAGTCACATGAGTCAAGAAACAATGTATAGGGGAGCACTGAAGCAAAGAGCATGTTAATGTAGATTGCATGAAACAAAAGGAAAAATCTTTTTTTAAAGATTTTATTTATTTATTAGAGAGAGAGAATGAGAGATAGAGAGCACGAGAGGGAAGAGCGTCAGAGGGAGAAGCAGACTCCCCGCCGAGCAGGGAGCCCACAGGATCATGACCTGAGCCGAAGGCAGTCACTTAACCAACTGAGCCACCCAGGCGCCCCAAAACGAAAAATTTTTTAAAAATCACAGAAAAAATACTTTTTAAAAAAGATTTTATTTATTTATTTGAGAGAGACAGTGAGAGCATCAGCAGGGGGAAGGACAGAGGCAGAGGGAGGAGCAGACTCCTCACTGAGCAGGGAGCCCAATGTGAGGCTCGATCCCAAGAACCTGAGATCATGACCTGAGCTGAAGGCAGATGCTTAACCAACTGAGCCACCCAGGTAACTCAGAAAAAAGATTTTATTAGTATCTCAACTTTTTTTTCCCCTTTTCTTTGAATTAAAAGGAAAAATAAAACCTAACTAACTGGAAAATTCTGAGGAAAATATTGATAGTGTTACATTGAAATTGGAAATTGGATCCATAAAAGAAGAAAGCAAATGTCAGGGGGAGAAAGTAGGAAAGAAAAAAAATGAGAAAAGCATTTTCTTGCTATTTAACAATATGACCTTTCATGTGACTAAGAGTGCAAGTCTGTGGTTACAGAGAGCTTCCACAGTCCCTATCAACCTCTTTGTTAATAGGCATTTGAGGCTTATGAGAATATGCAGACCCCACGGATTTATTTAGAATAGCTCTAGAAGTAGGTAGATTCAGAGTTTAGCACAAGAAGTGATTTGAAGAAACCCCAGATAATCACCATGTCTACTAAGGGGAAAAAAATGGGGGGATTAGTTATAAATTACTACCATCTCTTTTGCAGACTATTGTAATAGCCTCCTACCTGGTCTTTGTCATAGTAATTTTTCTAAAATATGAATTAAATTGTATTACCTCCTTGCTAAAAGCAATTATTCCCTTAGGCATAACACCAACCTCTGCTCCTGACATACAAGGCCTTGAATAAATAGTTCTTGTCTACACCTCAAGTCTCATCCCACTTCCCTTTTTGTTCACTAGATTTCATCTGCATGGTCCCACCTGGGTTCATATATTACACCATCCTAATTCAGCTGGATCAGCACATGCAACCCCTCTGCCCACAACTGACTGTTTCCAGTCCTCTAGATCTGAGCTGAAGTGCATTTTCTCAGGCCTTTCCTAAGGTTTCCTCTAAGTGGGCCAGTTAGATTTATTTCACAATGGCCACCATGATGATATTTTAAAACAAGAATCATTTTGTACCTCATGATTCTTTTAGCCAACAATTTTGACTAGACTCAGCTAGACTGTTCTGATCTTGCTTGGATTGTTCATTTAGCCCATTCACTTGTATGTCATTAGGAGCTGGGAAGCCTGGCCTCTGATCCACGTGGTTTCTTGTGGTCTAAGAGCCTAGGCCAACTGGTTCGACATGGTGGAAGGGATGAGTACCATACGCATGTGTGTGCACATGACAGAGAGAGAGAGCACAAGTGGCAGATCTCCGAAGCATTCTAGGCCTCCAAGGCCCATGCTGAGAGCAGGCACATGCCCACTTCTGCCATAGTCCATTGTCAAATCAGCTCACAAGGCAGCAAGAGGAGAGGAAATACACTCCAGCTCCTGATGAAAGAAAGCTAGTGTCACGTTTCAAAGCTTGATAAAGAACTTTTGCCACTTTTTCCAGCTGACTACACTGCTACACATGAGGCAGCATCCTGCTTATTCTTTTGTCTTTCATGAGTTTGATGTTCACTGGCTTATTGTTGTTACTCCCTCTAGACTAGAAATTCTATGAGAGTAGAGGCTGTTTCTTCTTTGTTAAGATACTATAGCCATGGTTCGCACAATGCCTGGCATATAGTGGCCACTTAATATTTAAAATAACAAACAAAAAAAGAAAACTATACAGAAATGATTTCCTTTATAGTTTTATAAATACAAAAGGTCTTGTTAATTAAGGCTCTTGTTGGTCATCTACCCACAATCCCAGTAACTAGGAACAAATTAAAATGTGTAACAGCAATGGAAGAAAATTCGATCACAGAAACTGGACAAGAACCTTGCATAACTGGAATGTACTGCCTTACTAAAACAGAATGGAGATAACTTAATTTGCTCTGTGCAGTCATGTGTTAAGCACTATGCTGATAAATTTGCTCACACCAATACCTGTCTGCAAAGCTATACGAGAAAAGAAGAAAGGTACCCTCAGAGAGACAGCATGAGGTCTCTGACTTGGGGAATTGGTGCTTGGGTTATTGGCAGGATCTTGAGAAGGCTGGCACATATAAGGTAGAAAGGAATGTGTCTTTCACATTAGTGTATGATTACTTGGGCCTTAATAAAATACAAACTTGCTATGTAATATAGATCTTTTCCATAAGGAATTTGTCTCAGTGACTCCAGAACTTTAGCCCTCTTCCCAAATAATGAAATACCCCAAATAGAATACTTTTTAGAACACATAAGTATTTAAGGATGAGTTGAGATTTCATGAATTGAAATTTTAAGATGAACCAGGGCCTTGGAAAATACTGAGAATTAAATGCTATGACAATTTCTCTGCAGTGCTTATTCTGTGAATTAGACAAAAAAAAATTGACTTTTATACTGGCAATACTGATACATAGCTTGAACATGAAAAATTCATTTTATTTAATGATAAGAAAGTTCAAGGGGGCACGTACTGCTTGCAGCACTGGGTGTTATATGCAAACAATGAACCATGGAACACTACATCAAAAACTAATGATGTAATGTATGGTGATTAACATAACATAATAATAAAAAAAGTCTTTCAAGGGGAATTAAGATGATCTTATTTTTTATGCATCCTATAATTTTGTTTTCAAAATAAAAATATATTTTTATAATCAGAAAAACATTTCAATAAGCACAATAAAAAACAACTTTCTCAAGGTATTGAGTATTTTTGGTTTGTCAAACCTTTGACAGCGTTTACTTCCATGACTAGAAAGGTCAGCTTCTCTCTGGTGTGTCCTGGCTAGCCTGGTATGGACTGAATTGCGTTCCCCTAAAATGGATGTGTTGAAGCCATAACTCCAACTACCTTAGAATGTGCTGTATTTGGAGAAAGGACCTTTACAGAGGAAGTTAAGGTGAGATGAGGTCACGTGAGTGGGTCCCAGTGCCACCTGACTGGTCCTTAGGAGAAGAGCACACACAGAGCGGCAGCAGGGATGCACACGTATGGAGAGGAGACCATACGAGTGCACAGCAAACAGGCTCTCATGTGCAGGCCAAGGAGATTGGCCCCAGGAGAAGCAAACCTGCCAACACCTGGGTCTTGGATTTTCAGCCTCCAAAACTGTGAGAATGCACATTTCTGTTGTTTAAGCCAAGGTGGCTTCAACATTTTGTTTTTGTTATGGCCTCCTTAGCAAACGAATACATCTACCCACATGCAAAATTACCTCTACGGCTGGGCAGAAGGCCCTTGGCTTGAGCTGCAGGAAGGGTCATGATCTGGCTGTGCGTCTCCAGTTTCACAGAGCTTGTAAAGTCACCAGCCTCCCAGGAATTCACTTTCCTCTGCCCTCTCTTCTCTGAAACCACTAATCAAAGGCTCAACCATGTCGTTTTTACTCAGAATCGACTCTCTGTATCCTGACAGACCTTGGAGCTGAGTGGACTCTCTGTGTCACACAACTAAGTTCCTTGGCCGTCCCCGTGCCCTCTGTGCCCAGACCCCCCGACCAAGCCGACCTTCCGTTCATGGTTTTCTCTAGCTTGCACTGTTTGACAGGCATACAAGACTTTGGGTGTACTCATTAGATTTGCTCCCAGCAAGGGAAGGGATCATTAAAGGTGTTGGAGACTATTTGGTGGCTCATGCGTTCCTCGCACACAGATGGACAGGTGGGGACTGGCATATCCAGGCAGAAATTGATAGTTTTTGCTTATAAACATTATACAGTGAAAAGCTCAAGTCACACAGCACTACAGCATATGCTCTTCCAGAATTTTCGTGACCAAAGTAGAGAATACTGTAAAAGCTCTAGCTTAGATATCAGGGTAGGAGAGGTATTCGTGCCCAGTCATGGAGAGGACAATGGGCTCTGTGACACTTCTCTTTCATCCTGGGAGACAGAACACCACATTGGAGACATATTTTTATTCTTCGATTTATGTCTTGAGAGATCTCCTGGTATTTTCAAGAGAAATGTAGTATATTCAATGTTACGAAGGCACTTACTTGCCAGTATATACTCCAGGAAAGGAAAAAGGAGGTGCCACTGGCAACCTGAACGGCACATTTTGAGCCTGTCTCACAAACATCGCAGACACTTTTGAGTCACTGATAGGCAGCCTGTTTTTATAAAATGCTATGTGTTTAAAAAGACTTTTTTTCCTCAAACTGTGGCAAGATTTCTGATCTGGATAGAAACTGAAGAAGCTTTAAAAGTGCTGGGGCTCCCCCTAATGATCATCAGGCCAAAACAAGACATTTTTTGCTTTTCAAAAAAATTATTTATTCGGGAGCCTGGGTGGCTCAGTCGTTAAGCGTCTGCCTTCGGCTCAGGTCATAATCCCGGGTCCTGGGATCGAGCCCCGCATCGGGCTCCCTGCTCCGCGGGAAGCCTGCTTCTCCCTCTCCCACTCCCCCTGCTTGTGTTCCCTCTCTCGCTGTCTCTCTCTCTCTCTCTCTGTCAAATAAATAAATAAAATCTTTAAAAACAAAAACAAAAACCCTTATTTCTTCACCCCTTTGACAAACGATATTAAACATGCTAACCTACTTAGGTCTCTGCTTTGCTCAAACTCTGCAAACCCCTGGTGGCCTGGGTTTAAGTGTCCCAGGGGAATACCAATTGCACTATGGCTAAAAATTAACTCCGCACGTTGCCATCTCCCCAAACCTGCTTCTTTGCCCACATTCCTTCTTTGGGGTAGATTTTACTCAACTCCCAAAGCCAGCAGTTGGAGGCCTTCTTGGTAGTGTCCATGTCCTCTTAAACGTGTGTTTTGTCCTCTCATCATAAATTTGGATGTTCCTGTCCCACCCGTAACGGGTAGCCATGAACTCCTTCTTGCTGGCTCACCTGCTTTGCTCTGCTGGCCCGTGTCCAGGGCACTCTCTTCACCTCGACCAGTGCTGCTCACCTCTCTTCTCTTCTGACGTCTTCGTGTTAGCACCCTCCCAGAAATCCTCCATATCTCTTTGTGTGCAAACCCTTCACTTAGCCACCATGATCGGATCCAAACTATTTCCCTAATCACCACTGAAGAAAGGGGAAACTGGATCACCAATAGCTACATTTGTCAGAATGATGGAGAATTATCTTCACTGGTTCCTCGTTTGTTTTTTTTCAAAATTCCTCTCAAATGTTCTTGTTATAAAGGTGCCATTGTCACAAGTTTCACAGACATTGACTAATTGTAGTGAATGAATGAATAAAGCCTACTGGTTCAGAGGCAGATGAGACTAAATATGCTCCTAGCTTATGATGAATAGAGTTTATCCCATATTTATATTAGTTCCTTGCATCTTATTATTCTAATGACATTCAAACAATTAACATTATAGTAATTACTAGGAGGATATACAATTTTAGTATATGTGCTGCTGAAGCAAGCACTATTAGGAGGATATACAAATCAGTAACTGGTGACTGTACCAATACCTCCAGATCACTTAAATTGTATCTTTATTCTCTTTATAAAAATGAGAATGCTTTTCACATTCCCCTGGCTAAAGTTCTCTTCATGTTAAAAATGGATATTTAGGGTTAGGCTACTTCTTCAAAAAATGTATTTACTTATTTTAGTGAGAGCGAGAGAGTGCATGGAGGTAGAGAGTAGGGGCAGAGGGAGACAGAAACCCAAGCAGACTCCCTGCTCCATCTCAGGACCCTGAGATCAAAACCAAGAGTCAGATGCTCTACCAACTGAGCCATTCAGGTGCCCCACGGTTAGGCCACTTGTAAAAAATTTTTCACATAAACAAAAATGGTGCTCTTAAGAAATAACTCAAACTTAAATATAAAATTGGCCTAGAATGTTCAAAACCTCAAAGAAAACAGACCTGACTGAACAACAGAAACTTTATTTCAAATGGAAGAGGAGACTTAATGCATAGTTTTGGGTTTCCTGAACCAAAAGACAAAGGCTGTGCCCCAGTGCCTCATTCTTTCTTTTTAAGATGAGGCTCATCTCTTCAGTCTGGAGCAATCCTGGGATTTTAAAATTTTAGTAGGATGACTATCTTAGAGTTATTTTGGAATCCTTTTGAGAAATCCAAAGAAGTGATTAACTGTAAAGAAAGTAGTCATGTATGAGGAATTTAAATGGTGATGTTCCTTGAGTTTACTGATGTTCAAAGATTTCAAATTGCATATAGAGTTCTAATTGCTTCTTGATCCCCCCTTTTTATATAATTGTTGGGAACAAAGTATTTATAATAAATATTTCATAGTTTACCCTATCTCTTCATAATAAGTATTTAATTAAGAATTATTTTGGAGGTGCCTAGGTAGTTTAGTCAGCTGAGCATCTGCCTTCAGCTCAGGTCATGATCCTGGGATCCTGGGACACACAGGGCTCCCTGATCAGCGAGGAGTCTGCTTCTCCCTCACCTTCTGCCCCCCACCACCACTTGTGCACTCTTTCTCTCACTCTCTCTCAAATAAATAAATAAATTTTTTTAAAAAAAGAATTATTTTGAAAAAGGATCTTGAGGGAAAACGGTGGAGTAGAAGGACCCTAAGCTCACCCTGTCCTACATCTACAACCAGATATCACTCACCTGCATGTGACTTAACTGGAGAGTGATCGGAAGACTGGCAGAACGAACTCCACAACTAAATGTAGAGAAAAAGCCGCATCTGAGAGGTCAGGAGGGGCAGAAATGATGATTGGTTGGGAGCTGCCCACAGGAGGGAGAGCGCTGTGGGCATTAAGAAGGAAAAGAAATGGTTCCTTGAACCAGGGAGCCCACATGGGTAAGATGAATCCCATAATGTCTGGCTTTGAAAATCAGAGGGGCTGAATTCCTTGAGTTGGTATAACCATTGGGACGTGCTGCCTGGAGCTTTAAAAGTCAGCACTGGGCAAGCCAGAGGGTGAGCAATACCTAGGTCCCCCACCCTTAAAGAGACAGCAGTCCGTGCAGAGACAATATACAAGCAACAGTTTGCACAATGCCTGGGCATATGGGAGGAATATCTGTTTTATACTGATTTCGGAGCATGTTGAGGGACTGCTCCAGGAGCAAACGAGCTGGCAGGCACCATTTTCCTCTCTTGCCCACTCCCCACCCCAGTGCACATAAATTCAGGGCCATCTGCAGGAGGCAGCACTGCATAGACACTTGCTACCTGACCTGCTAGCAGTGTGCCCCAACCACACATCCTCCTGAGGACTCTGCCACTCCAAGCCTGCTGACCTCCACCCTGGCCTCAGCACAAATTTTACTAGCACCACACGTGGGCCCTGCCAGCCACTTCACACACAAACAAAAAGCACCCTCAGCTGCTGTGTTTTAGGGGATCTAGCCTAGGACTAGCAGCTCAGGGTAAATTTTGCTAATACCACTGCCCTGCCCCTGAGCCCTCCTGCAGTTACACAACCTCAAAGCCAGCCTGCCTGGAACTCACTAACACCAGAGAGAGCAAGCACAGCTCACAACAGGGAGATAGTGCAGATGTCTGGACTGAAAGACAAAGCAACTCAGTCACAAAAGCAGGATGCAAGCAACACACATAAGAGAATCCCCTGAAGTGTCAGGTTCTGGGGAACAGGACACTATGGGACTTCTTCATAAGACCACTCCTTTCAAGAGCAGAAGACATAGCAGATTTTCCTAACACACAAAGACACAGAGAGGTAGACAAACTGAGGAGACACAGGAATATGTCCCAAAGGAAAGAACAGGAAAAATATCACCACAGGAGACCTAAGTGAAACAGAAATAAGTAATATTCTTGATAGAGAATTTAAAGTAATTATCATAAGTTGGACACTACATCAGAAACTAATGATGTGCTATATGTTGGTTAACTGAACATAAAACAAAAGTAATGATCATAAAAACAATCACTGGACTTCAGAAAAAGGGTGGAGGACATCTTTCAGACCTTAACAAAGAGATAAAAAATAACATCAGAGATGAAGAACACAATACATGTAATTAAAAACACAACAGATGAAACAAATTGTATGCTATGGGAAAGTAGAGGAATGTATCAGTGAATTGGAAGATAGACTAATGGAAAGCAATCAAGCTGAACAGGTAAGAGATAAATACTGAATAATGAGAATAGACTTAGAGAACTAAGTGACTCCATCAAGTGTAATAACATTTACATTATAAGGATCCCAAAAGGAGAAGAGACAGAAAGAGGGGCAGAAAATGTATTTGAAGAAATAATAGCTGAAAACTTGCCAAATCTGGAGAAGGAAACAGAGATCCAGAGCCAGGAATCAGAGATCCCCCAACAAATTCAACCCAATGAGGTCCACATCAAGACACACAGTAATTAAAATGGCAAAAAAAAAAAAAAGAAAAAAGAAAGAAAAAATTTGATAAAAATGAATTTTAAAGGTTGCAAGAGAAAAGAAGACAGTTACATACAAAGGAAACCCCATAAGGCCATCAGCTGATTTTCAGCAGAAAATTGGCAAGCCAGAAAGGAATGGCATGATATATTCAAAGTGCTGAAAGGCAAAAATCAGCAGCCAAGAATATTCTATTTAGCAAGGCTATCATTCAGAATAGAAGGAGAGATAAAGAGTTTCCTGGACAAACAAAAGTTAAAAGAATCCATGACCACTATACACACACTAGAAGAAATTTTTAGGGGTACTCTGTAAGCGGGGAAAAAAAATAAGTAAGACTAAGAAAAATAGGAAGCACAAAAGCAAAATAAATAATAGTAAGTGTACCTGTAAAAATCACTCAAGAGAAGCACAAAATAAAAGAATGTAAAATATGACACCAAATATGTGAAATCTTAAGGGGAGAGGAGTAAAGAATGAATTTAAAATTGTGACCATCAATTTAATATAGACTGCTATATACGGAGGATACTATATTTAAAGCAAATGGTAATCACAAATGAAAATCAGTAACAGATTATGCAAAAATAAACAGTAAATAATCCAAGTATATTACTAAAGAAAAGGAGCAAACCATGAAAGAGAAGAAAAGATCAAAGGAAAAACTACAAAAACCATAACAAAATAAGTAACAAAATGACAATAAATGCATATCTACCAATAAATACTTTGAATGTAAATGGACTAAACTCTCCCATCAAAAGACATAGAGTGACAGCGTGTATAGAGAGAAAAAAAGGACACATCTATAGAGTGCCTACGAGAGAGTAATTTGAGACCTAAAGACACCTGAGACTGAAAGTGAGGGGATGGAGAACAATTTATCATGCCAATGGATGTCAAAAGAAAGCCAGAATAGCAATACTCATATCAAACAAAATACACTTTAAAACAAAGTCTGTAAAAAGAGACAAAGATGGACACTCTAAAATAATAAAGGGGATAATCCAACATAAATTATAACAATTCTAAATGTTTATGCACCCGACACGGGAGCACCCAAATATGTAAAACAGTTAATAATAAACATAAAGGAACTGATCAGTAGTATGTAACAATAGTAGGAGACTTTATCAACTCATCTACATCGATGGACAGATCATCCAAACAGAAAATCTACAAAAAAATCAGTGGCTTTGAATGACACACACTGGACTAGATGGATTTAATAGATATATTCAGAACATTCTGTCCTAAAACAGCAGCATACACATTCTTTTCAAGTCCGCATAGATCATTCCTCAGAATAGATCACATATTAGGCCACAAAACAAGCCTCAAAAAATTCAGAAAGACTGAAGTCATACCATGCATTTTTTCTGACCACAACACTATGAAACTCGAAATCAATCACAAGAAAAAATATGGAAAGACCACAAATACATGGAGGTTAAATAACATGCTACTAAACAATGAATGGGCCAACCAGGAGATCAAAGAAGAAATTAAAAAGTACATGGAAACAAATGGAAATGAAAACACAATGTTCCAAAATCTTTGGGATGCAGCAAAGGCAGTTCTAAGAGGGAAGTATATAGCAATACAGGCATACCTCAAAAATCAAAAAAATTTCCAACAATCTAACCTTACACCTAAAGGAGCTAGGAAAAGAACAATAAATGAAGCCTAAAGCCAGCAGAAGGAAGGAAATAATAAAAGTCAGAGCAGGAATAAATGCTGTAGAAACTAAGAAAAACAAAACAAAATAATAGAACAGATCAGTGAAACCAGGAGCTGGATCTTCCAAACAAAATCTATAAAATTGTTAATTGAGAGCCAGACTTATCAAAAAGAAAAGAGGAAGGACCCAGATAAATAAAATCACAAATGAGAGAGGAGCCACAACGAACACCACAGAAACACAAACGATTAAAGACAATATTATGAAAAACTACACGCCAACAAATTGGAAAACCTAGAAGAAATGGATAAATTCCTAGAAACATATAACCTCCCAAAACTGAAACAGGAAGAAATAGAAAATTTGAATAGACTGATTACCAGCAAGGAGATTCAATCATTAATCAAAAAACTCCCAACAAACAAAAGAGCGGGACCAGGCAGCTTCACATGCGAATTCTACCAAACATTTAAAGAAGACTTAATACCTATTCTTCTCAATCCATTCCAAAAAGTACAAAAGGGAGGAAAACTCAAATTCATTCTGAGGCCAGTATCACCCTGATATCAAAACCAGATAAATATCACTAAAAAAGAGAACTATAGGCCAATATCTCTGATGAACATATATGTATAAATCCTCAACAAAATACTAGCAAATTGCATCTAACAATACATTAAAAAAATCATTCCCCATGATCAAGTTTAATTTATTCCCAGGACGCAAGTGTAGTTCAGTATTCACAAATCAATGTGGTACATCACATCCATAAGAGAAAGGATGAGAAAGGATATGGTCACTTCAATATACACAGAAAACGCATTTGACAAAGTACAACATCCATTCATGACAGAAACTGTCAACAAAGTAGGTTTAGAGGGAACGTATCTCAATATAATAAAGGCCATATATGAAAGCCCACAGCAAACATCACACTCAATGGGGGGAAACAGAGATTTAAGGTCAGGAACAAGACTGGGATGTCCACTCTCACCACTTTGATCCAACATAGTTTGAAGTCTTAGCCAAAGCAATCAGAAAAGAAAAAGGAAATAAAAGACATCGAAATTGGTAAGGAAGATGTAAAACTTTCACTATTTGCAAATGAGATGATTATGTATATAATCACACCAGATGACACATGGTACCATTTACTGTGAGATGGGAGGAATTTCCTGAAAACTGGTATGGAAATGGGAGGAAGCAACAGAGGTGTTGAAATCCTGTCAGGACCATGAAATTTGGATAATTCCTATTTATGTGACCATTTTGTTCTAAGCTACCATTCGGTAAAGGCCTAAGAATGTCAGGTTTATGAGCACTGAGGGATATAAATAAATAATTTTGTTAACATAGTTATATAAAGGCATTGCATCCCTCCATATACTTACATTTTATTCTGTTCAAAACAATCATCTATGAGAAAATATCTGAAGATATGAGTATCAGTTCATGTTTCTATGCTTGACAAAAACAAATAAAATAAGCAATTCAATCTTCGAGGGTCAACTTTAGTCTTCATTAGTGTCATATGAGAAACAAATGCTTGTTTCCCAGCCTAGACTTATTATTAGCTCAGCATTGCCTAGATTCCACCCTTTTCAGATATACTCGGACAAACAGAACAAAGCAGGGACAGACATTTCTGTAGGAAGAAGCAGCTTACCCAGGTAATTGTTTTCCACAAGCCACACTTACCTACACCAAATTCCACAGAAGGTATCCCCAATTTTCCCTGTAGAAAGTCCACCTGTCTAACCCTAAAAATACCATGGACTGAATTTAGATAGCCTGTATTCACCAGGGGTCCCAGCAAGAGGTCACCGATGCTCATACTCTGAAAGCACCGCAGTCTAGGGCTCTCACTGAAAGACAGCAGTGCCCAGGTATGTGCCAGAAAGGCCAAATTACGTCAGGTTTCCCGAGCCCTTCCAACTTAAACTCTGACTCATCATATAACCATCAGCCTTGGCCCTTTCATAGCCCGTCCACAGAAAGGTAAGTGCAGAGTGTGATCAGAGTGGGCATTTATGGCTACTTCTATGCAATGAAAATGGTATTTTACTATGCACACAGCAGGAGCTACTTTTTATGGAACAATTTTCCCTAGTGTCTTTCAGTGTTAAAACTATGGAATGGTTACATAATATTTCATAGAAAAATCATGTAACCACACTTCATCTTCGAGTCATCAAATTTTTCTGACATATAATATGCTGCAATAAGCATCCTTACACAGATGGTTTTGTTCATATATTATATATCGTTAAGACAGGCAGTGAGGACTTTGATTTGGGGGTCCAAAGTAGACACATTTTGAAACCTCTTTTGTTTGATAGCCCTCCTGGACTACACAGGTTAATATTTCTTTCTGTCATTTTCACATATAATGGCCTACAAAAAAACATCAATAGTCTTTGGAATGACTGATAATCTGAGGAAAAAGATACAACAGTATTTTAATTTGCAATTTTTATTTATTAGTAATTTTCACCACATTTCCTGTTCCTTTTGGCTGTGTCTATTATTACATGAATTACCATGTATTTTCCCATTTTCCTATTGGGGTGTCCATAGCTTTCCTTCAAATGCATAAAAATTATTTACATAAGTGATATTAAGCCTTAAGGTATCATATATATTAAACTCTCTTGCAACGCTTTTCAGTCTGGGTTTGTGTTTTTCAGTTTTTTTGGAATCAGTTCTGCCAATATTTAACTCTGTATTTTCTGGCTTGGATTCCAGAAGTTTTAAAGGGCCTGCCTCCAGAGTACTCATTAATCAAGGCAGGAGGTACAGCAGGTTCTGGGGAGGGCTGAGGGGTATCTTAGTTAGGAAGTGTGATCACAGACATCTCCAGGCAAAGCAGAAACCCTCATGGCCTCCAGAGGGGGCCTGGGTTTGGGACAGGGATAATCACTGGGTGTGCAGGGAAGTATACTCCAGTCTTTTTTTTTCCCTCTGAAGCCTGGGTTTGTATTTAAGCACTGAACTGATTCTTGACTTTTGTTTGATAGCTTAAGAGTATCGTTTGCAATTCTACAATCTGAAATGTGTCTCCATATAGCTAAAAAAATAAAAAATAAAAAAATAAATCACTATGCTTTTTATCCGAGGATTTTCACTAAGCAGCAAAACTCTAAGTATTTTTCTAGAAAGAAACACCCTTTCCAAATACATTTACACACCCCAAAATAGACTTGCAACAACTACGGGGTAACTGTTTTTAATTAAATGACACTGATAATGATTTTCAAAGCTCCCAACATACTACCTGGCCAGCAGAAAACATTTAAGAAACAGTAAATTAATAAATTACTCTTAAAAGATGAAGTTAACTGAAATTACTCTAAAATGTATATATTTGGGGCGCCTGGGTGGCTCAGTCGGTTAAGCGACTGCCTTCGGCTCAGGTCATGATCCTGGAGTCCCGGGATCGAGTCCCACATCGGGCTCCCTGCTCGGCGGGGAGTCTGCTTCTCCCTCTGACCTTTCCGCCTCTCATGTGTTCTCTCTCTCTCTCTCATTCTCGTTCTCTCAAATAATAAATAAAAAATCTTTAAAAAAAATAAAATGTATATATTTTCCCATGCAATTTTCCAAAATGTATTTTTCAATTTTCATTTCTTTTTTAAAAAAGATTTATGTATTTATTTGAGAGAAAGAGAGCACATGCACGCATTAGGGGAGGGGCAGAGGGAGAGAATCTTCAAGCAGGCTCCCACTGAGTGAAGAGCCCCACTGGGGGCTGGATCTCAGGACCCTGAGATCATGACCTTGGAAACTAAGTGTCAGACACCTAATCAACTGAGCCCCCTAGGAGCCCCCACCCCCATTTTCACTGCAACCAGCAGTGCCTGTTGCTCTGAACCCTCAGTGTCACTTTGCACAGCACACTCTCTCTTTTTCTTTATTACAGTAATAATAGTCTGTCCTACTGCTTATAATTTAGATGTTGGTAATAACTAATCAAACTGAGCATCTTTTCAAAGCTTTACTGGCCATTTGGTTATCTCCTGTTTGAAGTGTTTGTTTAAACTTCTTCCATGATTTCTATTTCCTATTTGCTTGTCTGTATTTTTCTCATTGATTTGTGAAAGATCATTATATATCCTAAGAGTTCTTTGACCATTTTATGTATGACAAATATCTTCTTGTAGACTCTGGCTTGTCTTTTCATTTTCTTAATGGCGTATTTTAATGAATAGAAGCTCTCAATTTTAATATAATCCAATTTATTATTATTTCTTTTCTGGTTTCTGATTTCTATGATTTAAAAAAACCTTTGCTTACTCAAGAGCTGTAAAGGTATTTTCCTATGTTATATTTTAGAAATTATAATGTTTTGCCTTTCATATTTTGATCTTCTGTCCTCCTGGTGAATACAGTGTCATTAATGTGATCAATCTTGCCATTGCATCTTGAAGAATAATAAAGGACATAGGGAACGTTCTTGATGATGAATGTGTTCTGTGCCTTCAATGTGGTGGTTATACAGTGTTACACGTTTTTCAAAACTTGGAAAAATACATTTAAAATAGGATCCTTTTATTGTAAGTAAGTGTACTTCAATAAAGTTCTTTAAAAATAGCCAACTTAAGGTTATTTTCCTTTTTTTGAACTTGGATATTCAAATATCCAAAATTACTTATTTCAAAGTTTGAGTTGGAGTCTCTTAGAAACATAAAAATACAGAGAGTCTTAAAAGTTTGTTTAATTTCCACTGCTCACTGTGAAACCTTCACAATAATTCCAAATTAAATACTGCTTAATAAAAGCTTCCTGTTGTCACATAACTTATTGTTCGCAATGCTACTGATCAACAAATAATAATAATTGTCATACTGTTTGTAATTCAAAGCTTGATAATTTATTTTCACACTATTTAAATTTTTATCGAAAGAGTTCTACTTTTTCATATTTAAAACAGCTGTGAAAACATAAGGGTTGAAGTATATAAAGTCAATTTCAGCAATTTTTACTTGACTGGAGGAGAGTTTTATAAATCTCACCAAAAACCTTTAGAGTAGGAGATTCGCAGCCTATGATTTTGTTGTTCTCAAGAACTGTAACAAGCTCTTATTTGGTTCACAAGTCACTGGATTATTACAATGAAGTCACATTCCCTCTGTTTACACTTTCTATTTGCATTTTTGTGAAAGAATTTTTTTCTTTACAGTGAAAAGCTGGTAAATGAGGAAAGCAGACAATGAGTCAGTCATCCAAAATTTCAAAGGCATTCTGTAACAATAGGAAATCTACTCAATAACAACAGCTTACAGTGCTAAGCAAGGGGACTGGCCTGACTCATTGTTTAAAAAATATGGACTTATCAATTAAATGAAGAAAAAGGAAGGGTCAATCCAAAGTATTTGATGTCCCTATCATACCTTCTGGGCAGATATACCTGATACCTAGGCCAAGTCTGATTTACATGTGGATGGAATAAATTACCACTTAAATAATGTGCTTTTTAGAAACACAATGGATCTTCTCTGTCCCTAAGTCCTGTCTCATGTGTGTCTCAAGTCAAAATAACCACTGTAATAATTTTTATCTGCATGGGCTTTGACTACTTCTTTCGCTCATTTTGCTTCGGAAATCTTGTAACACAGATTTCAGGGTAGTCATACTTCAAGTTACATTAGTTAAAACTTTTGGGACATCAGTTGCTCTTTGGGGAAAGGAGGCCATAAGTACCCCCAGGATTTATGGGATTCTGAAGCCCAGAGAAAGCCCCTGGAAAGCTAACAGGCACAATACCAGAATCCAACTTGTTTAACTTCAGGCAAGCCTTGGAGAAACTATTAGATAAAGCATCAACCTTATTCTAAAATGATTAAAACGGTAATTGCTAGATCAAATCTTACAATTTATCTATTACTTACTAAACTATTGGGAAATTGGTCAGTTTGTTTGGGCAGTATTCCAATGAGCCAGCATTTGAAACATTGAAGAGCATGAAGTCTGCCACTATGGTTCGATCTGGCTAAGTAATTCCTTTCCAATACTCTGCTGGTTTATGTATTTTGTTCCAGACATTGGGATACAGGCTGGAAATTAAAAAGAAGAAGAAAAAAGAGTGCTATGGACACAGTCCCTGGTCTCACATAATTTGCTTTCTATAAAAAATTGTGGGTTTGTGTTGATGGAAAATGGTTCAGCTTGAGTTGTTTCAAAGTATATCTGTATTTCAATTAAGTTAAAATGATGCAGGATTTTTTCAAAGGAATTAAGAACTGTTTTTGAAAATTTGTGATAATTGTTAGGGAGGATAACGATTGCTATATTTTGGGTTCTAAAAATGTTAATCTTGTGTCTTCTGAATATTGCCCAGGTTGCCTCTTAGTTACTTTATCCAACCTACTGCCACAATTTTCTATCTTATCTTTCCCATAATGTTGTTCTTTATTTGGATTACTTCAACAATCCTTTAACAAGTGGATTGGTTTTTGTTAGCATCTTATGAACAAGGTACTGTTCCAGGCAATGCAGATACAATACAAATAAGAATGACCAGATCTCTGCATTCACTGAGTTTATATTTCAATTTGTGTATTAGTATACCAAAAGAGATAAAGAAAATGTTATAACTATTTTGAAAAAAAAAAATGGAGTTATGACAGAGAATAGTAGAAACGCATGGGCTATTTCCTGAAGTGGACAATTAACCAGAGGCCTGAACAGTGAGAAGGTCCAGATACTCAGAGGTAAGGAAGGGCAATGCAGACAAAGGAAAAGTGAATGAATGGGTCCTGTAGTCAAAAAAGGCTTGGTATGCTACAGCGGCCAAAAGAACCCCAAAATATATGTACTATGATGAAATTTGCCTAATTAATTTTAACCTCACAGATAATTGGGAGATACTTCTCTGTGGGTCTTTATCATTTTATTATCTTAGAGGAGAGGCACCAACTGGTCTTTCATTCCAAACAATCTTTTCAAGGGTGTTTATGTAGAATGGAACATAAAACTAGCCAGCCTATTGCAATAAGGCTCTCAATGTATACACACTCAGCAACAATAAACTTGACATTATATTTTGTCTTTATCATCTATTCAGTAATCACCACCAGCATCAAGTGGTTATTTTTATTTGATGGATACATGTAAGAGTCTAGTTTATGGTCTTGGAAAAGATACTCAAGGGCATTCCCTTCTGTACTTTAGCATCACTAATGCTAACTCCACAATTATGTACCCCTCTACAGCTCATCTTTGTTATATGCATCTCCTTCCACATTTTGTACATATTCTAATTTATCCCTGAGTTCATTAGAATTCTCTCTGTACAACCACATTATTTGTAAAATTTAGCTTAGTAATTTCCCAAGGACAATTAGGAAAACACTGAAATTATTAACAAATATTGAAAGAAGAAAATTTCTTCTTTAGCTGGATAGTCTCCTCCTTTTTAACCACAATATGGATCCATCTTCACCAATCTATCCTTTCTGAGGCAACCTGACAATATTTACTAATACTTCATCCCACTTTCTAGAATATGACAGACATTCAAATTAATTTCCCCTTCCAAAATGTTGATGGCTTGTGAAATTAGACTCTGGGAGATAGCCTGGAAAAGTGATATTAGCCTCTGTCTCCCACTCAGACATTCTGGATGAACAGGCAGCATTTCCTCCATTTGAGCAATGCTTGTGTTTTATTTTATAAACAACAAATGCCTCTATAAAGATCGAAAAATGGGAATCAAGAAGACTGGTACTTTTCATATAAGAACTCAGATAAGAATCAGGGGTCAAATGTAAATTATGTATATATATCATTTATGAAGAACATTGAGTAAGCAAACCACTTTATTTTGAAAAACTGCCTCTGCAAAATTGAGGGATTTAAAAAAATTTTTTAAGTATATCTTTTCCTCATGGAAAAAAAAATTTCACATAGCTTTCAATTTTTTCATTTCATATCAATATGAAATGAAAAAAGACATTTTAAAGTGTAGGAAAAATTATATACAATAAAATGTCATCAAAGGAGAAAATAACTCACAATTGCTGAACTCCTGCCTGTTATATTACAGATTGTGGATTTACATGTTTTTCTTAATTTGCATGGGTTCAAGCAAATAAAAGGGGGGGATATGCAAATATGGAGCAGACGGTGTCAGATTTGCCAATTTTCAAATGTAGACCTGAAAGTACGAGAAGTTGAGAGATGCAATTTCATTTAAATGAATAGTTTATACTAACACCAAAATGACTTTAATAAAATATCTCACATGGTACCAGGAACAACTTTCTTAAATAGACAGCATTTCTCAAACCTATAATTCTCTGTAGTTCTAAACAATCTAGATGGATGATTCTTTGAAACTGTGAACAATCAACCACAACCAAATCATTTTCAAAAAAGCTTTTGCACAATCTGTCCACGTGAAAAAATTAAAGTCAACTGTCAGTGTAAATTATCTAGCGGGAATATTCAAACTAATTTAGTCCAGGTGAAAAAATGGAAAGTAAAATGATTGCTTATTAATTGTCTTGGATTCTCTCTAGCACTGGAGATATTTTAGAGAAGGTAAACAAATAAATAATGATAATTTCAAAAGAAAGAAATCAAAATGATGGCAGTTGAAATCTAATCCCATGGGACCAGCTTCAGATGTGTCCCTTATTTCTGTGCACTCAGTAGGAAACATCAGTGTTATGAGTGGAAACCCATCTCAGGATCTCTGATGCTAACAGAGCTCAGCAATATCAAGTCTATTGCTGCTGCTGATCATGCCATTAAGTGCCAGGAGGATACTGTCAACAACAGTGTCTGAGACTTGCAAACCTTTGTGTATCAATAATCTCCAGATTAAACACTCAAAACAAAGAAGAATCAAATATGAGGTGCATGGCAATTTTCTGGAGGGTTAGGACATCTTGTTAATATCAGTGCTCTAGTTTGTTTTGGACTATTCAAATCCTAGTAAAATGATTCAAATTCCCTTTTGGTCATCTACTGATATAAAGAATATTGATGAGGTGGGGTTCTAGCTGCACAATGGCGATAAAGGAAATTTAAAATTGGTAAATGGTTTAGTCATCTCCCCCAGTTGAATAAATGGCCAGAATAAGGGGACTTCTAAGTGCCTCTAACACTTCTGCTCAAACTCAGGCTCTGTCTCCTCCTTGGTAGTTAAGTACTATAGTATTTGTAGACACACGCACACACACACACACACACACACACACACACACACACACACACAGGTCATTGCCATTTATAGGCTTGCAGCTGAGTTACTTCCAACTTTATTACATGAATCAATTAACTGAAACAATTGGGATTCAAATATCTTAAGGTAGGTGGGGTTGGAAGATGACAGTAGAGTAGAAGGACCCTAGGCTCACCTGTCCCATGAATACTAACTAGATACTAGATAACTATCAACTCATCCAAAATATTCCAGAAATTGACCTGAAGACTAGCAGACTCCACAACTAAAGGTAGGGAAGAGGCCACATTGAATAAAGTAGGAAGTGCAAAGACAGGGTCTGGGAGAGATATAGGCTGCTGTGGTGGGGAGGGAGCTGTGGTTGTGGAGAAGGGCAAGGGACAGACTAGCAAACAGGGGAGTGCATGGGGGAAAGGAATCCCCCAAGAGTAACTGGCTTGGAAAGTGAGAGGGGATTAAAGCCTGGAAAATTAGAGGTCAGTGTGCTTGGTTCTGGGGAAGCTCAGAGGACACTGTGCTGCTCTTGGAGAAAAGACAGGGCAAACATCCTGTAGACAAACAGCGAGGAAATAGTGATCTGAAGAACATCCAGGGTACACAGCAGGGAAGTTAGATGCTCATCTCAGAGCATGTCCCAGAGGGGCAGCATTCATGGAGTGACCCCTCCAGGAACAAAGGAACTGGCAAGTGTCCTCTTCCTTTCTTACCCTTCAGCATAAACACAGAGTCACCTGTGGGAACCAGTGCAGAGTCAACACTCACTACCTAATGTGCTCATACCAGCACCGCACCCCTTCCGTGCTCCAGTGGCACCAGCCCTTCCAGTGCTGCTTGCCTCAGTCCCAATGTGGTGGGCCCCCTCCCCCAGAAGACGAGCCCAAACCCATACACACACCACATCTCCCGTGAGGGAGCAATTTTTTTTTTTTAAGATTTTATTTATTTTTGACAGAGAGAGAGTGTGTGTGTACTACCAGGGGAAGCAGCAGGCAGAGGGAGAGGGAGAAGCAGGCTTCCCGCGGAGCAGGGAGCCCGATGCGGGGCTCGATCCCAGGACCCTGGGACCATGACCTGAGCCGAAGGCAGACGCTTAACGACTGGGCCACCCAGGCGCCCCTCAGTGAAGGAGTATTGCAGAGCCTCTGTACTGGCAGTGGTGGCAAAACATATCATTTCACAAACAGACCAGAGCACATCTAGTTAAAATGTGCCTCCTTCAGGCCAGGGACCAATTACCGGCCACAATAGGCAATGAAAGTGTTTGCAAACAACTGGCCTATTTTGCAGACAAAAGAGTAGATGCAGCACACATTAGAGGCACTCACAGAAGAGCTAGGCTGTGGGGAACAGAGGACACTACACAGAAAGGCACCACAGGACCTATTCTTCATAACGTCCTTACCATCAAGAACAGGAGACATAGCTGACTTTACTAACACACAGAGACAGAGACACATAGATTTAGACAAAATGAGAAGACAGAGGAATTTATCCTAATGGAAAAACAGGACAGGCTATGGCCACAAATCTAAGTAAAACAGATGTAAGTAACATACCTGATAGAGAATTCAAAGCAATGGCCATAAAGATACCCACTGGATTTGAGAAAAGAGCGGAAGGCATGAGTGAAATCCTTAAACAGAGATAAGGACTAACATTGCACAGATAAAGAGCTCGATAAACAAAATGAGAAACCCACCTGATGGAATGAAGAGGAGGCTAGAAGAAAGAGAGGAATAAATTAGTGATCTAGAAGACAGAGTAACGGAAAGTAATCAGGCTAAACGAAAGAGAGAATAAAGAACTATGCAAAATGAGAATACATGTAGGGAACTCAGTGACGCCATCAAACATAATAACATTCATATTACAGGAGTCCCAGAAGAAGAAGAGAGAGAAAAAGGGGAGAAATTTTATTTAAAGGAATAACAGAAAAATTCCTTAATCTGGGGAAGGAAATAGACCTCCAGATCCAGGAGATACAGAGAACATCCATCAAAATCAACAAAAGCAGGCCCACACCAAGACATATTGTAATTCAATTTGCAAAATATAGTGATAAAGAACAAATCTTAAAAGCAGCAAGGGAAAAGAAGTCACTAACTTACAGGGGAAAACTCATAAGGCTAGCTGGAGATTTCTCAACAGAAACTTGGCAAGACAGAAGGGAGTGGTATGATATATTCAAACTGCAGAATGGGAAAAATCTGCAGCCAAGAATGCTCTATCCGACAAAACTATCATTCAGAATAGAAGGAGAGATAAAGAGTTTCACAGGCAGACAAAAACTAAAGGAGTTTCATGACCACTAAACCAGCCCTGTAAAAGATATCAAAGGGGACACTTTGAAAGGAAAAGAAAGACCAAAATTGAGAGTTTAAAGGCAGGAAACATAAAAGCAGTAAACTTGGACATTTCTATAAACAGTCAGTCAAGGAGCTCACAAAGAAAAGGATATAAAATATAATAACATCTGCTTAAACAGGGGGAGGAGAGGAGAAAAGAATGGGTTCAAACCTAAAAGACCATCAACTTAATAGAGACTGCTCTTTGCAAAAGAGGTTATATACACCTAATGGTACCCACAAATCAAAAATGAGTAATAAACATGCAAAAAAATAAGGAGATTTAAATCCAAATATAGCACTAAAGAAAATAAGCAACACATAAAAGACAGAAAGAAAAGATCAGAGCAAATCTTCAGAAACAACCGCAAGACAACCGCAGGACAAGTAATAACGTGAGAAAAAGTACATATTGATCAATAATTACTTTAAATGTAAATGGACTAAATGCTCCCATCAAAAGACATCATGTATCAGAATGGATAAAAGAAAAAACAAAAGCCATCTATATGCTGCCTACAAGAGACTCATTTAAACTTAAAGATACCTATAGATTGAAAGTGAGGGGAGAGAGAAACGTCTATCATGCAAATGGATGTCAAAAGAAAGCCGGAGTAGCAATGCATACATTGGACAAGCTAGAGTTTGAAAAAAAGACTATAGCAAGAGACAAAGAAGGGCACTACATTATCATAAACGGGACAATTCAACAGGAAGCTATAACAACTGTAAATGTTTATCTACCCAACATGGGAGCACCCAAATATATAAAACAGATAGGACTTTAATACCCCACTTACACTGACAGCACATCAAAGCAGAAAATCACAAGGAAGCAGTGGCTTTAAATGACACACTGGACCAGATGGATTTAACAGACATATTGAGAACATTCCCGCAATGTAAAACTGCAGCATACACATTGTTTTCAAGTGCACATGAAACATTCTCCAGAATAGATCACATATTAGCCCACAAAACAAATCTCAACAAATTTAAAATCGATATCATGCTATGAAATTATTTGAAGTCAACCACAAGAAAAAATCTGGAAAGGTTTTGCAGGTTAAATAACATGCTACAAAAAATGAATGGGTCAACCAGGAAATAAAAGAAATTAAAGAGTACACAGAAACAAATGAAAATGAAAACACAATGGTCCAAAACCTCTAGGATGCAGCAAAGCAAGTTCTAAGCAGGAAGTATATAGCAATACAGGCCTACATCAAGAAATAAGAAAAATCTTAAATAAACAAGCTAACCTTACACCTAAAGGAGCTAGAAAAAGAAAAACACAGCCTAATAATAGAAGGAGGGAAATAATAAAGATTAGAGCAAAAATAAATGCTCTAAAAACTAAAACAACAATAGAACAGATAACTGAAACCAGGAGCTGGCTCTTTGAAAGAATCTACAAAATTGATAAACCTCTCACCAGACTTATCAAGAAAAAAAAAAGGACTCAAATAAATGAAATCACAAATGACAGAGGAACAATAACAACCAACACCACAGAAATACAACCAATTTTAAGAGAATATTATGAAAAACTATATGCCAACAAACTGGACAACATGGAAGAAATGGTTAAATTCCTAGGAACATATAAACTACCAACACTGAAACAGGAAGAAATTGAAAACTTGAACAGACCAATAATCAGCAGAGAAACTGAATCAGTAATCAGAAACTCCCAACAAACAATAGTCCAGGAATAGATCGCTTCGCAGGCAAATTCTAACAAGCATTTAAAGAGAAGTTAATACCTATTCTTCTCAAACTATTCCAAAAAGTAGAAAAGGAAAACTTCCAAACTCATCCTGAGGCAAGCATTACACCGATAGCAAAATCAAAGATACCACTAAAAACAAAGAACTACAGGCCAATTTCTCTGATGAACATAAATGCAGAAATCCTCAATAAAATACCAGCAAACCAAATCCAACAATACATTAAAAAAATCATTCACCATGATCAAGTGGAAAATATTCCCAAGTTGCAAGGGTGCTTCAATATTCCAAATTGTTGTGTGATACATCACATCAATAAGAAAAAGGATAAGAACCATATGATCATTTTAACAGATGCAGAAAAAGCATTTGACAAAGTACAACATCCATTCATGATAAAAATCCTCAACAAAGTAGGTTTAGAGGGAACATACCTCAACATATTAAAGGCCTTATATGAAAAACCCACAGTTAACATCATACTCAATGGGGAAAACCAGAAATCTCCCCCTAAGTTCAGGAATAAGGTAAGAATACCAATAGCATTTTTCACAGAGCTAGAACAATCCTAAAATTTGTATGGAACCACAGAAGACCCTAAATAGCCAAAGAGACACTGAAAAAGAAAACCAAAGCTGGCAGCATCACAATTCTGGACTTCAAGTTATGTTACAAAATTGTAGTAAACAAAACAGTGTGGTACTGGCACAAAAACAGACACATACATCAATGGAACAAAACAGAAGACCCAGAGATGAACATACTATTATATGGTGAATTAATCTTCAACAAAGCAGGAAAGAATATCCAATGGGAAAAGGAAAGCTTCCAACAAATGGTATTATGAAAACCTGACAGCAACATACAAAAGAATAAAACTGGACCACTTTCTTACATTATACACAAAAATAAAATCAAAATGAATTAAAGACCTAAATGTGAGACGTGCAACCATAAAAATCCTAGAAGAGAACACGGGCAGTAACTTCTCTGACATTGGCGATAGCAACTTCTTTCTTTCATTTTGTTTTGTTTTGGTTTGGTTTTTTTGGTAGCAACTTCTTTCTAGATATGTCTCCTGAGGCAAGGGAAACAAAAGCAAAAATAAACTGTTGGAACTATATCAAAATAAAAAACTTCTGCTCAGTGAAGGAAGTTATTAGTAAAACTATCAGAAATCCTACAGAATGGGAGAAGATATTTGCAAATGACATATCTGATAAATGGTTACTATCCAAAATATATAAAGAACTTAACAATACTCAACACCCAAAATATGAATAATATAATTTTAAAAATGGACAGAACACATGAATAGACATTTTCCAAAGAAGACATACTGATGGCCAACAAACACATGAAATGATACTCAACATCACTCATCATCAGGGAAATACAAATCAAAACTACAATGAAATACCACCCCACACCAGTGAGAAGGACTAAAATCAACAACACAAGAAACAACAGGTGTTGGTGAGGATTCAGAGAAAGGGGAACACTTGTGCACTGTTGGTGGGAATGCAAACTGGTGCCACCACTCTGGAAGACAGTACAGATGTTCCTCAAAAGGTTAAAAATAGAAATACCATACAATCTAGTAATCACACTATTAGATATTTACTCAAAAAATACAAAAATAATAATTAAAGGGATACATGCATCCCTACATTTAGAGTAGAATTATTTACAATAGCCAAGATACAGAAGCAGACCAAGTGTCCATCAACAGATGAATGGATAAAGATGTGATATATATATATATATGTATATATATATAATGGAATATTATTTTCCATGAAAATGAATGAAATCTTGCCATTTGCAATGGCATGGATGGAGCTTGAGAGTATAATGCTAAAATGAAATAAGTCAGAGAAAGACAGATACCATATGATTTCACTCATATGTGGAATTTAAGAAATAAAACAGTCTAGCACAGGGGAAAAAGAGAGAGAGAGAGAGAGAGAGAATCCAAAAACCAGACTCTAGAGAACACGGTGATGGTCACCAGAGGGGAGGTGGGTGGGAGATGGATTAAACAGGTGATGGGGATGAAGGAGTGCACTTGTTGAGATGAGCACAGGGTGATGTGTGGAAGTGTTGAATCACTATATTGTACACCTGAAACTAATACAATACTGTATGTTAAATAACTAGAATTAAAATAAAAACTTAAAAAGCCCCGCCCCATAACCAAGAAAACCAAATTCTTAATGTACTAAATCAAATTTGTTAATCCAAATGAGCACTTCATTATACAGCATATTTGCTAACAGTTTGGATATTTTAACATTGCATCCCCCCCACTTTATTAATGCATAACTGACAAATAAAATTTTATATATTTAAGATTTACAGTGTAGTTTGATATATGTATACATTTTGAACTGATTACCAAAATCAAGCTCATTAACACACACATCCATCATCTCACACCATTACCATATGTGTGTGTGAAGAGAATAATTAACCTCTACTCTCTTAGCAAATTTTACATATAGAATACAGTATTATTAACTATAGTCACCATGCTGTTACATTAGATCCCCAAAACTTATTCATCGTACACCTCTGTACCCTTTGACCAACTTCTCTTTATTTTCCCCAGCCCCAGCCTTTGGTAATCACCATTCTACTCCCTGTTCCTATGAGTACAATTTTTTTTTTAGATTCCATATATAAGTAATACCACATAGTGAATGTCTTTCTCTGTCTGGTTTATTTCATTTTGTATAATTCCCTTCAGTTTCATTCATGTTCTTGGAAATGGCAAGATTTCCTTTTTTTTCTGCCTGAATAATATTCCATTATATAGGTACATTCTCTTTATCCTTTAAAAAAGGTAAAAGTAGCATCTACCATTATTGAATAATTAAGGGGGCCAGGATATTGTGCTAGGGACTTTGCATATAATATTCATTTATTCAACAAACATTTATTTATGTCTACTCTATGCTAAGAGCTAGTGTAGGCTGAGGCTCCCCATACATCTTCAAATAGAAAATCTGGAGCATTCATCACATAAGAGGTGATTAATTCCAACTTTTATAACCAACTGACTGTGACAGAAGAGAGTTATACTTAACCCTATCTCCTCCGCATTTTTAAAATACAAACTGTGAAATGAAAACATGCATGAGAAACTATAATTTCTTGCAAGTTCTACTAGGAGTGCATTCTCTCTTTCTACTCTATAGCAATTTAATTCTCAGAGCACAACCTCACAAAAATCAAATTTTTACCCCGTTCCTTTTAAACATTATTTGGTGAAAACATGTGCTATTTCTTTGAAATGATTTCAAATTATCTGAAAATTGTAAGGGCAGAAAAAAAAGACCCCCCCCCCTTGTTTTTTTTCTGGAACCATTTCAGAGTAAATTGAAGATATGCTGCTCTATTACTCTTGAACACTCCTGTACTCCTGCTCTATTACTTTTTCCCATGACATGGACATTCTCTTTCACAAAGCCAATAGAAACATCAAAAAAGAAAATTATTAATGATATGTCATAAACATCTAGAACCCAAACTCTCCAACTAAGAGTTTCTAAAATCTTTCTTTTTACAGAAACTGACCAGTTTAAAAGTACACTTCGATTATAAAGGGAGCTCTTGGAATTTAATTATAAAGTATTAATGAAACAATAAATTGAAGAGTGGGAAGATAAATGAGAGCAACTCACCCAAAATACAGAGCCAAAGGCAGGCTTGGAAATTGGGAGAACAAAGATTAGAAAATTAGAAGACCAGCTCAGGCAGCACAACATTCAAGAAATCTTACCAAAGTGGCCTTTCTAGAAGGGTGATGGAACCCCTCCAATGAGACAAAGTAGGGAAAGGGCTAATCCCAATAAGCAAATTTTAATGTGACCTTGGAAATAAAATGGAATTCAGTTGTGCTTATGCAACACAATCTTACACAGTCAGTGGTCATCTCCTATCCTCTCTGTGCCTTGGACAGTGGCGATACAGAGATGAGACAGGGAGGGCAAAGGTCCCATCAGTTCTTACTTTTGACGAAGATCTGAACTGTCCCGAGGGGGTGGATTTTTTTCCTGTGGCATGGGAGAACAGAGCTGCCCGTTGTAATACAGTCCTACAGGTAGGTAGGGAAAGAGTATAATCTCTCTCACACCTGCTTCTTCTGTTAGCTTTTTTTTTAATAGGCAAAGTAAAAGATAATTTAAAACTAAAATAAAACAAACAAAAACTCTCCCTGCCATCACCATAATATATAAGCTATAATAGTGAAGACTTGGATTCTAATATCCTCTTGGAAATAATGACTTAAGTTTCTTATTTCCTACATGGCCCACGTCTGGTCAACATGTGACAAAAATTCCAAGCCCTGTAATTTTTGCATGGGCAGTTAATGCAACAAAAGTCCCCAGTCATAAGCCATTTTTGCTTTCTCTGCCATGAGTCAGGCAGTCATCCACACGGCACCCATCAAAGCAAGTTCCTGGGGGTTCCCACTGGAGAGCCCTTCAATAATTATGGAGTTAGAAGCCAGCATCCTCAAGCCTTCCCATCGGTGGGGTTTGGTCAGAAAGCTCTGGCAGAGATTTTTTTTTTTAAGATTTATTTATTTATTTGAGAGAGAGAGAGAGAACAAGCGCCTGCAAGCAGGAGGAGGGGCAGAGGGAGAGAGAGAGAGGGAAAGAATCTCAATCAGACTCCCTGTTGAGCATGTAGCCCAATGTGGGTCTTGATCTCACAACCATGAGATAATGACCTAAGCAGAGACCGAGAGTCAGGCGCTACTGACTGAGCCACTAAGGAGCCCCTGGGAGAAATTTCTTAAAGAAGATAAAATTTGTACAATATATATAAGATTCCTGCAAATATTTAGAGGTGCATTATACAACTGGAATCATGACTTAGTGTTGGGTACAAAACAACAAAAAAAACCCCACCACCTAAATAAACAAAAATAGGCCATTATTAACACAAGAGAAAACAAAATCCTGGAAAAAAAGATAAAGCACTCTTGTATAGTGCATGACTAAGCTCCGAATGCTTTCATTTAGCCATAATATGAGAGACATAAATATTCATTTAATCAAAATTATGATATACTATTTCAAGAGAATGAGAGCTCAAAAGTGTGCACGTGCATGATAGGGGCCAGAAGATGAAAGAAAGCTAAATTTTCATGTTCCGCAGTGGGAAGCCAATAAATAAAGCCTATTAATAAATATTCAAGAAATAGCAATATAAGCATGTTATTTAGAGATATGAAGAGAGATCTCAAAAGAATCAGCTAAAATAGTTGAAAGCAGTTGCATCTGTGAAACAGGAAAAGGGTTGAGAAAAAAAAGCACAGGAACCTTTTGACACTTTAAATTATATTCATATATAAGCTTGATTAAAACAAAAAGTAAATTGAACAATACTGTACTACATATATTGAGATATAAATGCATCTATAATTTTGTTATGAATACTATAATTTATTCGATATTCAAGTTCTCTTACATGAAATCTGTAAACTTTACATTCTAGTGGGAACTTTAAAAACACAAAAATTAACAATATTTACTTTCCTGTAAATGGAAAAAATCTTTTAAAGATATTGAAACTAAAAGTTGAGTATTTGCTATAGAAACTGTAACCACTTTCAAAGGTAGTAAATTTAGCCAAAAAGGAAGAGAATTTGGTATAAAAAATTCAGACTTACATACATACTAAGCCATTTATGAAATACTGAAAAAAATTATGCCTGATAGGAAAATGTTATGGAAAGTTTTCTGTCCCCATTTCATATTGAGCAGGATTCTGGATGACCCTGGGGATGTCAGGCATCAAAGCTGTGTCCTGCCATGTTTCATTCAAAATTTTAAATTCCATACAAACCTAACAGTGAAACAAATACTCACCATCAGTGACTTTAACAAGTTTTTCTGTGAATATTTGAAATATTTTAATTTTATTTTCTCATGAAAATTACTTTTGGATTTTTTAATTTCAGTTATAAATGATTTAAAGGTTCAGTATATTGATACACTCAAGTGAGCATAGAGTTATAAAATGTTATCACATATTTATTAACAGTGCCTGATTTTCTTGGTCCCAGAACTGCGAATCTTGACCTCATGAGTACAAATTAACATTTTTAATGTATAGATGAAAAAGAGAGCTGCCAGATTCTTAAACACCGAGGCCACAATGTGTCCAGGCTTGACGTAGGCCTAAAATAGAGAAACGATCTGGAATGAAATGCATTATTTGACTATTTAACATAAACTTTCCCTTTGCTTTCAGATTTCAACAGTCAGATGGGAGAGCAAGGCAGGTCAAGAATAACCTATAACTAAAAATGAGAAACCAGGAGCTTGACTCATTGACAACATTGTTTCCAGAGCATGACAGTTGCAAGGCCTGGGCAGTTCATTCCCAAGTAAAACAACTTAAAATGTATACAATTTAAAGCAAGAAAAAAGAAACCAACACACTTAATGTTCTTCAGAATTCTTATAGAATCACCAATCTAACAATCCCCAGACAAAAATCCCAGATGTGCTCTAGTCCTTCTTCTCCAAACTGTTCTTTGACATTCCTTATCCTAAAACTCTCATGCTGATTTCCCTGGATTTTCCCACAGCCTGCCACGCATGCCTGGTTTAAAACAGTCTTAATTTTGCATGCACACACACACACACACACACACACAGATCTATATATACAGGAAGAGAGAGCAAAATGGGCCTTTAGAGATATAGGTACTAAATTATCACACAAAGGATATTTCTATCTACAAATGGGACATCAGAATATTTGATTGAAAAACTGTAATTCATATGAATGTAACTAATCAGTAAGTTCATACTGTGGATATTTTGCAATGAGGGCCCTTCCTGTGTTTATATCCTTCTCACTGTGACTTCACAGTTCCAACTCCCAAGAGGTGGTATATATAGCTCTTTAATTCTGAGTTTAGCCACAGGCCTTCCTTTGGCCAATGGAGTGTTAGCCAATGTGATTAAGCAGAGGTTTGAAAGGCTTATTGAGTTGGGCATGGTGGCAACAGTCAGTGCTATGAGATCACATCCAAGCTAGCCATGTAGACGAGATGCAAGAGGTCGGTTCTCCCCCTTGCCCCGGCTGATGACCAGACAACGACACAGCGATCCACACCAGAACAAGAGGAACCATCAGGGACTCTCAGACCCTGACCAAACAAATGCATAGTGTTTCAAGTTAATGAGATTTAGAATGCTGTATTGTGCAGTAGACGACTGACGAAGAGTGCCCTCTCTTCATGACATTTACAAGGCTTATCACCTAAAGTGCACAGGAATGGTCACTTAATTCTAGACATGATATTTCTAAAAACTACACTACATAAAAATATCATGTAATATCTAGTGTTGAAAATATCACACTGAAACTCGAGACTTAGAAATCCACCATTGAAAGTTTAAATTCTTGGCATGAAAACAAATAAATTTAAAAATACATACATAAATAAATGAATTGTATTCTGTTGGTTTCCTGAAATTTGCTTCTCCTAGCAAGAGGGACTGTTCTGAGCTCTCTGTCAGTACTGTAAATATTTGGATAAAAATACACAGCCACACATGCTTCCAACTGTTACATCCTTCAAATGTTAGATAAAGACTAAAGACTGTCAGAGCAGACTCTACTTCCCAGAAAAGTGAAGTATGGGTGGGTGCCATTTGCAAGGGTAGTCATCCACCCATGCCAAGGCCCCTTAGCCCCCATCAATGCCTTCATTAGTGCTTATACACTGCCTCATTTATTCTAATTCAGAGCCGTTCCCCAACGCACAGTCTACTCCATCTTCTTTCCCCAAATTAAATCATCAAGCCCACTTGACTTCCACAGGACTAGGCTGTTATTCCAGTTGGATATCCCCATGCTACTCTCATCATTTAGAAATGGAAAAGCATTTTAAACCCTTTTCAAAATCAAATTTGTGTGCTAGAAAGATTCAAGAATATACTGTCTCCCTAAAGCAAACCTAGGGTACTACTTAAAGAAAGAAAAAAAGAATAAAATCAGAAGAGTAGAAGATATTTTTGTTGGAAAGCAACCTTAAAAAAAAAAAAAGTACAGGAAAAAGTTAGAATGCTTGAAAAGATACCTAAAAGACAAATTAAGGAAAATTTCTAAACTACAGGGAGAAAAAGCATGGAAAATAGGAGCAAAAGTGAAGAAATACAGAGACAGATCTAGAAAGTTCTAATGTTCTAATATGAGGTATAGAAGTCACTCCCCTCCCTCCCAAAACACAAAAATCTCATTAGCAAACAGAAAATGAATAGAAAAAAGAAAATTGTTATTTAAAAAATGAAATGCTCTCTTCAAAATATAACATGATATACCAGAATGATGATGATGATGATGATGAAGATGATGAAGCTGATGAAAGTAGATGGTGAGGCAGTTTTCCAAATACAGAGCAGAAAGATAACAGGATCAGAAATGAGCTAAATCTGAGAAAAATTTTGCATCAGAAGCAGTGACAATTATACTATTATTACTAATTATATCCTGGGTGAGAAGGAAAAAAAGTATTGGTAATTGACAGGCTGAAAAATTAGCAAATAAATTTGTAAATCTGATCTTCAATATATTCATCAAATTAACTTCTTGTTTTGAATATGTTAATTCTAACATAATTCTAACAACAGTATTATAATACTTCTGGACAACTAGAACATGTATACCTTTCTAATTCATTTTCAAAACTTCTTATTGTCAGTGGATTATTATTGTCCCAGAAGTAAGAATACTTAAATTCTAGTCCATTTTTTCCCCAGTAAACTCACTATGTAACTTAGATAAGTCATCCAAAACTTTCCAGACCATAACTGTCTCATCTTTAAGGCAAAATGATTATAATCTTTGCTACATAGTTCCATTCTGGTATATTTTTGCAGATACTGTTACTTGTCATATATATATTCCCAGTTAAATCCTTACAATGATATTATAGAAAAATTTTTTATCCCTGTTTTTCAGATAATGAAAATGAGTTCAAGAGACCAGCACAGAGGCACATGAATGTGTGTTGGCATTCACATTCCAGTTTGTCTCCTCTGCCTTGCACTACACTCCAGCTAGGAGCTGTGAGGCCTTATTGGTCATGGAAGAGCTGAGGGCAAGAGTAGTTAGACACGCTAATTGCTCACACTATAGAATTCAAAGTGTGTTAGAAAGAGTCTCCTCCCATTAACCATCGCCCCCTATTTTTCTTGTGTCACCATTAAGGATGCATTACTTTGGCATTACAGACATTATTGAAAAGGGAATTTCAATGTGGCATCATAGTATGAATCAGTACATACCTAGCTGATAACAAGGTCAGTCAGGGATTAGATACAGGATAAGTAAGGATAAAAATATGAGCAAAATTTTAGAAAATACCCCAAAGCAAATTCTATCTACTTCACACATTTTCAACATTTGGCCAATAGAGGACAACTGCAGCTCTTCTTTTTCAATATTAGAAAAAGCAAATCTAGAATCCCAGGTAGAGAGAAGGCTGAAAACTTGAAAGCACTTTCAGACCAAATATAATTATTTAGAACTTCTGGTAGACAGGGTTACAGAACCCCATCTGGCTTCTAAGAAACTACATAAGGAAAAAAGTTAGCAATTCAGCATTTAAAAGTAGTAGAGGTCGTTTGTTTCATTCCAGGAAAACTTGTGAAGGGCACCAGTGGCCACTCAGCTGTGAGAGGTTGCTTCCCTTTCTTGAAACAAAGGGGTCCACAGAAACGGAGACAGTTTCTCCTGAGCTCAAGGTTCCCTGTGCCCAACACATCCCTCACTATCTCTGAGTGTGTCTAGAGATGAAAGAGTTTTGCTGTCTCCAATCAGAAAGGAAACCTGGCTGAATTCAGAGACTGAGATGTGTTAGCAGGTTATTGGTACTCTCGGCATTAAACATTAGTTATCTTGCACTCCGTGAACTTCTTCCACAAAGCACCAAACGTAGCAGAGGTCTTAAGGAGTTAGAAGCATTTCCTTGCAGCAAAATATTGATCAATAATACACATACTAATTAACAGTAATAAACAACACCAGAGTCTCTCTATTTCAGGCACTGTTCATTGCGTTGCAAAGACTATCTTGTCTCATTCTCTCAGCAGCCTCGTGAGTAGTCACTGTGTTTTACACACGAAGAAGCTGAGGAAAGAGAAAGCATGTGCCGTGGTTAAGACAATGCAGACAGTAAGCAGTAGATGGTGATTTGAAATTAATGCTGAGAGCAAAGCTTTCAGTCTTAAAAAGCAAACATTTTGAGTTTTATTGACAAGAATTATTCTGCTGAGCCTCGTCCCAACTATGCTTTTCTAGATAGTATTTGTGGACAAATCTTTCTCTTTCTCCCTCTCAGTGAATATTTATGGATTAAATATGTAGAAATTTATATACTTATATAACATCTAGAAATTAACATATATGTTATTATATATATTAACATGTATATATATATATATATTTATAGTGAGCGAAATAGCCCTACATGTCACCATTTAAAAACCAATACAAAATAACCCTGTATCTAAATTTTATCATGATAAAATGGAAACAAAACAAAACAAACAAAAAGGAAAAAAAATCTGTTGAGGTTAAAATCTCCTTGAATACTTAATTTCAAAAGTGCTATTTTCTGAATAAGATTAGGAATGCAGAAAATTCACCTTGTATTCTGCTTGCTAAAAGCATTTATTAGGCCAACGTGGCTGCTAGCACGCTCAAAAGTACTCTTCTACACAGCACAAGAAAACACCAAAATCAAATGGCACATAAAAACTGTTTCCATATTTACAACTCAACAAACAGCTGTGCTGCTCCTGAGACTGCCTCAGGTGCGAGGTCAGAGCAGCGTCCGGGTGGTCAGCCATCAGTGGGGCCAGGGTGGCCATCCCCAGTTATAAGGGAATAGAACAATGGGCCCCACACGACTGGATGGCAGTGCAGACCAGGCAACTCACTCTGACGGGGAGGGTCACACTCCAGTGGCATAGAGCTCAGCCCCAAGGAGGAAGACACACAGGGCTACCATAGTGACACTGACAGTACCTTTGGTAGAGTAGAGAAAGGATGAGAAAAAATACTTCACAGTTAAGAACCTGGCAAACACTCCCTTGACTCAGTGATCATATAAACATCACCAGTGATAAGTCATACTGTGGCGTGTACCTTTGATATGATGAGATGAAAATGGCACTTCACTGAGGTGGACTTCCTCTCACATACCCATAACTCTGGTCTAACCATGAAAAAAGAAATCATACAAATCCAAATTGAGAGACATGCTACAAAATGCTTCCCAGAAATCGTCAAAATTGTCAAAGCCATCAAAAACAAACAAAATCTGAGAAACTGTCATAGTCAAAAGGAGTCTAAGGAGATACGACAACTACATGTAATTTGGTATACTAGATGGGATGCTGGAAGGAAAATGGACATTAAGGAAAAACTAATGAAATCTGAAAAAGGATGAAGTTAGGTAATAATAACATTCCATATAGAAGTTGGATATAACTGATATGGTATGTACACTCAAGTGTTATGATAAGAACGACAGCATTCTGCCATCTCCATAATGATATTAATTTATATACATTTTCATAAGCAAGAGTTGATCAAAGAATAGAGAATTAAATCCAAAAATATCACTAAAGAAAATCAGCAGCACATAAAAGAGAGAAAGAAAAGATCAGAGCAAATCTTCAGAAACAACCACAAGACAAAAAGTACATATCTATCAATAACTACTTTGAATGTAAATGGACTAAACGCTCCCAACAAAAGACATCGGGTGTCAGAATGGATAAAAAAAACAAGAGTCATCTATATGCTGCCTACAAGAGACTCATTTTAGACCTAAAGACACCTATAGATTGAAAATGAGGGGAGAGAGAAACGTCTATCATGCAAATGGATGTCAAAAGAAAGCCAGAGTAGCAATGCATATATTGGACAAGCTAGATGTTAAAACAAGGACTGTCACAAGAGAAAAACATAATCATAAAGGGGACAATCCAACAAGAATATATAACAAATGTAAATGTTTATTCACCCAACATAGGAGCACAAAAATGCACAAAACAGTTAAACACAAACATAAAGGAACTAGTTGATAGTAATACAAGAATAGTAGGGGACTGTAACACCCTACTTACATTGATGCAGAACATATCTAAATAAAGGAAACAGAGGCTTTGAATGCCACACTAGAACAGAAGGATTTAACAGATATATTCAGAACATTCCATCCTCAAACAGCAGAATACACATTCTTTCCATGTAACATTCTCCAGAACAGATCACATATTGGGCCACAAAACAGGCCTAAACAAATTCAGTATCAACATCATGCTAGCATCTTTCCTGACCCTAACACTATGAATGTAGAAGTCAACCACAAGAAAAAATTTGGTAAGGCCATGAATACATGGACATTAAATAACATGCCACTAAAAAATGAATGGGTCAACCAGAAAATAAAAGAAGAAATTAAAAAGTACATACAATAGTCCAACATCTCCGGGATGCAGCAAAAGCAATTCTAAGAGGGAAGTATATAGCAATACAGGCCTACCTCAAGAAGCAAGAAAAATCTCAAATAAACAACCTAACTTTACACCTAAAGGAGCTAGAAAAACAACAATAAACAAAACCTAATGCCAGCAGAAAGAAGGAAATAATAAAGATTAGATAAAAAATAAATGATACCGAAACTAAAATAACAATAGAACAGATCAATGAAACCAGGAGCTGGCTCTTTGAAAAAATTTATGAAACTGATAAATTTCCAGCCAGACTTATCAAAAAGGGAAAGAATCCAAATAAATAAATCACAAATGAGAGAGGAAAAGTAACAACCAATACCACAAAATTACAAACAATTATAAGAGAATATTATGAAAAACTATATTCCAAAAAATTGGACAACCTAGAAGAAATGGATAAATCCTAGAAACATAAATTACCAAAACTGAAACAGGAACAGAAAATTTGAATAGATGGATAACGAGCAAGAAAACTAAATCAGTAATGAGAAAACTCCCAACAAACAAAAGTCCATGACAAGATGACTTCATGGGCAAATTCTACCAAACATTTAAAGACTTAATACCTATTCTTTTCAAACTATTCCGAAAAAAAGAAAAGGAAACTTCCAAATTCATTCTATGAAGCCAGCATTACCCTGATGCCAAAACCAAATAAAGACACCACCAAAAAAAAAGAACTACAGGCCATTTATCTCTGATAAACACAGATATAAAAATCTTCAACACATACTAGCAATCCAAATCCAACAATACATTTAAAAAAATCATTACCTACGATCAAGTTAAATTTATTCCCAGGATGCAAGTATAGTTCAATATTCACAAATCAATCGACATGATACATCACATCAATAAGAGAAAGGATAAGAACCATAGGATCATTTCAATAGGATGAAGAAAAAGCATTTGACAAAGTACAACATCCATTCATGATAAAAACCCTCAACACAGTAAGTTTAGAGGGAACATACCTCAACATAATATAGGCCATATATGAAAAACCCACAGTTAGTATCATCCTCAATGAGGAAAAACTGAGATCTTTTCTTCTATGGTCAGGAACAAGATAGGGTTGTCCACTCTCACCACTTTTATTCAACATAGACCTGGAAGTCCTAGCCACAGCAATCAGACAACAAAAAGAGTTAAAAGGCATCCAAATCAGCAAGGAAGAAATCAAACTTTCACTATTGGCAGATGATATGATACTATATACAGAAAACCTGAAAGACTCCACCAACAACTGCTAGAACTGATAAATGAATTTAGTGAAGTCACAGGATACAAAATCAATGTATAGGAATCTGTTGCATTTCTATACACTGACAATGAAGCAGCAGAGAGAGAAATTAAGGAATCAATCCCATTTACAATTGCACCCAAATCAATAAGATACCTAGGGATAATCCTAGCCAAAGAGGTGAAAGACCTGTACTCTGAAAATTATAAAACACTGATGACAGGCAGTGAAGATGACACAAAGAAATGGAAAGAGCATCCATGCTCATGGATTGGAGAAATAAATAATGTTAAAACATCTATACTACCTAAAGCAATCTACATATTTAATGCAATCCCTATCAAAGTACCAAGAACACTTTTCACAGAGTGAGAACAAACTAACCTAAAATTTGTATGGACCCACAAATGACCCAGACTAGCCAAAGCAATCTTGAAAAAGAAAAGCAAAGCTGGAGGCAGCACAATTCTGGACTTCAAGTTATATTACAAAGCTGTAGTGATCAAAACAGTATAGCACTGGCACAAAAACAGACACATAGATCAATAGAACAGAATAGAAAACCCAGAAATGAACCCACTATTACATAGTCCATTAATCTTGGGGAAAAAAAAACTATTTCACAAATGGTGTTCAGAAAATGGAACAGTTACATTCTAAAGAATGAAACTGGACCACATTCTTACACCATACACAAAAATAAATTCAAAATGGATTAAAGACCTAAATGTGATACCCAAAACCATAAAACTCCTAGAGGAGAACACACACAGTAACTTCTTTAACATTGCCATAGCCACTTATTTCTAGATATGTTTCATAAGGTAAGGGAAACAAAAGCAAAAATAAACTATTGGGACTACATAAAAATAAAAAGCTTCTGCACAACAAAGGAAACAATCAACAAAATTAAAAGGCAACCTATAGGATGGGAGAAGATATTTGCAAATGACGTATCCAATTAACGGTCAGTATCCAAAATATATAAAGAACTTATGAAAGTGAACAGCCAAAAAAATGAATAATACAATATAAAAAATGGACAGAAGACATGAATGGACATTTTTTTCCAAAGAAGACATCCAGATGGCCAACAGACACATGAAAGGATGCTAAACATCACTTATTATCAGGGAAATGCAATCAAAACTACAATGAGATATCACTTCATACCCGTTAGGATGGCTAAAATCAACAACACAAGAAACATCAGGTGTTGCCCCAATGTTTATAGCAACATTATTTACAATAGCCAAATTATAGAAACTGTGCAAATGTCCATGTACTGATGAGTGGATAAAGAAGAGGTGGTATATATATACAAGGGACTATTACTCAGACACAAAAAAGAAAGAAATCTTGCCATTTGCAATGACATGGATGGAGCTAGAAGAGTATTATACTAAGTGAAGTAAGTCAGTCAGAGAAAGACAAATTACCATATGATTTTACTAATATGTGGAATGTAAAAAAGAAAACAAATGAGCAAAGGGGAAAAAAGAGAGAGAGAGAGAGAGAGAGAGAGAGAGGTGCACCAAGTTACTTAACTCTAGAGAACACACTGGTGGTCACCAGAGGGGAGGTTGGTGAGGGATGTGTGAAACAGGTGCTGGAATGAAGGAATCCACTTGTCCTGATGAGCACGGGGTGATGTGTGGAAGTGTTGAATCACTGTATTTTACACCTGAAACTAATGTAATATTTTATGCTAACTAACTGGAATTTAAATAAAACCTTAAAAAAAGAGTATGGTTATCTTGATGAGCACTGAGAAATGTATAAAATGTTGATCATTATTATACACCTGGAACTAATGTAACACTGTATATTATTTATACTTGAATTAAAACAAAACAATATACACTAAGTCAATCTGAATAAAGTATGGACTTCAGTTAATAAAAAAATGTTTTTAAATGCCTACACATAACTTTAATTCTTAAGTTTCATGGTCAAATACTATGTTTGCACAATAAAAGGTCAATATTCACTGAGCAGAAGTTATCTTAGCAGCTTAAAATAAATTATCTCCTAAAGACATACTTTTCATATGAATTATGAAACAGAAGTCAAATACTAAAATATAATTATCAATAACCTGATAGTGTACCAAACTTTCAGACCTTAGTATGAACTTGTATTTTTTAATGCTTTCTCTGTCTCTCTCTGTTTCCTTTTTTTTTTAATTTTGCAACCATGTTAGATGGATGGTTCTAGACAAATCATTTTCTAGACCTTACTACAAAAGCTGTCTTAGGAGAAGGCTATAGGCATAAAATTGAATAATGTATGCGATATCACTTTTGAAGTTTGGATTGGAGTGCTATGTTTTCCAGTAAATCCTGAATTTATGTTTGTTAATGGGGCATCCTGAATACCATCAAATAATAGCAGCTCACCAAGGATGAGACTGGACCTCTTAAAGCAAAGAATTTAAGTTACAAACACATGTTCTATCTTCCTCTCTAATGGTCTTCATCCCCCTCCTCCATCCCACTCCTTGCCAACATCAACTAGCACTGCTGCTTAAAATTGGAAAATGTAACTAGTAATTGAGGACTTAAGAGGATACTGTAAGAGTACTTCTTTTTTAAAAATTTGCTGAAATCCTTTATAATAGAGCTTGTCTTTGGTCCAGATATCATTTGACTCACATGAAATGAAGGACACAGTAAGGCTGGTGAAATATCCTAAACTTTACCATAAAAGCATTCTCTATCTTGCCCCTAGCATGGCATGTTTTCTTGGACCTGGAGTCAATCCTCCCTGGAAGCAAGCTAGGATGATTCATGATTGAGTAAAAAAAAAAAAAAATCATTACAACTTGAAAGGTCATTAGGTTTCCTAATTTTATCCAAATGAGAGTCTTTCCATGTAATGTGCACACTGAAAGCAATTATAACTCTGAGTATATAGAAAATTAATGATTAACTAAGTAGCTGGGCTTGAATGTTAACACAAGGTCTGTCTATTCCCAAATAACTTACCCATCATATAATGATGAATGTTTGTATTTAGCTAGACATCAGTTACACCAAATACAACATGATTTTGAATTCTGTTTTTCTACTTTTTATCTTCTCCCCATTCCTATCGCATGTCTGTCAAATATCTGCTGCCCAGTGTATTCATTTTCTATTGCTGCAGTAACAAAACCCACAAACTTAGTGGCTTAAAACAACACAAATTGTATCTTACGATGCTATAGGTGAGAAGTTCAACACCAGGCTAAAATCAAGGCATCAGCAGCCTAGATTCCTTTCTGGAGGTTCCACAGGAAAATCCATTTCTTATTCATTCTAGTTGCTGGCAGAATTCAGTTTCCTGTGGTTGTAGAGCTAAGATCCCTGTTATCTGGCTATAAACTGAGAGCTCTTCCCAGGTTCTAGAGGACAGCACACTCCTTGGTTCCATCTTCAAAACAGCAACAGAGAAAGGGAGTCCTTCTCATGCTGTATCTGCTTGCCCTTTCTGCTTCTAAGGATTTGTGTGACTGTGCTAGGTCTACGTCAGTGACCCAAGATCATCTCTCCATCTCAAGGTACATACAGTTCCTTCCCTTTGCCATGCAATTTAACATAGTCACAGGGAGTAGAACAAGGTGCCCTTTTTGGGTTTTCAGGTCATCCCCTACAACCACAGATTTGATTTTCTTACTGAACTTGTAAGAATTTCCCATTCTAGTTCTTCTTCAAAGAACATCCACTTCCTGAAAACAAGATAATCTACTAAATCAATGGGTGAAAATTCATATTCTTTCCCTCAGTAAACATTAATTCATCATCCTACAAACAAAGCTTCTTGTTTAGGAAATACATCAAGTGCAAGTTTTAACTTAAAAAGTATACATTGTACAAACCTTGGTAAAATCATGCAATCAATATTGTAAGCAGCAGGGTCCTTTAGCTACTAATTCATATGACATATTTGGATGCCTATAAATATAGAACTAATCAAGCTCCTTAGTTTTCCCAGGTCTCGACCCACAATAGGAATCATTCTCGGCACTTTTTTTTGAAAATAAAAGTATGTAATGTTGGAGTTGAGACAGATTTTTGGTTCTCATCAGTGGAGGATAATTTGATGCCACTGTACTATATGTTTCTTCTTACTTTCTTCTGTATTATTTTTTTAGAGGAAAGAGTATTCTTGGTTTCTTTTTTGTTATAGTTGTTGAATTTGAATCCTAATAATTTTGGGGTTTAAAAATCACATTAAAAATAAACTTCCCCAAATCTTGGAAAACAAGATAGTATATAGAGTTCCTTCAGTAAAGGAACAAAGGAAAAAGTTAAGGAAAATAACTTGGTTTGATTTACTTATAAAATATGGAGACTTAATACCTGAATTTTATTCCACTGCTTATTGAAACCATCTACAGACATTTTATGCTTCAGAAATGAGAAAAGAAAAATTTTAAGTACCATTTTCTACTTTCTTTTCCACTCTTTCTCTAACTCCATTCCCCTGAAATAAGTTGATGTTTTGGATGATTTTTGTTTTCGAATAGTAATGCATTTTTGAAAATAAAATAATAAAACCCCCACTAGCATCGCTAGTCAACATGGGAGCTCAAAATTAAATTAAATTCTACTGCACATTGCCACTATAAAATTTATCATTAGAACTTTAAAAATGTGCTGATGATGCACAAAGGAAAATGAAATCCATTTCTGGGGAAAAATAAATTAGCTCTCTGCAATGGGCAGGCCCAGTCCCCAAGCTATACCCTTGAATCTATAAAGGACTGAATGCTTGAAACCAGGACATATATAAATTCAAGGGAAGAGATCATACTCTCTTTATATATTTTTCTAATTTGAGCATACTTCATACTCTTTTGTTAATCAAACACTCCTCAATCTATTGACAATTTTTACTCAAGACCAAATAAATGAAAATGTACGTCTGGATTACCATGCCGACCACAGAGGCACACACATGTTCTGCAGAGGATAAGCTAATTTGTTTTTCACACTGATTTCAAGCAAAGGTGCAATATGTTATACATCTGGCTTTAGTACTAATCATCAAGACTAGTTTAAAACACACAAAATGAAATCCAATTTATAACTAGGAATGAAGGATATTCACGAAATTCCATTTTTCATGCTATTCTTCGGTAAAAAGTAAAGAATAGTAGCAATTGATGTAAAAGTGCACTTAAGAGAAAAATAAAAGTTTTATTTTAAGGCTGACTGGAGAGATGAAAAATGAAAGGGAAACGGGAAATAAGAGATCAAGAGACTTTGTAGAAATACTTAACATCTAGAATCCCCATGTGACCTTTAACAGTGAGATTAGAGTCTAGTGATTATTTACTATTCGTAAATATTTTGTCCCTCCCAGGAAGGATTCTTTAAAATAGTTGTTTAGGCATTAGATATGTTATACAGAGACCAAAAGAAAAGAAAAAGATGGCTTTCAGTTATTAATCCAACCACCCCTGTGTCTGTATGTCTGTTCATCTATGACTCTCCCGACTTCCAGTGTCTCAGGATGTTTTCAGAGCAGAAAAATGACGATCTTCAAAAAGAAAAAACAAAAAACAAACAAACAAACAAAAAATAAGAGCTATGTGTTCCTTTTAGTGTCTTTCTTTTTGGCATGAATGAAAAATTCTGATAATGATTACTATGCCAAGAGGTGGAGCAAGACAGAAGGCTGGTCTGTAAACTACACCCCGTGCTCTTGGGTATTATGCATACTTGTGTCCCTCTCCTTTGTGAAGAGACAAAATAATTTATGACTTCTAACTGGTTGCTTAATTTCTCTGTGCCTCAGTTTCCTTTTTCTGTAAAACAGGGTTATCTGCCTCATAAGGTCATTGTGAGGATTAAATGGTATTGTATCTGCAGGTCACCTGGGTGGCTCAGTCAGTTGAGCATCTGACTCGGTTTCTGCTCAGGTCTTGATCTCAGGGTGGTGAGACGGAACCCCACATCGGCTCCACGCTCAGCTCAGAGTCTGCTCTCTCCTTTTCCTTCTGCTCCTCCCCCAGCTTGTGTGCTCTCTCTAAATAAATAAACTACTTACACCCTAAAAAAAAAAAAAAAAAGGTATCATATCGGCAAAGTCCCTAGGACAGAGTTTGGCGTATGTCACATGTTCAATAATTGTTAGCCAATATCTCTATTACTTTAGTTCATATCTGTAGTTCAGTTAACCATAACCACTTCTCACACAGTCATAGAGGCCTCAGGCAATAAAGACTCAAAAACTTTCAGATGCACACACTATTACCACATCAAGCGTTCTGGTCCATAGAGGATCTTGCCAAATTTCGTTTTATCTCCAGTTGTTTGAGCCACTGAGGGAAGACATCCAGTGACACACTGGAAACAAAATACAGTGGGTTTTATTAGCTTGTTTCACAAGATAGGAAGCAGCCCAGTGAACCATGGGCTTCTCTGAAGGGGACAGTTGGGAAAGCCAACTGAGAGAACTTGGAAGCTACAGTTAGTCCCTGGACAGTCTAGCAGGGCTTTGGCAGGTCTCATCTTCTTTAGAACACAAGCTCTCATGCCAAATTACTGTCAGGTTGGTTTAGGGCAGGTCTTATCATTCATATATGGGGATAGAAAAAAGTTTGTGCTTAATGTGTCTTGCCTGTCCTGGTTCGGGGCGGTCTGCCTGTTTTGTGACTCACGGGATGTTTCACAGGTTGTGGTTTGTCGTCAGTTCTAAGTTCCTCTCTCACAGCCCGTCAGCCAGGTGGTTTTCACACAATCAGCAATCAATGTGGAGACTTCTAGTAGTTCTGGTGTGAAATAATTGTGGATTGTCAAAGGGGGTTGTCAGTGGAAATGGAAATAAATGGCCGAACTTGAGAAACATTTATGAGGCAAAACTATCAGGATTTTGGTGACTGATGCCAGGGGTAAAGGAAAAAGAGGTATCAAGGATGCCTCCTAGATGTCTACATCTACCCAGTGTTTTGGCAAATACACACCTACACATACAGAGTGAAATACACCTCAACAGGAACAACAACCACCCAGTATTCAGCTAAATATGAATATTAAGCTGGTTGGAAAATCAAATATCATATTAAAAATGACATCCTCCATAAAACACCTTCTATATTATTAAGATGATTTTAAGCATGGAAATGAAATAAGGATAACAACAATAATGAGTATTTTTTTTATCCATTCAGTTGAGAAATTGCATTCATTTTACTAGAGTCTTAGATTTTCAGAGGAATATTTTATTTTGTATTTAGTGCTATGGTCTGAGCACAAATATTTTCTTTAATATTTAACAATTCCATTGAATTTGATCATTGTAGTGGCACAGATTTTAACAGCTCATTGGCTTTATTCATGTAAAAATTATTCCTCTTCACCGGGTAGCATTTTTGCCGCCACCTCCTTCCGAATGTCTGTGCATTCACACACAAGAGAACACTTTCCAATAATGCTCAGAATCTGACCTGTGTTTCCTAATTCACATATTCACAGGGCACAAGTAAATCAGAGGTCCCTTGATGTAAGTATTAAGGAAAGTAATAGAAGAGGATGAAGTGAAGCTTAAAATTAGATCTCTATTAAAAGGTCCAGCTGAAACCTAGAAAATAATTATATAATGGAGTGGCTTTATATGCTACGTGAAGAACTCTGCTGGGACACAGCATTTGGAAAATATGCCTCCCCAGGGACAGCTTTGATTATGTTTGTAGTTTCCTTATCTGATCAAGTAATTAAAGAAACAAATGAAAAGCCTTATAGTTCAAGCTGGAAAGGCAGAACAAAGTCAGATTGTTTTTCCAAATATGCTAGGAAATCATTCATTGCAGGGTGTCAAATGTCATAAAGTAGATTTAGAGTTTCGTAGAGGCAATTGTTCCAACTTATTCCACAACTTTGCTAGGGAATTTCTTTTTTACACAACGGCTTGGGCTCAGTATCATTAGGAGTTGAAACTGTGAAAACTTAACTGGAGATACCATGTATATATACGAACTCCTGAAAAATACTAGTCTGAATCAGTGTGGTAAATTCTGTGAATATTTTGGACACATGTATATACACAAATGTGTATTTATAAATACAGTGCTTCAATCTAGTTTATTTCTCAGTATTGTAATCCTATCCACGAATTTGTGCTTGGATTATTCATAGCTTAGTGTTTTTTCATGTCATAGCTGAGTTTTTCAAAGTGATTTTATTTTGCATTTTGGTTATTTCCAATTATTTGGGTTTTTTTAATCCATCTATTCTTGTTTTCTCTCTTCTTCCTGTTTTAATTATTTCTGCATATCCACAGACTTATGTCTTATTTTTTGTGAGCCTAAATATAATTACTTTAATTTAATTTTCATTTTCACAACTATTTTCATCTTCTAGAGCGAATGAATTTGCAGCCCACTACTATATTTTGTTCTTTCATGTAACTGGAGTTTTGGTTCCCAGGCTGCACACTAATCTTGATGCCCAGCCCTCCTTCCCCTCCTATTAGCGGCCTTGCAGTTTCCTCCACACTGTCCCCACAGGCTCATTGTCCAGACCAGGTCTTCGGCTGAAGGTGCAGGAAGCCCGTCCCCAAGAAGCGGTGGCAGGGCCGGCTTTTGAGGAAAGCAGGTCCGGTCACACACCTCCGCCCACTCAGAAGGGCCCGCCCTGGGCTTCATGCTCTCCGTCCCAGTCTTGAAGTTCCTAGTAACTTCATCTTTCTTTTTCTTTTTAATTTTTTTATTGTTATGTTAATCACCATATATTACATCATTAGTTTTGGTGTAGTGTTCCATGATTCATTGTTTGTGCATTAACACCCAGTGCTCCACGCAGAACGTGCCCTCTTTAATACCCATCACCAGGCTAACCCATCCCCTACCCCCCTCCCCTCTAGAACCCTCTGTTTGTTTTTCAGAGTCCATCATCTCTCATGGTTCGTCTCCCCCTCCGACTTACTCCCCTTCATTCTTCCTCTCCTGCTATCTTCTTTTTCTTTTTTCTTAAAATATGTTGCGTTATTTGTTTCAGACGTACAGATCTGTGATTCAACAGTCTTGCACAATTCACAGCGCTCACCGTAGCACATACCCTCCCCAATGTAACTTCATCTTTCAACTAGTGTACTGGCAGGAAGATCTGAAGGGTTGACAGGGCCTGTGCGTGAATGCACCCTGCTCCCTGTGCCCTGTTCTCATTCAGCTTTTGGGTTGCCAAAGAGTCCAGAGTGAGTGTGAGCTCCAGCAAATGCAACAGGAGCACGAGGTCAGTGTGTTCTGTGGGAGCCGACCTGCTGAAGGCCTTGAGAGACCACACCCTCTGCTCCAACCAGAACTTCTCAAAGCAGAAGGAAGGTCCAGCAGCTCTGAGGACCTGAGCCATGAGGGAACCCACTCACTCCTTTCTTACTGGGGTGTCACTTCTCTGAATTAGCCAAGTGCTTGAGCTGACAGTAAAGACACAGAGGGAGAGGAAAGCTCAGGAACTCAAGCTCCTTTCCTCTCAGTCCTTCCTTATCACCAGAGAGTGTGGGCAAGTCATGTGCATATTAATAAGTTCCAATAGCAGTAGACTCAGTTTTGTGCAGTGTTCCCACTGCTGGTAATAAAATACAAATGCAGTATATACTATGAAACTGAACTGTGCAAGTTTGGTGATTCTGTGTGGCACTTAAATGCTTTTCTATTTGCATTTTAAATTGGCATTGCACAATGTAAAGATGAATTATGGAAGTGTATTTCAATAATTTTTAACTGTTTAAACTTTTCTTTAATTAGGACATTAAAGAGGAAAAAATAAAACAAGTCGAAAGAGAGACCACAGATAAAAGGTTTTTATTCTACCGCATTTAACAGTACCTTTTTCCTGTGTTTTGAACAAGGAGCCCACATTTTCATTTTATACCAGGCTCTGCAAATTATGTAGCCAGCCCTGGATACTGGATGAAGGAAAAAGCCGGTATTTGAGCCAATAGGCACTGTGGCCCAGACTATTGTTCTGAAGCTTTACCGGCTGCTGTTTCGACCTGTGAGTCTGAACTTCATTTCGGGAAGGACGCCTGCTCAGGTTTGTGTACAATGAGGCATTTATTCCACAGGAGCCTCCATCAATGAAGAGAGGTCTTAAAAAATCAGAGATTACTGTTTCTATTTCTATAATGCTCTATACTTGAAAGGTAACCTCTCCCTATTGTAGACTAAAGAAGAGTCTGTGGCTCTAGCACTTTACATTTTTCATATATTTTCCAGTTTCTGGCCTATTGAAAAATCTTGATTTGTTTATCTACCTTTTAAAATTTTATGTATTCGTGTTTTGTCTAATAATGCTCTGGACCGGAGTGGTGGGCAGATGTCTCCACAAGAACACTTACTACAAGAAGTAAAGAGCACAGTTTTAGGTATAGATTTAATGAAATGCGGTTTAAACATTAGATGTTTAATGCTTAATATTTAATGTTTTAATAAAACATGCAATTATTAAGAAAAGAAGGGGGAAACAAATGGTTTAGTTTCCAAAATACTGCATCAAAGTGATTCATCCTAGCTATTTTCCTTTAGTGATTATGGAAGGGTTCACTTCTATAATTAGCATTTATTTTTTTGAGATTTTATTTATTTTATTTATTTATTTGACAGAGAGAGACAGCGAGAGGGGAAACACAGGCAGGGGGAGTGGGAGACGGAGAAGCAGGCCTCCCGCGGAGCAGGGACCCCGATGCGGGACTCGATCTCAGGACCCCAGGAATACAACCTGAGCCGAAGGCAGATGCTTAAGACTGAGCCACCCAGGTGCCCAGGTGCCCCTATAATTAGCATTTATATGAACAGAGCTCTGCATGTCTGATGGTTACTAATATTGAAGAGCTATTGCCCTTCTTCGCTAGATCTTTTTAATTTGAGTTACATTGCAGTCAATGATTATTAGGCTTAAGCAAAGAACTCGTCTCCCTATTTAATTCTACATGCTGTCAGCAAAAAGGTGATGTTGCAAATAAATAAAATATTTCCTTGATAGCCCCCTAAACTGGAAAGCAAACAAAATGGGTGCAAGCCATCTAGAAGATGTTATCACAGATTATTTTACTTATCCTCAGAAAAAGCATTAACTATTCTATTTAAGATAGGGAAGTTTTAAAAAAAATCATGTTCTGAAAACTGCAGTCTTCCGTGATTATGACGTAGCTGTGAACCAGTCACAAAGCCATGCACAAAGGAAATTATTTCCTTGTCTGAAACCTCTGCCTTCTGCAATAGGAGGGTGGAGACTTGGGGGTAGGAACATACTTCCTTTCCTCTATGCCAGAGCGTCAAATGAGTTGTCAATTAAGTGCCTCCAAGCTTATATTATTAGAATCTAAACCCAAGTTTATAAATAGCATTTCTCTTGTTCTGATATCATCTGCAGATGATAATTTCTTGCCCAACGCCACCTGTCCAGTATCAACATAGAAGATCAGAGGTAGTGAGTCTGTCCATTTTCTAGCCAAAAAGTGCAACTGCCACTTGGCATTCTATCCAATCAAGGCAAGCAAGCATCTGTTGCCACCGACATTATTTTGTCAGATGTGGTTGCATTTTGGCAGATGCATCAAGGAGCTAACTCCAAGACTAACTTCATGTCTTTCCAAAGCATTATTGGTCTCTCTACATCAAATATTAAGGATGGTAAATGTAGATGAAAAGCTTTATTGTCCATGGACTTATATACACTGGAAGCTCGACTTCTGACCTACTTTAACTATTTTTTTACAGTTTAATATATTTTTTATTGATGTGTAGTTGACATACAATGTTACATTAGTTTCAGGTATACAACATAGTGACTCAACAACTCTGTACATTGTGTAATGCTCACCACAAGTGTAACTACCATCTCTGACCTGCTTTTATAAGTTTGAGAAATGTGTGCCTTTTAGTCAAAGGGTCAAGAATTTGCACCTCTTTAAGAATCTCTATTTAATTATACCTGATTGGACAGATTTATCTTGAAACTCATTAGGTCAACAAAAGGATTAGTTATAAAAAAAAAAAACACACTGACATGAAGCATAAATAGATAATATACACTTCAGTTAAAATTAGCTTTTAAAATTCATGACCTTTGTTTTTACATTCAAATAAGTGTTTTGTAATCCACCATCTAAGCAACATACAATCCAAATAGCATCCATATGCCACAGAGATTTTGGTTGTTTCTATAGGCAGTCCTGGGTTCAAATACTGGCACCGGTTCTTGCTAATAGAATGATAGTAATTATATTATCTCTCTGAAACTTTTCACCTATAAAATGGGAATAACAGATTATTTCACTTCTAAGGACTTAATAAAAGGATGTGCCAATGATTTGCCAGCTTCAGCATACATAAGAATCACTTGGCCTGCATGTTTAAATACAGGCTATATGAGCTACAACTGCATAGATTCTAATGCAGAATGTCTCGATAGTGTGCAAGAATATGCTTTCTAAGCATGAACCACAACAATGTTACTATAGTAACATACTGGTGTTACCTACAAAGCCTCCTTCACTAGGGTGCTGTTCAGCCCTTAACTGGAAGTAGATAGTGTAGTGACCCCTGCTTAGGACCAGTACATATCCACTTCACACTGTCATCGTGCTGAGTCTGACCATATTCTCAGATTCTGAGTCTTAGACTGGATCAGTCTTTCTGATGTAAATGCAGATACATGAAATGCAGAAATCTTGTTCTCTCCATCACAACTGCTCAAACTTCTGTGTACTGCTCTGGTAGTTATCTCCCTCAGTGTTCTGCCCAAGTCTAAGGGGCACAGAACTGATAGCAGCACCCTCTCCTGGCATCTCCCTTTGGGTTTCCTGGAAGGCCCGAGAACGGCATCTATCCTTTGCCTCTTTTCTTATCCCTATCTCAAATGCTCTTTAGGCAACATTCTGATGAAAAAAAAAGAGTCCTTTCCGGGAATTAAAGTAAATCAACGTGGAACTCTGAAAGAGTCCAAACAAATGAACAATAGTTCACACATTTATAAAGTAACCAGAAAATACAATATTAAACAAACAAACAATTGCTTTTAGACTGACTAATATCTTACATCCTCCTCTACCTGTGAACCGGAATGTTATGGGGAATCCTGGAAATTGTTTTGATTTCAAACAACCACCTTAATAGGACTGTCATAAAGTATAAATAAAATAGGGTACTAGCAAAAGTATATGGTTTGTGAGCAATCACCTGCAGATCCTTCTTTCCGTAGTACTATAAAAGTCAATGAACAGAGACTGATTTACTCAATCAAGCATTAAAACTTAAGGAATCCCTTATTAAAATGCAAATAAGTTCTATAATTAGCCCATAACTAACTGCCCTGTTGGAAAGCTCACTTCAACAAATTGATGTTGCAAATTAAAGTTTTAAAACACAGAAAGGGAATATAGAAAGAAATACATCCCAGGATGGCTGGAGCTTGGTTGTCACACTGGAACGCGTACCTGGGAGCAAAGATTCATGCACCAAAAATGGGGACATAGAAGAGAAAGGAAAAGTGGACAGAATCAAACTGAAAATTCAGTTACTTCACCCTTTCTCTCAGGGTCTCCCTGCCCCTAAATTATCCTGAGAAGCAGGGTTGATCCTGTGCTGTGCCTTGGAGCAGGTGAGAAGAATGAGTGCTATTCTGTACCTTTGCCTTTGGGCAGAAGGTGTGGGAACAAATCCCTTAACTGACTCAAATCCTCAAAACATCATGAATGAAGAATTTATATTATTTCATGGTGATTACTAAATTTCTAAACAAACTATATGATTTTTAAGTAATTTTAAGAAGGATTAAAATAATGATTTCAAACAGGAATTGGTTGATTTATCCCTAAGATGTTTCTTAAAATGTAGTTTCTTAGGTATGTCATCTTATGCCCAATGCTTAGTGAAGTCAATTTTCCACAAAGTGCAGAACTGTTTAAATCAGGGATCGGCAAATAACGTGCCAAATCTGGCTCACCACTGTTTTTGAAGTAAAATTTTATTGGCACACAACCAACTTGCTGGCTACTTTCAGCAACAATGGTAGAGTTATATCTTAAACCAGTTATAACAGAGACCCATGAACCTTCAAAGCCTGCAATATTTGCTATCTGGTCCTTTATCAAAATAGTTTTCTGACCCCTTGTTTAAATAAAGTCTCCTCTTTAAAAAATTTGAAAGCTTGAATATCTTTTAAACGAAATAGCATGAAGCCTTGGTAGTTAAACAAAGCCATCTGGCAGACACAGGGACCATAAGAGTATCCAAGGAGAGCATGATGCTTTGAAATGTAAATTTAAAATTAACCTGAAAACGCAATTTTTTCTTTTTGGATATAATTTTGATATGATGATTTGCCAAAAAACAAACAAACATTATCATAAGATTAACAAATGACCTTCACAAATTCATTTAAAATATGATTCTATATACTTTTTTCCAGGAACTCACTAATGCCTACATCTCATTAAAATGCATTATACAGAGAAGTGATGTGTAATGAAATATCTAAAATGAATACTGATATAAGCCACTGGGGCTTGACTGTAAGAGATTTAGGACAAAGTATTAGCTGGAAATTGAACAAAGTTAGAATCAGAACTAAAGAATCTGGGTAGTGGTGTTATCCCCTGAGAAAACTGGTTTGTGTTCCTAAACAAAGGGCCACAGGGCATGTTCACATGTAATCTGGGTGGACGCCTTGATCAAAAAGACCAGACCTGGCGGGTGGGTGAGTGTGCCACTCTAGGTCAACAGGTGTGATTGGCCTGGTGTCTGGGAATTGAACTAGTTTGAAACAAGAAGCAAGGCAAACAGTAACAGGTACAGCCTCTGTTCTCAGGGATTCTGGATGTTCTAGCCCAGCCGCTCGCCAGGATGTACACTTCATGCTCTGGACTGTAGCTGCTTATGGGTGATGAGAAGATTGAAAGCCTAAGGTCACCTCAGTCACATTTAGATAAATGGGGTCCAGCTTTCAACCAGGCTTTATCAAATCCCAGGTAGTAGCCTTCATCATTCATGGAGGAAGACCTGGCAGAGTTAAAGTTCACACCAATGAATTTAGAAAACCTAGACTCAAATGTTAATCCAGTCACTTCTTGCTTGACATTGACCAATCTTTTCAGGACCTTTCTGGTCCTTGGCTTACTCTTAGGAAATCTAAAATGGAAACACACTGATGTGTCTCAAAAGACAACATGTGTCAGTGTGACAATGAAGAAAGGAAACCTACTCAGAACAGACTCAGGGAAGTTCTCCCTTACCACTCCTCAAAGCTTCCTCTACCTGCTCCAGAAGGAAGAAGGAGGACTTTCCCCTCCTGAACTGTAACGACCCAGCCAACGAGAAATTGAGAAAGTGCCACCGCTCCAGCAATGAGAAGCCCCGACTCCTGCTCTCCTCCAGCCACCTTCTCCCAACCTCCCCATCTCCTCTATAAAGGAGCTGTCCCCTTTTGTTCTGCAGACTTGCCTACCCTTTGCTATAGTTTGCATGTCCCAAATGGTAGTTCCTCTGCTATTCCCAAATAAACTCATTTTTTGCTGGTTAAATAATTGGCTATTTTATTTTTAAGGTTGGCAGGGATCATATGAGATGAGTGTGTCAGATTGCTATACCTATAAAAGAGCAGTTTTTATATTTTCTATTATTGTTCATAGCGCTATATTCATAGTAAAAATTGTGCCCTAAATCTGAGCAAAAAGATACTGTTAACATAGATGTCCAGTTTTTTCACAGACCTTAATAAATATGCTTTCTTTTACATTTAACTATATTTGTATATTTACTGAATGGAGATATAGTTGACATATAATATTACGTTAGTTTCAGATGTGCAATATAATGATTTAATATATGTGTATATATTATATATAATATGTATATTTATATATAAAAAGTACATATTGTACTTTTTAACATATTTTTCTGTTGAATTTTATCCTTTTTTTTTTTTTTACATTTTTATAGTCTTTTTACACTGTTTGCATGTGGTGGAAGAGGAGAGAGGGAGAGTTGGGTGGGTGGCACATTGCAAATGGGTCCAACAGGGAGCTTATCTCCTCGGCTCCTTTTGTGGTGTCCAACACCCACCCCTGGGCTCCAGCACACCTGCCTGCAGCTGCCTGGACCAGCAGCAACAACACAGAGGAAAGACAAGATCTGAATCTGAAATGTCACCCATTTACGTATCAAGTCCAGATGCTCAAGAGAAATGGGGCTGGAGAATGAAGGCGGTCAGAAGGAGATGGGATGCAAAACAGGAGAGCCTTACAAAAGATGGGGCAGGTCACCAGCCAGGGAATGAAAGCAGTTCTGAATACCCCCCAGGGCACCACATCACTCAGTTCAAAGGAAAGTGAACACTTTAAGAAGGTTGAGCAGGGCCAGAAAGGTGGTGACTAAGAGACTTGCTGAGACCAGACAGACCTCTCAGACCAGCTTGGCTGCGGGACTCCTCACAGAAACCGTCGCCCATACGTATCGCACGTGAAAACCCAGGCTTCCCGGCAGCCAGGAGACTTCCTGTAGACTTACTTCCTAAGAGAAGTACCGTTAAACACACTTGTCTGCCCTAAGCACACTTCAAGAACAGATCTGGAAGAAGCTCTGCTTCCTCACGAGGTAAACTCCACTTAAGGTTGTCTGATCATTAAAATCTGGAACAAATTTGATGGCTTTTAGGGGAAAACCAAAAGCTATCTGTGAGCTGTAAATAATGACTACTTATTAATTTATTTCTAGTACACTTCTATTTATAGTCATTCTTTATACCCATGCCTCTATTCCACAAAAAAAAAAGTCCTTAAAATTACTTACGAAAGGGTAAAAATAGGCATGGTTTTATATACACACACACATACAAAGACAGATATTACATGCATATATTCATATATATTACATATAATTATTAAGTATAAATACTTACTAATCTAGAAATCTTACTTGCTTTTTCATAAAGGCCAAATTCTTTATAAAGCACACTTAAAAACATACAAACTACAATGAAGATTTTGATATTTAGAATAATAGGAGCAGCCACTTCCATTTATTTCCCAAGGTAAACATTAACTACATTAATCCTTCAAAAACTCTAGGAAGTGTATGATAATATTTTAGCTAACAAAAAAGATGAAGTAAGCTTGATTTTCCTATACAATCTTATATTTTAAATCCCACTTTCTGGGAACTATAATGTGGCTAAATGATGAAGTTAAATTAATCAAAGTTCATATTCACATCACCACATTCAAATACTGAAAGACAGTCTAAAAGTTAAGCACTCGGTCAAACAGCTATCATGCAACACAGTTTCTTATCAGCAGAATTATGAATCTATCGGATTTAACAACTTTTAATCCAGTGATTCTTGGTTGAGGCTCAACCATCAATAAGAATCAGTGCCCCCAAAACCAAATTGCCTCCTTTACAAAAATAAAAGTACCATTCTTCATTATACAGTGATGAAGGAACAGGCCTAACTGTTCTCTAATCGCAGAAATACACGTGCGTTTATCCTCTGGAAGTATTATTTGCTCAAGTCTTAAGGAAGCTCTCACATTTGTCTTTGTAAATAGTTCTGGTATTTCAAATACTTCAATTTGGGGAAAATATACCTATATAACTTTACTAATGTCAGAAAGGATCAGAGGTTACCAGACCTAAACCACACCATTTCATGAGGATGCAAAAAGACAAGGAAAAAATAGATAAAAATTAATCAGAGATGATAATACTAATAAAAACGTTAAGCTGTGAGTGATCACATAAGTGGCATAGTTCAAAAGATAATTGGACTTTCTGATCACATACTGAATTTCGTTTATATAATGCAGCTAGAATTCTCCAACATGCACACAATTACTCAAATTTCACATTAATATATTTATACCTATTAATTCATATACAGAGTTAACTGGGACATGGAAGTCTTATTGCCCATCTAAAAAAGATAATATATTAATAGCTTAGTCTCCCCAAAGAATGTTTGTTTGCAACATGAATATTTCATATTTGTAAAAGCTCTAAATTTGAATATAGATTGACTCGTAATGTGTCTTGAGCTCTACTCAGTAGTGCAAATGACATCTGGTAATTCACATAACTTCTGAAAAATCTACAAACCTAACCTTTTTCATATTACTAAATTACTTTTGCAAATTGACTATAAATGACACTCAGTTTTAGAAAATAAATATCCACAGGAAGCCACTTGGATAATTAAATATTTTATTCTTTAAACATTAATGTATGCTGGCAAGCATACGGAGCAACAGGAACTCTCCTTCACGGCTGCTGGAAATGCAAAAGGGTGCGGCCACTTTGGAAGACAGTTTGGCAATTTCTTACAAAATTAAAATATTTTTACAATACGATCCAGCAATTTTACTCCTTGGTAGTTAACCAAAGGAGTTGAAAATTTATGTCCACATGAAAAACCTGCACACAGATGGTTAGAGCAGCTTTACTCATTACTGCCAAAACTTGGAAGGAACCAAGATGTCCTCAGTCAGTTGACTGGATAAACTGCAACATCCAGACTATGGAATATTATTCAGTGTTAAAAATAAATGCTATCAAGCCATTAAAAGACATAGAGGAAACTTAAACGCATATTACTAAGTAAAAGAAGCAAATAGGAAAAGGCTGCATACTGTGTGGTTATTTTTTAATGGGCAAAGGATCTGAAAAGACACTTCTTTAAAGAAGATATGCAAATGGCCAACATGAAAAGATGTTCAACATCACTGATTACAAGAGAAATGCAAATAAAAACCACAATGAGGTACTCCTGAGATTACTATAATAAAAAAGAGAAAGAGAATAAGTGTTGGTGAGGATGTGCAGAAATTGGAACCCTCAAAATGAGGCTGCCACTTTGGAAAACAGTCTGGGTTTTTCTATGAGGAAAACAGTTCCTCAAAAACTTAGAATTTTCATATGATCCAGCAATTCCACTGCTAGGTATTTAACCACCCACCCCCACCCCCCACAAAACTCAAAATATACATCTACACAAAAAATAGTAATGTATGTTTGTAGCAGCATTATTCATAATAGTGAAAAAGTAGAAACAGCTCAGGCATCTTTCAACTGATAAATGGATAAATAAAATGTGGTCTATCCATACAATGGAATATCTTTGGCAACAAAAAGGAAGTACTGGTACATGCTCCAGCATAGATGAGCCTTAAAAACATTATGTTAAGCAGAAGAAATAGGTCACAAAAGATACATATTCTATGATTACAATTCTATGAAACATCTAGAAAAGGCAAATCTATAGGGACAAAGTATATTAGTGGTCAGCTAGGGCTGGTAGGGGATGGGAGATCAAGGGTAAACGGAGAAGGACCCTAATGCATTTAGGGTTTCTTTCTGAGGTGATGAGAATATTCTAAAATTGCCCATGCTAATGGTTACACATCCTTATGAATACACTAAAACCCACTTTATTTTACACTTTATTTTTTATTTTTTTCCTATTGTACACTTTAAATGGCTAATTTGTATGATATTAATAAAGTTAACATTTTTTAAAAACCTAATGAGTTCATGATAGAAAAACAGTTTAGAAAGGTAACAATTCATAAAAATATATATAAATATGATCATCAAACCTATGAAAAGATGTTCAATCACATGAATAGAGAAATGCAAATTTCAATTACACAGAGACGTCATTTCTCATCTCTAAAATTGTTTAAAAAATAAAAATGATTAGAACTGTGGGTGAGTTGGGAAAAAAACTCTCACACATTTCTGGTGGTAATATAAATTAAAAAACCCTTATGAAGGGACATTTTGCATTATCTAATAAATATACATATGGGCTTAGCTTCTGACCCACATCTAGAAATTTACCATGAGGATGTAACACCAATAACATAAAAGCACATCTGCACAAAGTTATTTATAGCAGTAAAGCTTGTAATTTCAACATGTAAAAAACTTAAATGCTCAAATGTAGAAGAATAGTTGAGAAAGATTTGGTGCAGGCACATAATGGAGTACTGTCCTGCTATAAAATAAAGGAAGATTTTTATGAGCTGACATGGAATGATTTCCGAGCTGGGTTGTTAAGGGAAATGAGCAAAACGCAAAGGAGTATCTATCTGTACGATGCTCTTTTTGTATAAACAAAGAGAAAGTACGTACATCCAGGCATACACACACAGGAAGAGTAAACCAGAAATTAATGAGATCAGTTACCTGCTGGGGAGAAGAATGGAGAGTGGAGCAGCAGAGAGGATAGGAGCCAGGGTGTGAGACTTCTCAGGGTACGCACCACGGTCACGTGAATCATTTCTAGAATGCTATTCGAAGTTAGTAAATTTGTTTTTGTCAGTTGATATGGAAAAAATTTCTTAAGCTACTTTCTGTGAATTTTGGGATTGAGTAAGTAAGATAATCCAGTTCTCTCACATTTACTCCCTAAATAATTTATTCAAAATATACTTAATGAGTACCTAATAGATAATAGCTACCAATTCATATACAGATAAGCACACAAAAATTAAGAAATGGTGAATACATTCAATGTATCAAATTTTATTTGGGAAGATAAAAAGCAAAAGTAATTTCAAGGTAGCAAATTAGATGTAAAAAGAAAAAACTATGGGATGAATTTACATACTTGTTTGTACTTGTGAGTGGTGGGTGAGAGGGATTTTTTAGAAGATAAACCAAAATGTCATGCACCGTCTTCGGGGAAGATGTGGCCAAAGAGGGAATGTGACCACTCACTTGCACTGAAAAGACATTAGCATACTAGCCTGATCTATGTACACTACAAATGGATCCCTGCTGAGAGGCTCATAATATAGGAAGCTGACAGAGTTTCACATTATACAGACATTCTTTTCATAGACATTCAGGTCTCTTGTGAAATTAGCATAGTACACACACACAAATGCATATAAATGACTTAATAATTTCTACCTATCTGCTAAAGCATTTTTATTAAATTGTCAATGATATTGTTTGCTAAGTTATTATTGAGGACCTTGTAACATAAAATAATGCTTTGTCAAAATACTTATAATTCATCTCTTTTGGAGTCTTCATATTTAAAACAGACTACTTATTAACTGCTCCCATTACACAAAAGTGCTGTCTAAAGGCAACCATTTTCAAGTTGGTTTAATTACATTGTAGCGTAATTTTAATTTGATTAGAATTTGTGGCATCTATCCATTGCCTTTCAAATAAAAGAAAATATTCAATAAGCGTATAATTAAATATTAAAGCTTAGAGAGGAGGAAAGCAATGGAGAAGGAAAGCGTATCTTTTTACCTAGAATTCATTTGTTGACTTGCAAATAAGGCAGGTCAGAAGGTAAAGAAGATTTATTTGTACAATATGCCACAGATACCACATTATGTCCTATCACTTCAAGAGGAATTTAAGTATGGATATCTAGATATAAGTATCACAGGTTTGAAGAAACAAAAGGGAACTACTCACTCCAAATTGCTTATCTGTTATTTTTTCCATTAGAAGACTTAAGTACTATGTCATAGGACATTCCTTCTGTATTGAAAGTTAGAGGGTGTGATGGTTCATTTTATGTGTCAATTTGACTGAGCTAAGTGATATCCAAATAGCTGGTAAAATGTTATTTCTGGGTGTTTCTGTAATGGTGTACCGGGAAAAGAGACTATCTTAGTTTTTTTGTTGTTGTGTTTTTTTTTTAAGATTGTATTTATTTATTTGACAGAGAGAGAGAGAGCACCAGCAGGGTAAGCAGCAGGCAGAGGGAGAAGCCGACAACCCGCTGAGCAGGGAGCCCAACGTGGGGCTCGATCCCAGGACCCTGAGATCATGACCTGAGCTGAAGGCAGAAGCTTAACGACTGAGCCACCCAGGCGCCCGGAAAGATTATCTTTGAATCGGTAGCCTGAGTAAAGAGGACTGCTTTCACCAGTGGAGGTGGGAATCATCCAATTCTGAGGGCCTGAATAGAACAAAAAGGCAGAGGAAGGGCAAATTTCTTCTTTATGCTTGAGCTGGGGCATCCACCTCCTCCTGTCCTGACCTAATGCAGAGCTCACTGTCTTTGGGCCCTACTCAAAACTAATATCTTCCTGCACCCTCTAAGACTTTTCAGCAGTATACCCAAATACAGTACATACAACCTCCCAAATGCAAAGAAACCCACTAAGTGTTAACGCTTCTTCTGCAAAGATTCAGGGGGCGACAACTTGCTCTTTACCTTTAAGGGAATGTCCGGATAACCTTTCAAACCACTGAATCCCTAAACACTTTTTTGATGAGGCGGGACATTAATCTCTGTAGTAATTTTCTCCCACATTCTGCCATGCATCTATCCTACATGGGATTGCTTGATCACTAGAACCGATTAACTTCATGTTATTATATAATGAACTAGCATGAGATTCTTCAGAAATTAAGAAAATAAAGATCTTCTAGACCACACTGTGACTGAAATCATGACAGTTAGCACTGCCTGGGACAAGACAGTAAATATGTACTGTTTTCCTTCTCATGTAAAAGGGAATTGGACTAATTTTCCTACATAAGTGGGACTGAAGAGAAAAGATTCTACTGATTTGAAACCACATATCAAGTGCCATATTACTGTTAGTCAAGGCCCCAAGAGAGTTGTTCTCTGCAGCTACAGCTGTAATTACAGATGAGGTTAGGCTGATGTGAGACAGTGCACCAGAGTATCTCATACAGAATAGAAAGCGGATTGTTATTAAAATAGATGCCAATTTCTAATTTGGTGTTAGCTTGAAATTCTTTTAAAACCATTCAAGTAAATTGAATATCCCATCTTGTTGTTCACATGGTAAAACAAATGACAGAATGGTGACAAAGCTAAATGCAGTGTATTTTTATAGTGACAAATTCTTGAAAATTAATGTGTCAATCACTGTGCTACATGACATACATAGTGACAAAGTTAGTATTCAGAGAACCTAACTTGCCAAAGTCACACAGGTAGTACTTGGAAAAGTCTGAAATTCAAATCTGGCCAACTCGAAAGCCACTATCCAGCATCTTATTTTCTAATTCATTGCATAGTTTCAGAAACTTTTATTTTCTAACATTTGTTTTATAGCAACTACTATTTTTCACAGACAATTGGAGGGGCAAAAAAGAACAAACATGGCAAAGTGACATAAAATTGCAGAATCTACACTGTCTACCCCTAGGAATCCTATATGTCTATTGTAATTGTTCTCAAACATCCTCACAGATGCCCATTTAGACCACAGAGAGGTAAACTAAGTGCATGTCTGTAATGTTCTCCCTTGTGTCTTTGGATGGGTGTGTGGTCTATATGGGTTTTGCTGACAGGTGGGTGAATGCAGATGGGGCTGGTGAATATCCAGAGTGATTCTCTTTGTGCAAGTTAAGACTCCAGGGCTGGACAGCACAAGGGTATATATCCACGAGAATGGGTTTCCTTCATTTCACATTTAGAGTGAAACAAAATACTATTATAACCCTCCTGACCCTTTATCATCACAGACTCCAAAACACCCTGGACTTCTCCTCTAGGACTATTCCTCATAGTCAGAAGGAATCTTTTTACTTGCCCTTACAATCACTTAAGTTGGTCTAGGCCCACTATAGACTAGAGCACTATTATATAGGCAAGAAAAACAGTTGGTCTAGAGCATCAGGGTAACTCCAAAACAGCAGAAAAAAAAAAAAAAAAAAAAAAAAAGAAAACAAGTCAGCAATCGTGACAACTCCTAGAATTTAGGAGTACTTTTATGCCATTCAGATATGTAAGCCAAAGCAAAGTACCCTTGTAAAGGATGAATCCCATTAGGGGGGAAAAAGGCATAGAAAGAAAATGATGTTCAAAGGTTCCTTTTTACACTTCTCTGTGCTTCGCTTTCTGGTTTCAGTAGATACACTTAGTCTCCTGATATTGTATTATCCTTTATTTCCTAATCTTTTAAAACAAGGTGCCCTCAGTCTTGCAGGTGGTAAAAATGGAAATCATTGAATAAAAACATTATGCCACAAATGAGAATTGCTCTATAAAGTTAAAATTTGTTCTTCCTAATGTGTCTTTTCTAAAGTGCATGCATTTCAATTCCCTGTTTGCCCTTTCTTCTATTTTAATATAATCGAGTGGGAAACGATGTTCCCTAGAGTATGTTCTTTGTAGAAGAAGTGAGATAGCATATACTCACTGTAGGAAAGAAAGTTCTTCCTGAAATTCTTTACCCAGCATTGAGCTATATTTTGTAACTTACAACTTTCTGTATGTTTTACACTGCAGAGTCCTGCATACTAAATGCTTTCTGCCACTTCCGTGAGGGTTTTCTCACTGCTGTTCAAGGGAACGACACAATTTATTTTAACATTGTTCCTGTATTCATCAGAGAAGACTGTCTCCTCTAATTCTTTTCCTGAAGCTATCTCTTTACTTATGGTTACTAAATTCACCTCCTGATAGTTATATGTTGAGCCACCTCACAATATTTTCTACATTCCTTTTTTTTTAAAGATTTTATTTATTTATTTGAGAGAGAGAATGAGATAGAGAGAGCATGAGAGGGGGGAGGGTCAGAGAGAGAAGCAGACTCCCCGCTGAGCAGGGAGCCCGATGTGGGACTCGATCCCGGAACTCCAGGATCATGACCTGAGCCGAAGGCAGTCGCTTAACCGACTGAGCCACCCAGGCGCCCTATTTTCTACATTCCTAAACCTAACTTACATATTTGTATCTTTTTATGGAAATTAAATATTTTTTCATTTATATTTATTATAATAGATCATTTAATACAAATACACTTTTCCCCTCATAGAATATTTCAGGGCACTTGTGCCAAGCTTCCTTATGGCCTACTCATGGAGTGTGTGTGTGTGTTTGTGTGTGTGTGTGTGTGTGTGTGTGTGTTTTGAGGGTATTATTTTCAGCATTTGGACTTCATGCTGGTGTCTCAGTTCCAGATTATTGCCTTATATGTCCTAAAGGCCATACACATCTTCTTTCTTTTGGTGTATTTCAAAAACTCTAAATTTCATATAAAGCCCCCTGGGCTACCATAACATCAGAATTTAATCTAATTACTTTGAATTTAAATTCTCAATGCATTTCCACCATTATTTAAGGATGTGTGTGTGCACGTGCATAAGGACTATTTGTTTTAATGTAGATATGTGCTTGAAAAGTAAATTTGTTGAATTTTATTTATCATTTCTGATTAGGAATAGAAATCTTGCTTATACTAATTTCTAGGCAACCATGTAGTTGAAAGATCACAATTTCAATTTTTAACATTCAATATCAGTTATTTGATTTAAAACACCTATCTATACTTGTCTCAAATCAGAAATTAGACATTCTAAAGGAATTAGCTTACACATTTATTATTAGTCATTATCACTTGTATAGGCAAACCCAAATTTAAAGAAAAATAAAATAAAAAAACCTCTCCCTTTTGAACATAAGGAAAGAAATTCCTTATAGCCCCCTTTTCTAAGAGCATTTGATTTAGGTTTAGAATTACTACTGTAATTCTTTTTCTGTCTCTTTAAAATATATATGAATCCTTTAAAAGCTAAATAAGCCTCTTTCTCAAGGACTTGGGAACTACCTCTTGAAATGTAATCAAGAAAGATGATGCTATGTCCCAGTTATACACACTCAGCTCCTGTGATGACTTGCTCCAAAACTACTCCCTGTCACGAAGACATAAAAAGTTTATTTTTCTTTGGATAAATCCTATTAACTAGCACAGATGGTCACCCCAAATGCTAGATGCATTTAGGATGAACTATGTGGGATAAATGTTGTCTAGTCCTCTTTTTTACTTGCACATTAGTCATTGTTTATCTTAAGAACATGTATGCCATGGGGGTGTATCTACTTAGCTATAATAAAAGGATGAGTTATCTTTCTGTCTTAACTCTTTATAAGACTGCCTGTGATATGCATCACATTCTGGTTCAATTTTCATTCAATAATATAACTGTTTTCTTTCTCTTACACCTTCGTGAAGAGATTTTTTGGTTTGGCAGGAAATTTTGTTTTTAATTGTATTTCCTCAACATACTTTATTTTTTAAGACTTTATTTATTTATTTGACAGAGAGAGACATAGCGAGAGAGGGAACACAAGCGGGGGGGTGGGGTGGGAGAGGAAGCAGCAGGCTTCCCGCCAAGCAAGGAGCCCGATGTGGGGGTCGATCCCAGCACCCTGGGATTGTGACCTGAGCCGGAGGCAGACGCTTAACGACTGAGCCACCCAGGTGCCCCATCCTGAACATACTTTAGCCTTAATTAATTGTAATAATAATTGTAATAGAAAATAGTGAACCAAATCATACAGCATATGATACTGCACACACATATCGTGATGAGGGAGAATGAACAAATGTTGATTCAGATTAGGGAGTCCTGTTGCAGAGAAAAGAAAATATTACAGCACATTTTAATGGGTAATCTGAGGGCAGGAAGAAGGTACTTTTAGTGTTTGATACAAAAATATGGAGAAGGAAGATGACGATTGACTAAATATACCAAAAAAAATTATCACAAAAGACAAAAATACATTTTAATTTTATCTAAGTTGGTTTGATAGGAACTGATAAATATGAATGAAAGGACTTAATGATTCAAAATGAAATACTAGTATGATGTTGTTAAATGTATGTATATACTAAAGGACAACAAAGTTTGCCCCTCCAAAACATGCCTCCTTGTCATGTTGATCATTTTGAGCTATAGGCACTTGAGAAACAACAAACACTCTCTCTCAACTTCCTAACCCATCCAAAGAAGGATCCTTCAAAATGAACTTAATTGTCATAGATCCCCTCCCTGGGTGTTCTGTCACCAGGGAGGACTGACTTTCATCACCACAGAGGACACCTGAAGATGACAGCACACAGACTGTGTCACAAACCACCAGGCCTCCCAACTAGTCTTCCTTTTTCTTTCTTTCTTTCTTTCTTTCTTTCTTTCTTTCTTTCTTTCTTTCTTTCTTTCTTTCTTTCTTTCTTTCTTTCTTTCTCTCTCTCTCTCTCTCTCTTTCTTTTCTTTCTTTCT